>NC_056602.1:20678183-21019683 GCF_018340385.1 Cyprinus carpio | reverse complement strand
GTTGTGAAAAATATTTAGTTTAGGTATTTCTATTAATTAATTAGTCATTTCTCTGGTTGTGCGTGTTATCTCAAAATCTAGCAAAATACAAAACCAAAGGTTACAACAATAATTCAATAAGCAAAAACATTCTCTTTAGTGCTCTAATGAACAATTTAGAAAACAGTCAGATGCTCTTACAATAAATGCTTACTGGCAGTCTGGAGATACATTTTAAACTAGATTTAAAATAGAAATTTAAAAAAATGGAGTATAACTCACCTGTGTTCACACTTCAGAAGAAAAGAGGTGTCTTCAGTGAATGATGCAATCCCTTAAAAAAATTCACAATTCATTATCAGAAACCTTAGCTTGCAGAAAATATATAACCATCAGCTTGACGTCTTCAACATAGTGTGTGTAGTAGTATGTGATGTGAACACAGAGGGGTGTATACATGCTCCGTAACACCTCAGGTCATTAGACTGACTAATGCCTTTCAGGATCAGAATAGACCAAAGGCTTTTGGAGCATAATCACCTTTCACACACACATACTCAAAATGTCTGTTTCTTTCTCTCCATCTCATACTGACAAACAAACCCAATTATACTCTCACTTGTTCATTAGAGTATAAGTATTAAAGATCATGCATTCAATAATGCTGATGAAGTTTAACATACAGTTGGTGTGTTTCAGGGCTTTGATTGTTTTATGTCACAGGGACCCTGATTTTAGCTCAGAGGATTATATGGAATGTGAGGAGAAGTAAATTACAAGCTGTCTTTGATAAGACTTCAAGACAGAATGTCAAAAATGTCCTTACATGACCAGTTGCAATGTTTAATTAGTAATTAACCTTTTTTCAGACAGTCAAAATAGGACAATCCATCTCTGTAAAGCAGTCCCACAGAAATGTGTCTGATTACTGTGCCACAAATAAATACCAATAATCATTATGTAATTTACACCAATGTAAGAAGTACTGCAACCTAAAATATTTTGTGCTTAATAACTGAAAATGCAGGCTCAAAAAAATATTTTACCCAATAAATAAATAAATAAATAAATAACCTACACTAAAATCGCAAGAAAATTTGCATTCATTCTTGCAGTTCTGAAGGAACTGATCAAAATATAAAATAAAAACATCAGGTCTTCACAAAACAACACAAGTACCTAATTCAAGCTCATATTAAGTTAATCCTCCTGTATCCCAGCAGCACTTAAGGAAGTGAGTGATCCTTGTGACACACACACACACACGTGACTCAGGACCACAAAAACAGTCATAAGGGTCCATTTTTATTTATTGAGATGTATACGCCATTTAAAAGTTGAATAAATAAGCTTTCCATTGATGTATGGTTTGTTATGTAGGATATAGGACAATATTTGGCTGAGATACAACTATTTGAAAATCTGGAATCTGAGGGTGCAAAAAATCTAAATATTGAGAAAATTGCCTTTAAAGTTGTCCAAATTAAGTTTTTAGCAATGAATATTACTAATCAAAAATTAAGTTTTGATATATTTACGGTAGTTAGTAGTTAGTAAATTTATAAAATATCTTCATGGAACATGATCTTTACTTAATATCCTAATAATGTCTGGCATAAAAGAAAAATCTATAATTAAAACCCATACAATGCATTGTTGGCTATTGCTACAAATATACTCTTGCTATTTATGACTGGTTTTGTGGTACAGGGTCACATATACAAAATATGTTGCTGTTTTTATTTTAGAAATACAATAGACTAACCCTAAGTAGAAAAAACTAAATTATAAAAAACTAATACAATTATAAAACTAATAAAATGATAAAAAACTAATAAAAAACTAAGAAAACTAGTAAAAAAAAAACTTATTATAACAACCTGTACAGGTCAAATAAGACTTTTTTTTAAATTCCTTTATTGAGATTGGAGGTTTGTAGGATAACATTCTCAACCTTTCTAATTTTTTCTCTCGTTGCACTCTCTCTCTCTGGCCCAGGGAGATCAAGATGGAGCAAGAGGGTGTTGGAGAAGAGGGAGGGAATGGGTGGTGGACAGCAGAGGGGGAGAAGATAAGAATGTGTGTCTGTGAATCAAGAAGAGCTGAGTGGGGATTAAGCGGGACAGCACTGAAAAGACACAACAAAACACACAACCAAAAATTTCCTTCATCATTCTGGAGACAGAGAAAGAGAAGATGAAGAGTTTGGCCAAACTTCAGGGAAACACAGAGCAACTGCTGATGTCTCTATCAAACACTCTTCCATCCTTGGCCCTGAGTAACCAGCACTGGGTGAGCAAACACACACATACATGTTAACTTTTAAATTGTTCTATTGGTTTATAATATAATTCTAATTTTAATTACAACAACTCTAACCGGAACCATAACCACACATTTTTGCATATCAGTAGAAGTTGAATGTTGACTCTTCATGTGAATATGCATATATAACATACTAAATTACGTTTTCGATGTGTGTTCTTGTGATAATGTACATTAATGTCTTTTACATCAATGTTTATCAACCCCCCCACAGACACATTTCTACAGTATGTAAATTCTGTGTCTGTATATTACATTTCCCAATATAGATCTCAAAAATATGCATTAGCAAAATTGTTTTAGCTAGAGTACACAGCAGCATATCGCACCCATGTCAACTATCCTTATGCTGACTGTTTTAATCAGTACACTATACTTTATTATTATTAGTTTTTACCTTTCTTAAAGTATAGTATTTTCTCTCTTGTGCTGGTGTAAATAACTTGGATGCTTTAGCAATACATAATAATGTGCAATAATGCCAACAACACTTTGTTAACTCAGACCCACACAGTCTGTGTCTCTTATGCCTAGGGATGCATGTTTTCTGTTTACCAGCAAAAATTACATGGACAGCATGCAAATTCAAGTATTTTTATTGAGTCTTTTTTGTTGCTGTCTTTTTGAAGAGTGTTTGGGCTTCTTTGAACTTCTCTAAACAGAAAATGATTACTTCATAAGACTTAAAGCCTTCAATAGAAATTTGTCAAACTTGTCACAACAAGTTATCAGCTCAATACTGAGATTGCTCCAAACCTGCCAAATGTTTACTGCAAACAAAGCACACAAGATAAGGCCTCCGGCACACTGTAATTTGGATGTATTCTTACGATAGATACAGTAGGCATGATACACACTCATTCTAGCTTAACCTGCATTGTCTGGATTCTCTGTTAATGGAAAGACATGTAAAGACTGTACATCCCAACAAAAAGAAATGCCTTAGGCAATTGCATGATTTTAAACTTGGAAATTGTTTTTAATTTGGATTGTCAACATATCCATATATTTAAGTCCTCACAGAAAGGCAAATCTCAAGACACCAGGGTCATATTTCACCCAAAATCCAAAATGTTTTCTCGAGACTTACAGTGTCTTGTTGGTCTAGTTTGAGGAGGTACAGTATGCATTTTTTTTAGGGTCATATGAATTTGCTCAGGTATAGACATGTATTGTATTTCATAGCTGTTGTGATAATAATGCTGGTTACAACAACAGCTTGAGGATAACACTAAATTTTATGACCCGTTTTAGATGCAAGAACACACCGAAGAGAGTCTTTTACTGCAAGACAAGCAGAGTTGTTCAAAGAAGGGTACAGAATGGGAAAATGAAGAACAATGCTGGAGCTCAAGACCCAAACACATACCTGAGGGCAAAGGTGAGGGGTCAAACATACCCTTTCACAATGATTAGGAGTGGGCTTCTTTCCACTGAACCGGAATTCTTTATTACATTCACTCAAAACACACTCTTTCTCAGTCTCTAACAAATTACATGGAGATGCCCCAAAACAAGAAACCTTAATATTTATCTTCAGGTGAATATTTCACTCTGTACACATATAGCCTACATTATTCCAAGAAGCCAAAATAAATGTTTTAGTAGCCTATCATGAACGAGAAAGAGGAACTCTTGATAAAAAATGTTTCCTGGTGTTTCACTATAAGACGGCAATATTGGGTTGTTTTTAAACTATGGAGTGAGATATAGTACCTGAAGAGAGATATAAAGCCTGTGGTATTATTCGTTTCGCCTGTCTTTATGTCTTGTAGGTATGGAAGCGTAAGTGGGCAAGCGTAGTAGCCTTTCTAGATTCACTCCATCAACCATGAACTCGTACGGACGCGTTCAACTCACATGCAATACAACTGATTTGTAGTACTTCACCTGACCTGCAGAGGAAAACACGAAGTCTAGTTATCTTTAAACTTTGTTAAACTCGATTTGTACAAACGCGGATTCTTCATGACCTTCTCGCAGTACCACTTTTGTCGCATTCACCGTCATCTTCTGTTGCTTTTATTAGCGTTTTCCAGCGTGTTCCTCTGGACTGGTTTGCATTGCGCACGGATGCTGTTAGTTAAGCGCATGCGCAGTCTACGAGATCAGATGTAGGCTTTCGAGACTGGAGAATTTCACTGGCAAAATTACCCGGAAATGTAAACATTGTGGATTTATGGCACATTTTAAAATGTTTTTATGGGCGACAACTCGTGTTGAAAGTCACCATGAAATCAAAATCGACAACTCTTATTCTTATGTATTAATGTTTATCATAGGCTAAATTATTTATCTGTACACATCATTTTTTCTTTTCTTTTCTTTTCTTTTCTTTTCTTTTCTTTTCTTTTCTTTTCTTTTCTTTTCTTTTCTTCATCTCTACTCAAAAACATTAACTTTCCCTCCCCCTCCAGCAACGTCACATTTGAGCAATTAGTAAATGACAAGGATGGAAAAAATCAAGTCCCTTTCTACTTTTTTTTTTCCTCAAGAAACCATTTTACTCGCCTAAACGTCACATCAGAATTTGCTGAAGTTAAAATTTACCCTAATTTGTATTTTTATATGTTTGTGACTGGTTCATGTAATTGTTTCATGATAAAACATTATGCTTTATTTTTGAATGCAACACCGCATCTAAAAATCCAATAACTGGTGCAACCAAGTCCCCGCCCTACATTTTTTCTTTTTCAATAATTTGTTACACTTACTTGGATAAACCTCACATAACATAGAAATATATCTTTCACTGTTTCCATTTCATTGTGACTTTAAGAAACTTGTTTGGAAATGGTCATTATTTTTGCAGTTCCTTTTGGTGCCGCTAGACATGGACAGTTAACAGTTAGACATGCAGAGTTAACCAAAACCTAATCCTCATTCTCTGCCTCCTTCTCTCACACACCAACTGTCAGTACAGTAGTAATAAAGTAGGATCACTCTTTTTAAAGGGGTCCTATTATGCTCTTTTACAAAGTCTTGATTTTGTTTTGGGGGTGTACTAGAACAGGCTCTCATACTAGGTGTGCGAAAAACACATTATTTTTCTCATATTTTACATTTTTACAACAGGTCTCTCGCCAGTCTGGCATGAACAGCTCGAATAGTCCCTGTATCAAATGAAGACCCGCCTTCTGAAATACGGAATGTGATATGGTTGGTTAGCTGGGCCAGTGTGTGTTGTGATTGAAAGCACTCTGCGCCCTGGTCCAGTAGCCCCTCACTGCAGAACACAAGATCCAGGGGGCGTGGTTGGATCCCCATCTACGGGGTGGAGATTGGTAGGTTTAGGGACGGAGATGGGTAGGTTTAGGGGTGGCGGTTGGTGGGTTTGGGTATCAGGGGGTGGAGACGGGTAGGTTTAGGTATATGTAAGGTGGGAGGAGTTGGATCTGGATCCAACCACGCCCCCTGGATCTTGTGTTCTGCAGTGAGGACCATCTCGCCTGGTCGGGAAATGTCACGCCCCTTACCATAGCCACCTGCAAGCTTCAGTGTAAATATTTTGTCAAAATTAAACCAATTTTAACTCGATTTAAACCCCTATGATTGTAACCACTCTAAGTTCATCTGCCTTGGGAAAGCTAACATGTCTCCAAAATAGTAATAACACTCATTGCCTTCTCTACTGCAGCTCAACAAGGTCTTGTTCCATTTGTCTGTATTTGTGTAGCCCAAACAAGTCATTCGTTGTACTTTTTAAAAAGTGATTACTGTTTTTGTTTTTTTTTATTTTTTTTTGCTGTTTTTCCTTTTGAAGTAGACTTTGAGCTTTGAAAAAGTGAAAAAGCATAATAGGACCCATTTAAATCTCCCTCCCTATCTCATTATTTCACTTTCTGACCCTCCTCATTGCTTCCTGAAGGTGAACAGGCAGTCTACAGAAAGAATATCTTTTTGAACCCAGGCATGACGTGATGTGGGTCTATGTGGATAAGAGCAGAGGGATTATACAGATGTTGCGTGTAAATTCAGAGCTCAGGATTACCTCTAAACCGAGAGTAGGAGAGTAAGAGTAAACATTCATGACAGTGCCATGCTGCAGGGTGGTACAGCAGTTTAACCGGCTGGTATGAAGGGGCGTCGTGGCCCAGGGGTGTGTGGCTGTGCACGCTTCTGTCAGAAAGTTTTGGCCAGGTGTGAGTGCTGCTTCAGACAGCAAGGTAAGAAATCTATTAGTAGCTTTTTCTCTTTTGACATTTGTACCTTGAGTGTATTTGCACATAGACTTTGAGGTTTTTACAGGATTAACATTCTGAATATGTTCCTAGAAAAATTAATTAGACCAAAAAGATTAATTAGCAATAAGATCTTAATTTATATATTACACATTTTACACATAAAGCTTGACAAATATTGCTTGCATGTAAACTGAGTGTAATTAATTGTTCTTTTGCTTCATAATAATACATCCATTCGACATGTAGTTTGTTGAAATGTTGAACCGTTATTGTAATTTTTTTAGTGTTATTTTTCATGGTTTATCAATAGAAATGTATTATTGCTGATGTATTATTTGTGTGTGAATGGTTATTGCAGGATTATGGTTTTGTGGCCTTTAGAAACAGCTAATCCATATATCACACAGAAATTGTAGAATCCTTTCTGTTCTGTCCCTCATTCTCTCTCTCAGAGTCTTTCTTTCCCTTCATGCCTTTTGGATAGGGCATGTTTCCCCCATTTTGCACTGTAAAGCTTTTAAATCGGGGGCTGGGGGGGGGCAAACCATTTTAAGCTGTATCATCTGCTTATAAGGCAGAATCTCTTCCATGTGCTGCCAGTTATATTTCTGTTCCACCTTTCATGACTATGTGGAAAATTCAGCAAAAATAACTGCAAGATGAATATTAGTGATGGAGCTGGAAATTCCCTTGCGATACATCAACCTTATTACTCTCTGTCTCATCCTCATTCTCATACATGACCATTTTACCTACCATATTACCATTACATGATTGATTGATTGATTGAAAGAAATTAATACTTGTATTCAGCAAAGGATATGCATTAAACTGATCAAATGAACTGACAGTAAAGACTTTTACATTGTTGCAAAAATATTATATTTTAAATAAATGCTGTTCTTTTTTTAACTTTTTATTCATCATAGTTTACACAAAAATATTAAGCAGCACAACAATTTTTAAATATGGTTATAACAAGAAATGTTTCTTGAGTACAAATAAGCATACTGTGCAAATGGCACTTTGCAGATGTGCTAATTGAGATTTTTCTGCACAGTCCGAAACCAGGCCCCCCCCCCCCCCAAAAAAAACACAATTTTTTTCTGTAAAATACTTCAAACTATGTTTTAATTTATAACATATGATGAAAATATTTTATAGTAAAATATTTTTAAAACATAATATTTTAATAGACAAAAGATTAACTTTAATGGTAAAATATTGTTACAATGATTAATAAATAAAGAATAATAAATAATAAAACATGAAAAACATCACTTATTTAAGGCTGGCCAGAGTTAATGGAAAGTAAAGGTAATTTCTAATGAACAAAGATTTTTATTGTACTCTCTGTTTTATTGTGGTTACTGTGTTTCAGTACAATATCAATTTCTCACGGTGTGGTGCAGGAGTGAATGCACGAAGAAGAATATAGATTAATCTTTAATAATCCACATAAGGGTAGCAAACACACGTATACATAGACAAGACTGGACAAAGAAACAAAGAACTAAAGGCAACTTATATGGGGAATGTTAATGAGGCTAATTGACAAGGAACACCTGAACATACTGACACAATCAAGGGGAGACAGAAATTAGGTCACACAGAGAACATGGGGAATGAAAACAGTCCTGGGGTGTGACAGATTGCCCTCCTCCTGGAAGGTGCGACCTCGTGCCGCAAAGAAAAAAGGGATGGATGGAGGGGGACTTCGGAGGAGGACTTTGGAGTGGACTTGGGATGGAAAAAGGTGATAGTGAAGGGTTGGCAGGAAGGCCGTACAGGTGGAGCCTCTGGAGGATGTACACCCGGGAGGAGGAAGATCCACAGAGTCCAGGGTGGTGACGATGGTGGAAGGAGCCAGGGTGGAGACAGTAGGGACTTGGAGCAGGAGGAGCCAGGCGGGACCCAGGCCACAGCCCAGATGGCAGCCCACGGTAGAGCCGACGGAGAGAGGAGCCATGGTGGAGGAAGGGCTGATGACTCCAGGGGGCCGACCGACGATGGCATAACAGGTGGAGCCTGAAGCGGAGACGGAGAACCGATGAACCAGGGGCGACGGGAAGGATCCAGAGGGCCAGGGTGGAATAGAGAGACAAAGCAGAGCCGGAGTAGCAGAGTCCTGAGACGATGGCAGGTCAACGACCGACTAAGGCAGAGCCGGAGGGATGAGGGAGCCTGGTGGAGCGGGTGGGCCGACGGGCAACGGTGGAGACAAGGGAGCTACTGTAGGAGCCGAGGTGGATCCACTGGGATGAAGGGCAGAGGCAGAGTCCAAGACTCAGAGGCTGGAAGCGGAAACAAGGGATCCTCCAGCCACGATGCTGATGGAGAAGCATCAGTGGTGGAGCTGAAGTGGCAGGAATGATAGAAGGAGGCAGGAGAGGGAGGGTGGGTGGTAAATCCAGGCATGTAGATAGTTCAGGGTAGCTAGAGCTAGTCCTACGACAGTTCACCCTCAGTGGCGGTGAAGTGGGCAGGGCCTTTCCTCAGCCCCCTCATGTTCCACTGTTACATCCACCGTCGCGTGTGATGTAGCTGGCTCTTGCACCTGGTCGGACTGTAGATGAGGCTCTGGCTCCGGGGCAATCCCCAGCTCAGTTGCTCCTTCTTGCGATGGCCTGGGGTTGTGAAAGGGACTTGGCTCTCTGTCCGCGGTGGGCTCGGGCTGACGATCCGCGAATATGGGTGATGGTGGGCTGGGCTCTGGGTCCAGAGTGGGGCTGGTGTCATCATCTGCAATGTCCATGGTGAGCAGTGATCCACAGGACACTAGCACCCACTCAGGCAGCAAGGCTCTCTCGAGGACCGTCCCCAGACAGCTACACTCGTGTGGACGTGTTCAGTCCAGCTTGATAAACGAGCAGAGGCAACTGTCCGGGTGTCAGGCTGGCAAGAAACACAAAGTCCTGGGAATGAAAACAGTCCTGCGGTGTGACACAGTGCATATTCACAGTATATTATTTAATTATGCATAAAGATATAGTCTGTAATATTTGTAGTCAACTAAAAATGGCATACAATAATTTGTCAAATGTTGCAACAATATATAATTTTTGATAATCACAGCTGCCATTTTTTTCTTCAGTGTAAATATGAATGCTGTTTTTTTTCTTTTGTTTTTTGGAAATGTTGTTTTAAAGATCTTCTACTACATTTCCTTTCTCTCTCTGTCTCTTTGTCTATTGTAGAGGCATACACATTGACAGAGCTCAGCGATGTCTCCTTGCCTCCTGATACACCTTCAAAAATTTCCATTTATGTTGTTTATCTTTTTTCAATCTGAAACAGCAACCATCAGCCTCTTTCCATTAGACAACCATCTACCACACCCAAATACTCCGTCAAAGCCCTCAAGAGATGGTTGAGCAGCCCAGTTCGAAGGTTTAGCCTTGGCGGAGATGGCAAGAGTCAGAGCTCAAAGGCCATTCAGAGCCTAGAAGGGTCATCCTATATGTTTCTCCCTCTCTCACCTGCTCAAAGCCCATTGAGCCCAACAGAGAAGTCCAAAAAACTGCCCCGCTCCTACAGATCTCTGGTATGGACATTATTTACTCTATACTGTTCAAAAGAAATGTGGTCAGTTAGATAGTAAGACTTTTCTTCAGTAAGTATGCTTTAAATTAAACAAAAATGACAGTACAAACTTTTATTTTGTTACAAATTCATCAAAGGATCCTAAAAAAGTATCACTCTTTCAGCAAAAATATTAAACAGCACAACTGTTTTCAAAATCTGCATATATCAGTTATTTCTTAATGGTAATGTGGACATTTTAAAATATTTAAAGTAGAAAACAGTTATTTTAAATTGTAATAATATATCACAATACTGCTCTCTTTAAAAAACAAATGCAACCTTGGCGTTTTTCTTTCGAAAGCAAAAAATCTTTCCAAACCCAAACTTTTGAATGGTTCTGTTTATTACAGAGATGGGGGGATTTTCTGTTATTTTGATATATTATACCAAAACTGTACACACTTTCTCTTTCTGTGGCATACAGGATTGTTCTGAACTTTCAAGGACAACATCTCCTGACAGTCCCTATTACCCAAGATACCTAAATGATCTCTTGCAGGTGAACAACACTGAGTACTGGACCTTAATAAGTATTTTTATACATAATTTCTCATTTGTGCTTATAATGGCTAATGAGTCCAATTTCAGGGGCATCGATCTTGCGATGTGCATTCTGGGGAGAGAGATCTCGACTTGACTGACAAGACACAGGTGCAATCACAGAATCCAGAGGATGATGAGCAGGAGAGAAGAACTGCCTTAGAGAAAAGCATGTAGGTATTTAATTAATGGTGACCTAAACCCATGGTTTCTGGAATAAGATATTGTTAATAATCCTTCTCCGAATCTGTTATACCTTATGTCTCACTTATAGATATGTGCTGACAGAGCTGATAGAAACAGAGAAACTGTATGTGGAGGATCTGGGGCTTGTGGTGGAGGTAACATATAAATGCATTTAGTTAGTATATCTTACTCATTCTTTTTTTTAAACTCTCATTTCATCCCTTCTCCAGGGTTATATGGCTACAATGAATAGTGTTGGGGTGCCCGAGTATTTAGCGGGAAAGGATAAAATTGTGTTTGGGAACATTCATCAGATCTACGACTGGCACAAAGAGTAGGTCACCTATTGATAGGATCTGTGCCTACTGAGGTGTGTAAACCTGACCTTCTTACAGCCGCTACCATTATTTTTTATGTTGTCTCAGCTATTTTATTGGAGAGTTGGAGAAATGTGTGTGTGAACCTGACCTACTGGCAAAACTGTTTATCAAACATGTAAGTCTATGTTTTATTTCCTGCTTGCAATTTAAATTGCGGGAGATATAGTAAACATATGCATGCAGTAAACCATCTTGCATAAATTGAAACAGATGTTTAGAATTTAATATCTCTGTGTGTTTTCCAGGAGAGGCGGCTCAACATGTATGTGATTTATTGTCAGAACAAGCCAAAATCAGAGCACATTGTCTCAGAGTACATTGAAACCTATTTTGAGGTAAAATCTGAATATAATTATAAGGCAGTGTTTGCTTTTTGGTGTATGAGGTCAAGGTCTATGACTGTCCTGTGCTCTTTCTCCATGTAGGAGCTGAGGCAACAGCTGGGTCACAGACTGCAGTTAAATGACCTGCTCATCAAACCTGTTCAGAGAATCATGAAATATCAGCTGCTGCTGAAGGTGTGTTTGTGTAAGCTTGTGCAAAAATACATGCTCTTTATTTTTTTTATTTTTTTCAAATGATTTAAAAACAAATTATGTATTAAAATTAGTCTCCAAAATTAGTTTATTCTCTATTTCCCTCCTCTGTCAGCCTAACTTTTGCTGCTGTTTTAAGCCATAGTTGGACTCCAAAGGGGGAGCTTCAACTACCTGGGTGTTTTTACCCAAATATACTATCCTTTTACTCATTCAGATGTTACAGAAAGATGTTTAAATTGTTTATCAGCTTAAAAAATTATTTAAATAGACTACTGTTCAAAACACTGGGCTCTGTAATATTTTTAAAGTTTTTGAAATTAGTCTCTTATGCTCACAAAGGCTGCATTTATTCAATCAAAAATACAGTAAAAAATAAAATTAAAAAATATGTTAAAAAAACTTCAAATATTAAAATAATTTTAAATCACTATTTTCTATTTAAAGTGTCCCTATTATGCCATTCTACGGTTCCTAATATTGTTTTGGGAGTCTAATACAATAGGATTACATGTAAGTAATGTCAAAAAACGCTTTAGTTTTCTCAAAATATGCATTTAATATCACTTCATTTTCCAGCGATTTTCAAACGATTTGTTCGAAGCAGTTCAAAGATTCAGTCTGTCTAAACCTCTCCTTTCTGTGAGCCTGCTCTGATTGGTCAGATGGCCTAGTCTGTTGTGATTGGTCTACGGTGTAAAGAGTGTGTCAGAAACGAAACTATTTCAATAGTTCTGTATTTTGAAAGCTCTATAAAAAATATAAACATCTATTATTTATCATACTTACAGGTTGTGATTCAGTGAAGCAGCTGGTTCATATAAAAAGGAGACTGATCCATCTTTCAGCAGCAAGCATTTTGTGAATCCCGCATTGAACTCCGCTGGATTAGAGAAGCAGTCATCAGTAGAATGACGTGTTTGTGGGTGGGGTCAAGTTGTTCGCGGCCGGCCAACTTAGAACATAGGCGCATTATGCAAATATGTTACCCCGTGACGTGTAGCTATCAACGAAGTGGGATTTGAATTACTAGCGACTCGTTTCAGCTGTTTGGAGTCAATTCTTTATTTTGGGAGATAATAACTTTATTTATCGTGCACTTTCAGCTTTCCAGCTTAGCAGATTGTTTACATTCACATACAGCTACATTGCACATTGCATGAAAGCCGATATTGGAAATGGGATAATGGGGCACTTTAATGTATTTTCAAATGTGATTTATTCTTGTGACAGTGAAAGCTGAAATTCAGCAGTGATTTTATAAGTCTTTCGTGTCACTTTTTAATTTAGTTTTTTTTTTTAATTTATGGTTTGGTTTTTTTGTAATTTTTATTATTATTATTTATTTTAAATTTTATTTATATTTTTTCCCACCATTCTCTGATGAGTAGAATGTTAAACCCCCAAATTTTGGAATGGTAGTGTGCTGATACCAAGTACATAGCAACAAACAGGTATTTAGGAAAGTATTATGATGGCTTTTGTTGCTATATAGTGATTTGTAAGAAAATAAAATTGACCATTCCTTGTTGAACCCTGTTATATAGATAAAACTGGATCTGATTAAGAAAAAAAAAACTTTTAAGCCATTTCCTCAGTTTTCCATATATATTCTTGTCCTTCTTTATAAATTAAGGAGCTGAGCTAAAATCCATATGCCTGTTCATCTAATATCCTCCCTATTCTGTGTTTGTGTGTTTATTTACAGGACTTCTTGAAGTACTACACTAAAGCAGGCAGACAAACAGAAGATCTTGAGGTAGGCACAGTCTGTACAGGCTTATAAGACTGAGCAACTCAGGTGACACTGAATTATAATTCTGTCCTCTTTTTGTGTCCTTATCTCAGAGGGCAGTGGAGGTGATGTGTTTTGTTCCAAAGCGATGTAATGACATGATGAATGTTGGAAGACTACAGGGTTTTGAGGTAAGATGACACACAAATACTCTGCAGAAATGGAAATGGTTTACTTCACCTTGGACTGCTCCAGTATCCAAAATGAGCACAGCACGAGTCCATTATTTATAAAATAATTATCTATTTATATAATTTATAGTTCCTTTATAGTTTTATTAGCACTCCTATATCTTACACTAAAAATTCACATGGATCACCCATGATTGATTGGGTTCATAGGGTCAGCTGAGAGCACAAGGGAAACTCTTGCAACAGGACACCTTCACATTCACTGAGAATGAAAACAGAATTCTCTCCCGTCCCAAAGAGAGACGGGTGTTCCTCTTCGAGCAACTTGTCATCCTCAGTGAGCCAGTCGATCGCAAGAAAGGCTTTTGCCTGCCAGGATACATCTATAAAAACAGCATCAAGGTGAGAAGCAGAGAAAGTGGAAGATTGTAGGCCAAACAAATGAGGGTAAATATTTGAATCTTTCATAGATTAGTTGTTTGGGCATTGAGGATCATTGCCCAGATGACCCATGTCGGATGGTGTTGACGTCTCGTAATATCGACGGAAGCATGCACCGATTCATTCTTCGTGCATCATCTCCAGAAATCAGAATGACTTGGGCAAATGACATCATACAGATGCTGGAGACACAGCGCAACTTCTTAAATGGTATCATCATCATCATACCTTCCATGACCTTTCTTTGACCTTGCCTTAGAGCAGAATTCATAATGGACTCTGTTCTGTTTCTTCTCCTTTATCTCACCTGTCTTAGCCCTGCAGTCTCCTATTGAATTCCAGAGAAAAGAAATTAAATCCCTTAACCTGGGAAAGAGCTTGACAACTTCACCCTCACTGAACTCTGGCCTGCAACCCTATAGCTCTGCCTTCATAGACCCCCAGGCTCTGCCCTGTCTGTGCTCCTGGAATTCTTCACAACCTTCTAAGCCTCATTGAAAGGTTAGTGTTTGCTGGGTTGTGAAGTTGCATTATCATAATTTGTCCATTAAAAACTCAAAAACATGTCCAGAATTCCTTCTGGTCTCATGGTGTAATATTTTGTAGAGTATTGATATTTCATTTAAAGATTAACATGATTTCACTCTTCTCCTATCATTTTCAGCTTACTGTCATTCCTGAAAAGGCATTTTCTTATCTTCCTCTTCCATCAACTCGTAAAATGCCTGTCTGTTACCCTCAGGATAACATTATAAGGAGATAAGGAAGACTTAGTCCATTTTCGAGTCTGATAAAAAAGACTGAAGTGATTTAATCATTCGTTAGAACCTAATTATTCTTCTGCCTTCCATTTCAATCTGATAATGCACACAAACTTAAAATCTATCACAACCTTCAGTATTTGACAATGGTAACAATCTGACTATTTTGAACCTACAAGATTACATTTTTTGTTACCATAACAAATTGAAGGTATTGGACTGTATAAGCTCAACTTTGTCACTGATAGGATATAATTCATGAAAGACTGTATATGATCATAAAGATTATATTTGTAGCTACTGCTAATTCTATATTACTGAAATTGTGAATGAGGAGGTGATATATACACAATTCAAGAGAAGTTGGGAAGTTTTGTAAAAATGCAACAAAATCAAGAATATGTGATTTGTTCATTAAAAAAAAAGTATAAAGAAAAGATTTCCAAAGTTTTCACTGACCAAAGTAAATGTATTTTGTAAATATAAACAAATTTTGATTTTGATGGCTGCAACACACTCCAAGAACACTCCATAACAAAGAACGGTTTTAGGCAGTTGCCATGTCGGGTACTGTAAATAAATATAAGATGTGTACTTAAACCATTTGTAAAAAGACTGAATATCAGGCTATATCAATGTGTTACTTTTCTTATTTCAATTTAGACATTTTCATTAGCAGTGTATATTCACTGAATGAGTTTCATTTAAAAAGCTGTCAAATAAAAGATTTTCAAGTTATCCCAGACATCTCTGTCTATGTTCTATAACCAGGAAAACAGAACAAAATGTTATCACCAAAGCCTTTATCTCATTCCATTTGACAACAAATGTTTTTTCTTACATTTACAAAAAAGGAAAAAACATTTTTTTTTTTTTTGTTGTTGTTGTTTTTTTTATCTTTTCCCCTTTTATATTTAAGGGACTTTTGAATACTACATTATGTTCTTTTAAAAATGATCAATAGGCAGCCACACTTTTTGGGGGGACAGAGAATTAGCTACCTACTGGTAGAGATACAAAACACCAACAGAAATTAGGAGTCATGCAGACACAGTCAGAAACCAAAAGATGAGGAGACAGAATCTTTGCAGTGAAGTGAGGGGGAAGCAGGGAGATTTTTAGAAATAGTATAATCAAAAAGTTAATCTCATTATTTAATACGCAGCCAGAAAATCAGATATTCATTTTTCTATCTGTTCAAGCTCCCATTACCTTAAGCTCATCTGAAACTAACCATAAGAGTCAAGTAGCCTTACACCAAAGCTTTTACATGCTCCTTTTTGATCTTGCGCTCATGCTTACACCTGAATATGCAGGGCAGATAAATGGATGCAGAATCATATCAGCTTTATGCTTAGTATTGCAGGACTGCATCCTTCACTTATCTTTTTCAGGACTAAAACAAGCTCAGTGACTGGTAGGGAGCGATAAAAAACAATTTAAAAGGATTTTATACATTTTTTTCTGCTTGAGGGGCATCACATGGCATACAAGATACAAAACAAGTGCACAAGAGTTAGTTTTCAATTCTGTTTTACACCATTTCTTGTTATATTTAACCTGTGCTTTTTATACTGAAGTGTTCTTTCACTTCCTTAACCTCTTTTAAGGCTTCCTGGACAGTCTTGCACTTATTTTCTCCTATATGGCACCATTTTTAGACGGGATGTAACAGAAAGGTAGGGGAAAACTATCACATACTCACACACACTTTGACAAGGCCATAATGTTGAACATTATTTGAAGAATTTGTGGTTCAATGGATAATGCAGCAAAAAGTCATTAGGGCCTCATGCTGTTCATGAGCGACAATGTAAAGCCCACTTAATTTAGTTTAAAAAACACTTATCGCTCTCTCTCACACACACATAAAACAAACAATATGCAGACGAAAATAACTCAAATTATGCCCAAGGATGCTGTACTGTACATTGGATTAGACAGCAATTGGCTTCTTACATGCTTTTACTCTACAGAAGTTGGCTGCAGTCCAGGTCATTTTTTTTTTTATTTTTTTTTCTATCAAATATAGAAAGGTTTGAACAATTAGTTTTTAATGGATTACTGGGCAGAATTTGACTACTTTAAAGAAGCTAGAGTACAGAATTAAATTTTGATTTTTTTTTTAGATTTGACATTTTCATCACAAAATTTATAATATGTGGGAAATAATTAGAATGAATAAAGTATCATGTGTCCATATTTGTGACTGCTGCTGTAAATATAGCCTAAAATTTTATTAACCATTTTATTTGATAATATTTTTTTGTGCCATCTACTCTGAAAAGTCTATTAATGTTGCTTTTTTAATTTTATTTTAGTAAGGTTAGTTATCTCAGCCATTCTGCATAGCAAAAGCCACTGACTGGACTTCTCCCCCCAAAACTGGCTTTGGATGAAATCCAGCTCAAATAAAAAATAAATAAATAAATAAAAGTATAATATATAAATAAAACAGTAAGTGCTTTTGGAATATATGCTTATGATGTGTGAATGCTAACTAAATTTATAAAATGCAGCATTGGACATTGCTGCTTCACATCTGGCTGCTATTGAAACCAGGCTGCATGCTTCAGTATAATAGGACATAATTTTAAAAAGACCCCAGAATAAAGGAAATAAAAATCAAATACAAACAATAAACAAGTCATACCAGGACAGTGATTAAGCCTTTGGCACAGTCACTCTTTAGAACAGAAACATATCAAATTCAGATTTTAGTGATGTACAATGAATCATCCCTCCATCTCTCACTGAGAAATCTGTTGGAGTGTGTTTGTGGGAGGGAGAGAGAGAGAGAGAGAGAGAGAGAATGAAAGTGATATGTTGGATTGTCTGTGGTTTTAGCTTGCTAATGATGTTCAGTCTGTTCCTTCTTTTAGTGATGCAGAGGGTCGGGTCTCTCCAATTGAAGTCCATTTGTTTTAGTGCAAACGTACAGAGAGATGACCCTCAATAAAACACACACAGACACACAAAAACAAGTACACACACGATTAATGCCAGGCAGGGAGCTGAATGTGAATGTCCCAAAGAAGGTGTCTCCCTTTAACTGGATTTAAAAATTCTAAATGTCTCAGTTAAAAATGTTTACCTCCACAGTCTTCTCTTCGTTCTTCAGTTGCAAAAGAAACTTCTTCTGTATTCTCATCAGTTAAAGGACTAGTTCACTCAAAAATGACAATTCTTAAACATCTCCTTAATAAGTCTGAAACAACATCCGCGTGAGTAAATGATGACAGAATTCATTTTTAGTCTCACTATCCCTTTAAATGTGATACTGAAACATGATTGGCTGAAGAGAAAAAGACGCCTGTGCATAATTTACAGAATGGTTTGAACTGTATCTGAAGAATTCTTCTGAACAAAAATAAAGCTAAAGGAGACACAAAAATACGACATCTTCAAGTATCAAAAAAATCTTAATTAGCCATCACTGCGCATCTCATCCGTCAGTCATGTTTTATCACATTGTGATCCTTTCCAAAAAAAAGAGGCCTATTTGGATTCCTCTATACTCACATGGGACCATATACAGTACATCCACAGCACACTTCCAGTGTCTTCACAAGCCCCTTTAGCTACTCAGGGAGAGAGTGTTTGTTTGAGGGAGGATGAGAGAAAGGGAAGAAGGCATAGTCAGGGAGTGTTCAGTTGTGTGTTAGACACTGAAAGCGGTTTTTGAAGTACAAGAGGCCATTTTTGGTGTGTGTCGCATCAGATGAAGCAGGAGGGTAACGGAACTTTGCGTAAGTTTTGTCGCTTTCAGACTGGCCCCACGGCAGCTTGATCTTGGTGGCGTGGTTCACGATGACATCATCACAAGACCCAACATGCAGGGAGCCGAGGCCATC
Organism: Cyprinus carpio; assembly: GCF_018340385.1. NCBI lineage: Eukaryota > Metazoa > Chordata > Actinopteri > Cypriniformes > Cyprinidae > Cyprinus > Cyprinus carpio. The sequence goes on along the minus strand of NC_056602.1, from coordinate 21,000,986 downwards.
AATAAAAAACTCTGTAAAACAAAATATGGAAATGAGGAAATCAGCGTGTTTGTAATTTCTTATTATGGCAACAGCTGTCACTTAAATAAAGTGTATATATATATATATATACATATATATATGTATATATATATATATATGTATATATATATATACTCATATATACGTGTATATATATATATATGTGTATATGTATATGTATATGTATATGTATATATTTATATATATATGTATATATATATATATATATATATATGCCTTGCAGAAGTATTTATACCCCTTGATTTTTTTCACGTTTTATGTTGCTGCCTTATGCTAAACTGCTTTAAAGTACTTTTTTCTACATCAATCATCAATCAATTCATAAATTTATTACAAATTAAAATAAGAACATTGCATAAGTATTCATACCCTTAACTAAATATTTAGCTGAAGCACCTTTACATTTTCAGGTCTTTTTTGGTTTCGTTTAATGTGACAAGCTTTGCTTCACCTTCACCTCTCAAGCTCTGTCAGGTTGGATGGGGGCAGATGCACATTTTTTAGGTTTCTCCAGAAATATTTGATTGGGTTCAAGCTTAGGCTCTGGCTGGGCCACTCAAAAACATTCACAGAGTTGTCTATAATCCACTCTTGTTGTGTGCTTAGGGTCATTGTCCTGCTGGAAGGTAAACCTTCTGCCCAGTCTGAGGTTCTGAATGTTCTGGCTTGGGTTTTCATTAAGGGTATCTCAATATTTTGGTGGAGCTTTTCTTCTGCTCTGATGAGTCCCTCAGTCCCTGCCGCTGAAAAACAGCCCCACTCACAGCATGAGGCTGCTACCAGCACACTTTACTTTTTGGATGATACTCTGCAGGAGAATTTAGGTTCATCAGACCAGAGAATACTGTTTTTCACAGTCTGAGGGTCCTTTAGGTGTTTTTTTGCAAATTCCAAGTGTGTTTTCATGTGTTGTCACTGAAGAGAGGATTGAGACTTGCCACACCACCATAAATCCCAGATCGGTGGAATGTTGCAGTGATGTTTGTCCTTCTGTAGAGCTCTACTAGAGTGACCATCAGGTTCTTGGTCACCACACTAACCAAAGCCCTTCTCCATCAGTTGCTCAGCTCTTAGGCGACGGCTGTTATAAGAGTAGTGGTTGTTTTTTAATTCTTCTTTTATTGGTGGCAGAGACTACGTGCTTCTGTGACCCTTCAATGAAGCAGATTTTTTTTTTCTGAACTCTTCCCCAGATTTGTGACTTGACACAAACATGTTTCTGAGCTATACAGGCGGTTATTTTGACCTCAGGGCTTGGTTTTTGCTCTGATGTGCATTATCAGCTGTTAGACCTTTTATTAAGATGTGTGTGTCTTTCCAAATCATACCCATTCAATTGAATTTGCCACAGGTTAACTTCACTCAAAGTGTAGTAACATCTACAAGCAATATGAATGTTCCTGGGCTAAATTTCAACTGTCCCAGATAAGGGTATGATTACTTATGCAATGGAATCATTTAAGTTTTTTATTTTTAATAAATTTGCAAAGATATTAAAAACCTGGTTTTGCTTTCAAATTATGGTGCATGGAGTGTGAATTGATGTGGAAAGAATAGTAATTTAAAGTAGTTTAACACAAGGCAGCAACATAACATAACAGCAACAAGGGGTATTAATACTTTCGCAAGGCACTGTATATATATATATATATATATATATATATATATATATACACACACACACACACACACACACACACACACACACATATATAATAAATATATATATATATATATATATATATAACAGAAGATACATATGTTATCAATTTAAACATTTTTAACATTTTATTTTTTTATGGAAACTGTGATACATATTTTCAGGTTTCTTTGATGAACACAAAGTTCAACTGCATTTATTTGAAGGATTTTTATTGTTACAAATGTCTTTACTGTCACTTTTCAATTTAATCCCTCCATGCTGAATAATTTATTTTATGTGTGTGTGTGTGTGTGTGTGTGTGTGTGTGTGTATAATAATGTAATAACACTGTTAAATATAATCTTTGCAGATCTCTAAATAAAAACCTATAAAAATAAAATCAGAATGAAACTCACACTGTACAATTTTTTCCTAAATTTAGGTAAAATGGTACCGTTTTAATACTGGCCATAACGTAATTAGCAGCATAACACAAAATAATTATCATCTTATCAGTATCTTGCCTCAGAATGTAATATCGGTGCATCCCTAACTAATGAGTTCTTGGGAAATTTTGCTGCTAAGTACACCACAATCCTAGAATCACCTACTTTTGAGTTTGGACTCCATTGAAAACTCACCCAAATGCGCAACACGGGCTAGTCGGGGGTCAAAGCCCACCTGCTGCACTTTATCTGTCCTGGCAAGAAAGAAATTGATGACTCCATCAGTGACAACACAGTGAGGAAAGCCCTGGATGATGTGATGGAAGCCTCGCCGCATGTGCAGACAGTCCCCGTCTTCCTCTCCAGCTTCAATTGAGATCGTCTGCCTGTAGGTGGCAGTGTAGCCTGTGGCTTCACGCACTGCTCCTCCAACCTAAACACACATCAGCCAAACATTAAGAACAACGCGGTTGAAGAAGATAAATTGAACTGGAGGTATCACGTCCTACTGAAAAACTTCTTTCTCTTTATAAAAGCAGATGTGCTTGTCTCCATCTCTAAGGCATGACTCCAGCTGTGTGACTGAGCACAGAAGACTTGTTCACTGGAGAGGTCACATAATAGCTGACCCATTCCAGAGCAATAATCTGCCCTAGATCTGCTGCTGCCTAAAGCAAAATGTAATACAAACTGCATTTATTGTACTCTTTCATATTTTGTGATTCAACAGAATCCAACTAAATAACCTTTACCATTCAAAACTCTTTTTCTGTAATCAGGCTATTAAAGATTAAACAAAATTCAAACAACAAAAAAATGTGTTGTTCTAAAAACATCTTCCATTTTCCATTTTTTTCACAGCAATCAGTGCCAGATACTCATATGTCCTACAGAACATAGGAAGTGCATATCCTTCCTGGAAATAACTATCACTGAAGCTGAATAAACAAAAGATTAAACTGCTTTCATTGATTCTACGTGACTAATAAACACACAACTATCTGAGTTCTTCAAGCTTTCTCATATATTTTAATTATAATAAAGAATATTTATAATGAAATGTTTAATGTTTGGAAAGATGCTTGAGGAGAATTGCTTTTTCAAATGCATGTTATAAGCAACTCAATCGTTTACTACTCGAGCATTTACTACTGATCACGAGCCATACTTTATTGACAATATGCACATAACAGCTTTCGCAATTTCATAATTGCACTAAACCAAACAATTTTGATTAATTGTGCAGCTTTAGCCTGTTTAGCTCTCATGTTAAGCTCTCAAAAGGAAACAAATTAACAATGAACACTTCCTGAGATTCAGAAATTTGCCAAAACTTTGGTTCTGATTTTCAACCGAAATAATGTCTTCTCTGAAGGAGTTTCCACTCAGCAATAGTTTGTCATCTCTAGTTCAGGCAACTCTACAAGGTGAAAACACAACAGTGAGGTTATTAGAAGTGTGTCCTGCTGCTGTTGGCCTTACCAAAATTTTAAATAAATGCTCCCCCATTAAATATCATGAAAGGATGGCAAATCTTTAAGTGCCCTGTAATTTTGATGATACAGAAAATCTGCTCTAATATATGCTGATATTATCACCATGGGTGACATTGGGGGAGGGGGGGTCCTCGATGTCAGCCCAGGCCTGGTTGTACGGGGGTACTAGACGGCGCTAAATACCCTCATATGAAAGCACAAGCAATTAAAGATCTGGCAAACTATCCAATGTGTTTTGCGGCACTAAGCAACGTAACCAATCACAGACATATCTGTTGATTTCTTCAACATAATGGCCAATCAGAAACATTAAGAGTTTTCAGAATTCACTCACAGCTGAAAGCGCCAGAGTTTAGCACACTCGTGAATCATCTCTTAAGTGCAGGACGTGATGTAAATAAGAGATTCATTGTGTAGTTTAGAGAGCTTCATTGATTATAACGGAACTTTGTGAGATCTCAATGAACTAAGATGAGTGATGCATTTAGTGATAATAATGGGAGCGCGCTTTGTGTGTTTTCTAGGCTAATCCAATTAGAATTTGTATGAAACTAGTTTTCAGACACATGCTGCAACGTTTCAGGAATGACATCCACATATTTATGTTGTATTCATTCTCAAAATATCAGTGATTGACACAGTGATAACCAAAGCAATGGACGGGACAAAAATGCCTCAGTTATTTATTCTTAACTTAAATGAACAGCAGAAAAACGTGCACATTTCTGGTAAAAAATGAATGGTCACTTAAAACGGTAAGCAACACCATTCAAATCAGCAACAAGAGACAAAGCTCCACTGTTTAGTAAATGCAGACAACCTCTTTTAAATTATTCTTGGCTGTGCTATATTGACTGTTTGATGCATGGCGGGGCATTGTTTTGATGCATACATCCTAAAAATATTAATTTGCCTTTTTAATTATTTTTATTTATTTATTTTTTTCCTTTTTTTCTTCTTGCGTGAGCAGAGGTGGGCGGCTTGAGAACGGTGCGGCAGGCGGATTCTACGACAGACCTTGGGTTTGCAGCAACCACATGTAATGACCCCGGGCTGGACTCCACTTCGTCCATAGTTAATCCGATTCAGCGATCCACAGTGCAATGTTGATGTATTTCCTCAGCGACCAGCACGGATCAGCCCCAGGCATGACGAAGTAGATATCGTCCTCTTTTGGAAGGCCAAACAAAATAGTTTTGCTTTCACAGTGAAACACACAGCGTCTATACGACATGACGGCGGTGGCAACTACAATACTACAACGAGAATAAAAGGTACGCCTTCTTTCTTTGCATGAACATCTGGACTTTATGCAATCTTCCCACATACTGATGTAGATATGTGGGGGCGTGTTAGAAGCCGTTTCAGGGGGGCATGGATGAGTCTCAACTTTTATAAAGAATATGTCTTTGGATTTTAGACTTTAGTCTTTGCAACTTCACAGATTTTCTTTATTCAACAAGAGCGTGTAACACTCCAAAGAGAAAGGAAAATTTGAAATCGCATCATATGACCCCTTTAGTGAGGGAAGGAAATGCTTTCCATATGTTCATTAGACCTTGAGAATACATATAAACCCTAATTTGTTTATTCACAATTAAACTCCACAGAGTAGCTACACAACAGAACTGTATAAACTAAAACAATTATCTTTATTACGTAGGTTGTGCACCGGCACTGCTCCAGCGTGGATGAATCTAATGTTTTGAGGAGAATGTGTGGCTGTCAGTTACCGCACCGGTGTGGATACTGTACTTCAGAATTGCAGATATTAGCCTACCTCTTGGAATATATGACCCAAATATGAATTTTCACTGGATGTTGACTGCCACATTTGTTCTGACCAACTGAGGAAAAAATCATTACAACAAACTGTGCTACCAATGGTGATTAAATCTAATGATCGGTTAATAAGCTCATATCAAACCGTGCAAATTATTATTGTTATGCTTTGTTCTCAAATTGTTAATGTTAACAACATCGGCATTGCATGACTACATCTGTTTTAGCATGTAGATTTCAATTTCTGTACAATCTAATCTATGCAAATTGTCATACCATTGAAGTTCCATATTAAGAAATTATTTTAACCCAAAAAGCAAATAATTTTTCCTTCGAACTGGTTCTTTTCAAAATACAAATCCTGTGTAATCCCAGGCTATCTGTAATCAGATGCACATTTAAAACTGGAATATAATTTACTTTCAGTCACATGTGTTTCATAAACACATAATCCTTTCTGGTTTACAATCTGCCATCAAAATTATAAATTTAACTGTCCCAGCTGCTGTGAGAAAAGGCTATAAATGATCCACCACCTGCAGCATCCTCACATGTGATATAGTCTATTAGCCGGTGGACAACTTCTTTATGTTTTTTATGAGACGTGATGTAATGACGCGGCAGCATACTCATCATTTCCCGCGGATTCCTACCAGTAAGGCCAAAAAAGTTATGGACTGCAGCTTTAAACTGCACTTTTATGTTTGCTAGGTTGTTTCAGTTTGTATTTGGCGGTAGTTTTTCTCAAATGAAAGCGTAAAAAGCTTGTGAAGTGACTCTCAGAACAGTTCTGGAAATGAACTTCATATGTTCATTTCCTCATATACCGAGGTATCAGATGCTGAAATACTGCTAGCGTCATGTATTTGAGTTAGTGCAGTAGACAAAACTACATCATTCATTCATGCAGACTTATTAGCAACATGAACTGACTGGCTGTAGTCATGTTTCTTCTGCTGTGTGATAGGCTGTCAGATTAATCTATATTGAGTAAAACTGTCCACAGTTCATAATCGTTATCAACATAAATTTTATCATGATCTCAATATGATAGTTTATCGCCCAGCCATTGAACTAAGCTTTTCAAATATTTTTAACCAACTGGTATTTTAGCAGGTGTTTGAAGTCAGTTCCCTTTATATTTGCAAATGTGTCCAAGAAAAATAACCACAGATTACTGATGATGAACATAATCCACAAACAACCAGAAAGCGTCCAAATATATTTTTAAACTATCTTTGTGCTATGCTTCTTTATATAAATGCAACTTAGTTGATATTTTGTTACATGATACAGTATCATTCATATAATTTAAGTGTGACATAGATGCACAATTATATTTTGGTGCCACTGTATATATAGTAAAAAGAGATAGAAGGTCATTTAAAAAATATATATTAATTAACAGAGACTGAGCCTGGTTGATCGAAGGTTTAGCTGGGGACTGTGACGGTTCCAAAGGTATAAGTTCCTTTCCACAAGAGGGACCTGAAGAAACACCTTGTTTCCTGTGCAATGGAAAAAGTCCTCAAGGGGTTTTTAAGCTTTTGATGGGCACCTGATCCTCTCAACACATACATTGTCTCTGCAATGGCTCTTCAGTACATAAAACTGAATTATAAGTGTACTGGTTGTTTTGTCTTAATTTGATGGACAATATTCACAGTGCTTAAGAAAACCCTTGCATTAATGAGCGTTAACGTCACATACTCTACATATCATGCTACATTTATTTTCTCACCAGGTCAAGTGTGGTTTTCTCCAGGACATCCACCAGCTTCTCCAGCTTTGTGTTGGCAGTAAAGATAAAGTCATCATCCACCCACAGTACATACTTGGTAGTAACCTGTGAGACTGCCAGATTACGACCAGCAAACCAGCCCTGAGACACAGACATACATATTCAGATCCCATCATACTGCATGTAAACACAGACAGAAATGTGTCATAATCGAAATTAAGTGACCCACCTTTCCAAAGGGCATGATGTAATGTTCGATATAAGGGCCTGATACTGTTTTAGGGTGCTCACTGTCATCTGCTATCACTATTGTAACTGTTGGATAGTACTGTCGTATGCTGTTAATTAAATCTTGGAGCTTGTCATAGCGCAGGAAGGTTTTAGTTGCTATGGTCACGAGAGCACTGATGTTGTACTCTGAAATTGGACAAACAGAAAGGCAAATGGAAATGGAAACATGTGGCTTTGATTTCTTTGCGATATACATAACAAATAAAACTAAAACAACAGAGTGAAACATTGTTTTGCCATGAGCAAGTGTAAATGCTGACACGTCTATTATAAAAAAGGATCAATTAAACTGTAGCAGAAAACAATAGCTTACTACATTATTGATTGTTAGACAGCGGTATCGGAACCACTCCCTGTAATCTCACTAAAACTGGTGGCTGACAGTGAAATACGTAATTCTCTTGGCTTGCATTCATAGTGTAGAATATTCTTTAGTATAATTTTGTCTCATACTGAGAAAACAACACATACTGATTTTTATTTGAGTTTTAGTTTAAAAAATGTCAGTACTTCAAATTAAATTCATTTATTCAGGAAGCATTTATAATTTTCATTCATTTTCTTAATTTATTTTTTCCATCTAATAATTATATTTTATTTTATTTCTGCTCTATTTCAATTAACAATAGCTATTTTAATAGTTTTAGTTTTAGTCAACAATAACAGCAATGATGTATTTACCTTTATCTGCATCAGAGCCTGTGTTGTAGAGTTTGGGTGTTACTCCATGACGGATCTTGATGGTAAAAAGAGCTTGATGTCCTTCTGTGTCTAACTGCACTGAATCACAAGCACATAAAAACTATATATCAAAATAAAGATTATCCAGTCCTGATTTTAAATGTACATTTGGGATAAGTATTTTTTTTACAAGAATTACCCAGAAGCTGCATACCTGTGTCAGCTGTGCTGGGGTGGAACAGTGTGTTAGTATATGTGATAAACTGGAGCTGTCGATTCAGAATGGGCAAAAGGGTACTGCTCAGGGTCATGTGCATCTCGCCATCACCCCTGACCTTTACCCCCTCCACCTCTGCTGCCACATTAAATGTGCCCAGCGATGCTGAAAAGTTCAGCTACAGAGAAAGATGAAAACGTAGTGTTCAGGAAGCATCCACAACACTTAAAGCACAGGAAATAGACATAAATTATTCATAATATCACTTACAGTATATACATCTCGGGGCAGCTCTTTTAAGGCCAAACCTGAAACACATTACAGCCACGTATTCAGTGCCAGTTCGACATAGGCAAAATAAATTTTGGGGCTCCCCTTCCCTATTAATATATAATATTAGCACCCCAAAACAGCAAACAAAAATAAATTGTAATCCAAAGAAACAATTGCAGTGTTCACAAGAAGTACAAAGTATAAAGTCATTCTGCTTGCATTTAGTCATTTCAGATTAAATGTAGTTCTGATAAATAATAAATACTAATACTAATAACTGCATTAGCCTATTCTGCATATCAATTGCTCAAGCCTCTGTTATTAGCTCTAAAATAATGTCTTATATTTAGGTTTAGGATTAGATAAATGAATACTTACACAATAAGAGCGTTTTAAGGACAAAATGTGACAAATGTCTTGAAATAAAGCATGAACAATCTTTTGATGTGTGGTAACCGTAGTTTAAGTGGAATAATTGACTCTGGGCTGCTGAATTATTAGAAAAATAATGCATAATGGTAATGCAGCGACAACGCTGGAGTCAGTTATTGCTAACTTAATTAAACAGTCTTTCTCTGTTCTCAAATGAGTGAAGAACTTGTGTGAATTACCTGAACCTGTGCATCTCTCAACAACAGTGTTCGGCTACTAAGTCTCTACTAACAGCAAAACTGACAGTTTAACTGCTTCAAAAACAGCTACATGTACATTAAAAATAGCATGTAGCTTTTCAGCTGTGAAAATATTTTGATAAAGTTGCAGGGCTGCATTAACAACAAGTTTCTGTGTGTGTGTGTGTGTGCGTGTCAGCACCATAATAATTTGTTAATAATTGATATGCCTTTGATAATAAAATGTAATTTCATTGGGTAAATGTTTGACATTTGTATTCTTTTGTTTTTTATATTTATTGGAGTTTTTTTGTAATGTAATAATGTGCTCTCAGTTCTCAGTTGTGAGCTTCACATTATTATTCTGCATAAACATATATCACACTATCACTGCATATATCACTACAATCTGAAAAAAAGCAATCCAGGCTCATTGGAAGTAATTACTGTGGCTACATTTCTGCTAAAACGACACATTTTGTTGCAGTTTCCAGGAGAAATTAACAACTCAAACAACTCAAATAATGATTATGGGGGCAGACTATCAATAAATAAAGACTTATGTTTGTGCAGTTCCTTGCACAATGCTGTTATTATTATGTAAACACTTTTACCAATTACCATAGTGCATGATTTATAAAAAATAAACTGTTGAATAAACCTGCATCTGCACTGAAGAGAACAGATATAGTTTATAGTGCCTCTTGTGGACATGTTGTCTGAAAATGGCAGCGAAATGGACCCGGAGCAAAGAATTTCAGGTTTTGCAAAAATGTAGCCACAGTAATGTACAAACCCGATTCCAAAAATGTTGGGACACTGTACAAATTGTGAGTAAAAAAGGAATGGAATAATTTACAAATCTTATAAACTTATATTTTATTCACAATAGAATATAGATAACATATCAAATGTTGAAAGTGAGACGTTTTGAAATGTCATGCCAAATATTGGCTCATTTTGGATTTCATGAGAGCTACACATTCCAAAAATGTTGGGACAGGTAGCAAAAGAGGCCGGAAAAGTTAAATGTACATATAAGGAACAGCTGGAGGACCAATTTGCAACTTCTTAGGTGAAATGGCAACATGATTGGGTATAAAAAGAGCCTCTCAGAGTGGCAGTGTCTCTCAGAAGTCAAGATGGGCAGAGGATCACCAATTCCCCCAATGCTTCGGCGAAAAATAGTGGAGCAATATGAGAAAGGAGTTTCTCAGAGAAAAATTGCAAAGAGTTTGAAGTTATCAACATCTACAGTGCATAATATCATCCAAAGATTCAGAAAATCTGGAACAATCTCTGTGCGTAAGGGTCAAGGCCGGAAAACCATACTGGATGCCCGTGATTGGCACTGCATCACATACAGGAATGTTACTGTAATGGAAATCATAACATGGGCTCAGGAATACTTCCAGAAAACATTGTCGGTGAACACAATCCACCGTGCCATTCGCCGTTGCCAGCTAAAACTCTATAGGTCAAAAAAGAAGCCATATCTTAACATGATCCAGAATCGCAGGCATTTTCTCTGGCCCAAGGCTCATTTAAAATGGACTGTGGCAAAGTGGAAAACTGTTCTGTGGTCAGACGAATCAAAATTTGAAGTTCTTTTTGGGATGCCATGTCATCCGGACTAAAGAGGACAAGGACAACCCAAGTTGTTATCAGCGCTCAGTTCAAAAGCCTGCATCTCTGATGGTATGGGGTTGCATGAGTGCGTGTGGCATGAGCAGCTTACACATCTGGAAAGGCACCATCAATGCTGAAAGGTATATCCAAGTACTAGCACAACATATGCTCCCATCCAGACGTCGTCTCTTTCAGGGAAGACCTTGCATTCCAATGCCAGACCACATACTGCATCAATTACAACATCATGGCTGCGTAGAAGAAGGATCTGGGTACTGAAATGGCCAGTCTGCAGTCCAGATCTTTCACCCATAGAAAACATTTGGCGCATCATAAAGAGGAAGATGTGACAAAGAAGACCTAAGACAGGTGAGCAACTAGAAGCATGTATTAGACAAGAATGGGACAACATTCCTATTCCTAAACTTGAGCAACTTGTCTCCTCAGTCCCCAGATGTTTGCAGACTGTTGTAAAAAGAAGAGGGGATGCCACACAGTGGTAAACATGGCCTTGTCCCAACTTTTTTGAGATGTGTTGATGCCATGAAATTTTAAATCAATTTATTTTTTCCTTAAAATGATACATTTTCTCAGTTTAAACATTTGATATGTCATCTATGTTGCATTCTGAATAAAATATTGAAATTTGAAACTTCCACATCATTGCATTCTGTTTTTATTCACAATTTGTACAGTGTCCCAACTTTTTTGGAATCGGGTTTGTATTTTCAATTAGCCTGGGTTCCGAAAAAGTGTAGTATCTAGGGATGTTATCAATATCATGGTATTGGGTATTATCAATATCATGGTATTGAGATAGCAAAACTGTCTCGATATCATCGTGGTCTCATGAAGATATGAAATAGGTCTTCCGGCCAAAAAGTATAGTTTTTAAAATATATTTAAACTTCTTATTCTAACATAAAATGTCTTCAAAGTTGTGTTTTGGGCCATTATGCTTTGGCACAGTATCTGTCAAATAAAATAAAACCGAAAGCACAATATGGATGAATCCCTTTATCAAGTAAAAGTGTTTTTTTGCTGCTCGTTTCAAATTGAAGTGCGCAATTCGTTCAGGTGATCAACTCATGATCTCGTGTTTTCTGTGCCTCAGAATGGCTCCGTTCACAGTAAATAACTAATTTATTGCATGTGCTGTGAGTTTAGCGCACGTTTAGGAACACAACAGCCACCAGTTGTGCTTTATTTTTGTGGCAGATGATTACAGCATTTCACTAAATTTGTAGTGAGACATTTGAAATGGTACTCAAATGGTTCAGGTCATACTTAGAAAGGAGATGTTTTTATGTGAGTATAGGAGATCATAAGTCTAAGTGGACGTCCATGACATGCAGAGTCCCACAAGGCTCCATTCTTGCACCGCTCTTGTTTAGTCTGTATGTGCTCCCACTAAGTCAAATAATGTGAACAATCCAAATTGCCTATCACAGCTATGTTGATGTCACCCAGATTTACCTAGCCTTACCGCCAAATAACTACAGCTCCACTGACTCCCCCTAACAGTTGTATGTGCCAGAACATTCTTCAGTTATACAAGGAGAAAACTGAAGTAATTGCATTTGGAAACAAAGATGAAGTTCTCAAGGGAATGCATACCTTGACTCTAGGAGTCTAACAACTAAAAATCAAGTCAGGAATCTTGGTGTGATTCTGAAGACAGACCTTAGTTTCAGTAGTCATGTCAAAGCAGCAACTAAATCAGCATGCTATCATCTCAAAAACATTGCAAGAATTAGATGTTTTGTTTCCAGTCAAGACTTGGAGAAACTTGTTCATGCCTTTATCACCAGCAGAGTGGACTATTGTAATAGTCTCCTCACCGGCCTTCCCAAGAAGACTATTAGCTGCAACTCATCCAGAACGCTGCTGCCAGGATTCTGACAAGAACCAGAAAATCTGAGCATATGACAACAGTCCTCAGGTCCTTACACTGGATTCCAGTTATATTTAGGATTGTTTTTAAAGTACTTTTACTCGTTTATAAATCAATCAATGGCCTAGGACCTTAATACATTGCAGATATGCTCACTGAATATAAACCTAACAGACCACTCAGATCGAGTGAAAGTGACATGACATACAGCCAAGTATGGTAACCCATACACAGAATTTGTGCTCTGCATTTAACCCATCCAAAGTGCACACACACAGCAGTGAACACACACACAGAGCAGTGGGCAGCCATTTATGCTGCAGCACCCAGGGAGCAGTTCGGTGCCTTGCTCAAGAGCACCTCAATCGTGGTATTGAAGGTGGAGAGAGTACTGTACATTCACTCCCCCCACCTACAATTCCTGCCAGCCTGAGACTCAAACTAGCAACCTTTGGATCGCGAGTCCAACTCTCTAACCATTAGGCCATAATAATCATTTTCTATTTTTAACTGTTTTAAATTAATTTAAAATCAATTTATAAATCATTTTAAACTTTTTAAATTCCTTGTTTTATTGTTGTGATTATTTAACTTATCTTAATGTAAAGCACTTTGAATTACCATTTTGTATGAAATGTGCTATATAAATAAACTTGCGTTGCCTTGGTTTCCTAAAACACCAGTGTGAATGTAATTTAGACTGAGACAGTACACCACAAATTAAAAGAGTGTTGAGTCCCCTTTGAAGTTCAGGTACAAGTCCATTCACTGACTTCTTTCTGACTTCAGTTTTCTTAGTTAAGACCATAGGTTGGAACTCTTATCTAATATTGACTGTAATATTCTTTACATTATATTAAAGATTGATTATTATAACGGTAATTCTCATAACAGTTCTTCCGTCACATGGCAATACATTAATCTTACTAGGAACAAAAAGTGTATTACCTGGTATAAGGATAGTTTTAAGAGGCCGAACCTCCACACCTTGTGTTGGGTACTGCAGAGGGTTGTTAGCTTCAGCTACAATCAGCAGATCAGCAGGGGTCTCCGACCTATACAAACCAGGGTTACTATCGTTAACTAAAACTAAAACCATAAAAAGATTGTTTTCAAGCTCAGACATTCTCTGCATATAATGAATTAATTTCATAACTATTATCCCGTTGAAAAAAGCAGCATATGCTGGTTAGGTTTGTTTTGAAGTATGGTAGCTGGTGAGCTGGTTTAAGCTGGCCCTTAGTTGGTCATGAGCTGGTTTAAGCTGGTCATGAGCTGGTTTAAGCTGGTCCTGAGCAGGGATGGATACCGAGAACCGGTATTTTTTGGACCGGTACGTAATTGGGTCAATACTGGACTACCTATAAGCTTCAGGTCAAACAATACTGTTATCGATACTTGCGTTGTTTTATCTCTGAATACTTCGGTGTTAATGGCAAATTAGAAGCTAATCTCAAGCTGACGGCATCCATGCCGAGAGAGGTTTGCCATAACACACAGCATCACCATCTCAGTCTCTGTCCAGCACAGGAAAAATAATTATAATGCTAAAGGTAAGGTGCAATTCATATCTCTTTATTAAATAACTTATCAAGTAATTTGAAAACTTTCTGTGAGATGTAATTTCACAAACAGCGTGAGTCTTTCCCTCTCAAAATGTGAAAATGGCTTCAAACCACCACATTGTGTCTGCACTCCAAGCAAGCTCCACACTGCACAGCTGACACAGGAAATGTCACAGTTGATACCCATCATTTAAACCATTTAGCACTCGCATGCTCTCCTAGAGACATTGTGCTCATACACACTCAAAGCGAACACAAATAAGACCGCATCAAATACAGCTCACAAAATCAGGCTTGTGCTTCGTGTAAGCTATTATTGCCCCATTCTAAAAACAAAAGTGCATTGCATGATCAAACATAATTTTATATTTTTGAAGAATGTCTAAAAAATAAACCCCCCTCTACCCCTAAGATTATGATGAGGAAATCTCTCTCTCACTTTGAAGGGCCTTTTTACTTAAAAAAAATGTGTTTTATGTGCCTTTTCTGTTTGCTTAGAGGCATTTGTAAACTGCAAGTACTGAAGTTCAGCAGTAATAAAATAACTTGAAATGTTCAACATCTTTTCACATCCTTGTTTCACACCAAATTGTAGAGAGAAGTAACAGTATCAATAAGCAGTATCTGTATCGATATCAATAAAATGTAAACGATACCTGTCCCTAGTCCTGAGCTAGCAATAAGCTGGTTATGAGCTGGTCCTGAGCAGGAGCTAGTTGCTTTGGACCAGCACATGACCAGCTTAAACAAGCTCATAACCAGCTAAGGACCAGCTCATGACCAACTAAGGACCAGCTTAAACCAGTTCAAACTAGCTGCCATGCTTCAAAATAAACCTAACCAGAATATGCTGATTTTTTTCAACAGAGATATGGATATATAAATCAAACAACTGAACACTGGCACTGGCATAAAATGATTGAATGAAAACAAAATGCACCTCATTTGGAAGCTCTGATACTCTTTGGCACGCCGTTTCTTCATCTCATTGAGCTGGGAGGCCTGGAAGGCAGTGTGAAGGGGATGGGCAGACACTCTAGGGAACAAGAGCTGAGCAAAGGGCAGGTTGACCCCTCTGCTCTCTCCTTCACAAACACACCCGTTGCGAGCCAAAAGCCTTGTGGAAGAGGAGGAGAGTTATCACATGATCAGTCTGTCAGTTTTTGACCGGAAGGAAAATGTTTGCATCCTCCAGAGGTGACAGTAGACAGTCTCTGTGTACAAATGTACATATAAATGCATAAAAGATTTATAGGACATCAACATGTCACTTCTGAGTTATAAAAACAAATTCATGTACAGAATTTAAAGTTATGCTTAGAGATAAGTAGTAGATTTCTGAACAACTTTAAAAGTTTATTGTCAATAAAATTTTTGTTTTTGAAGAGAAATTAATTATTGTATACAGCAAGGTTTACATTAAATCGATAAAAAATAAATAAAAACATTTATAATGTTATGAAATGTTTCTATTTCAAATAAAAAAATAAAAAATGTTCTTTTCAACTTTCTATTCATCAAAAGAATCCTGAAAATATTCAAATAAAATAAACATTAAGATATTAATGTTTATTAATAGAATAATAATGTTTCCGAAAGATCTAATGAAACTGAAAACTGGAGAAATGGCTGCTGAAAATTCAGCTTTGCCATCACAGAAATAAACTACATTTTAAAGTATATTAAAATAGAATAAAGTTATTTCAAATGTAATAATATTATATTAGTTTTACTATATATTTGATCAAATAAATGCAGCTTTGGTGAGCATAAGAAGTGTTTTTAAAAACATTATAAAATCTTACCAATCCCAAATTTTGAAAAGTAAAAATTACATGAAAATTTGAGATAAGTAGTTGTTAAAAGTTGCAGGCTTTTTACAACCATCTCCAATCTCCCTCTACTTGAACTGATGTTTAATAGAAAAACATGAAGCATCAGCTTGTGAAGACTAACTGACCTGGCCACACTCTCCCTCACTCTGTAAGGGATGGTGCTAGTGCTGGGATCCGGTTCAGGAAGTCTCTCCTCCAGCAGCCGCTCAGCTCCAGGACCCGGTCTGTACCGTACATCCACAGTGTTGTAGACCCGAGTGGGCCAGGAATGTAGCACTGCCAAAACCAGCACCACTGATGCTACCAGAGCTAACAGCACAGTCTTACGTAGGGAACGCATGCTACAAGCTACAACACAAACAGAAACACAACACTGCTGAACCTTCTTCAGTGTAATTAAATTCATTTGTACAAAAATGAAAACACCAAAATGAAAATTTTGTCATTAATCACTTACCCCCATGTCGTTCCAAACCCATAAAAGCTTTGTTCGTCTTCGGAACACAATTTACATTTACATTTTACATTTAATCATTTAGCAGACGCTTTTATCCAAAGGGAATGAGAACAATAGAAGCAATCAAACCAACGAGAAATCAACAACAGTATACAAGTGCCATGACAAGTATCAGTTTAATCTAGCGCAGTACACATAGCTATGTTTTTTTTAAAGAATAGAATAGAATAGAATAGAATAGAATAGAATAGAATACAAAAGGTAAGTGTTAGTATTAGTTATCTTAAATATTAATTTAAGATATTTCGGATGAAAACCGGGAAGAAAACAAATATAACGACTTTATTCAACATGTCTCTCCACATCAGCGTAGTGCCATTTTGGAGAATATGAGCTAAATGCAGGCAGCATGTGTCACCCGCACCACAAGGATACGTTTTCAATGTGTATTTAAACTTTGATTTGAAAGAAAACGCTATATACTCTTTGACTGAAACAAAAGAGTGTAAGCTGTCTGCGTTCAGCTCATATTCTCCAAAATGGCACTACGGTGATGTGGGGAGAGACAGAGACAAATTTTTGAATAAAGTCGTTATTTTTTTATTTACGCGTACAAAAAGTATTCTTGTCGCTTCATAACATTACGGTTGAACCACTGATGGCAGATGGACTATTCCGACGATGCTTTTCATACTTTTCTGGACCTTGACAGTGTAATTTACTTGGCAGTCTATGGGACAGTCACAAGCCTCCAGGTTTTCATCCAAAATATCTTAAATTGTGTTCACAAGACAAACAAAGCTTTTACAGGTTGGGAACGACATGGGGGTAAGTGATTAATGACAAAAATTTCATTTTGGGGTGGAGTATCCCTTTAATAACAATATGGAGGGAAGCACTTTAGTAATTCCACACACACTTCATAATACACTCACTCTATCCAATCAGAGCGAGAGGTACAGCAAGTTGCCATTACTGCTCCTAAAGGTCCATGGTACTGATTAGCTCAATCTTGATGTGACTGACAGTAGCTGAGGAGGCTGATGGAGGGCTCTCTCCATCTGCTGAGGTAAAAAAAAAAAACCGTAGTCATGTCAGTTGTAGACATTAATTTACTGTATTCATTACTGTACATAAAACAGTCCAATGTACACTCTTAAAAAAGGTTCTTTATTGGGATTTGTGGTTCCAGAATGAACCTTTAACATCAATAAAACCTTTCCATTGCAAAAAAGTTTTTTTGTTGTTGTTGTTGTTGTTGTTTTTTGTGTGTGGAAAAGGGTTATTTACACTACAAAAACCCCCATTTGCAACCTTTATTCTAAGAATGTACTCATTGACTATATTCATAAGACTTCTGAATGCAGGCCTACACATTTTATGAGGAAAAGGACCAAATGCCAGGCTTTATCAATTGAAAATGTTGACACAGCAGTGGCCATTACAAAAACTAACTCAGCTACAGCCATAAAGACATAATGTTCTAAACTTTACTGTTAATCAGTGCTAAGGGCTTTCCTGACTGACCAACGGACGGACACAACTTTCCCACCCTCTCTCCATAGACTACTTAGTAATATCATCATCATCAAGGATTGTGTACCTCTAAGCACACTGAACAATGGAGAGGAATTAGGGGTGGTTTGGATCGGAAATATACTGTATACAGGTGCTGGTCATATAATTAGAATATCATCAAAAAGTTGTTTATTTCACTAATTCTATTCAAAAAGTGAAACTTGTATATTATATTCATTCATTACACACAGACTGATATATTTAAAATGTTTATTTCTTTTAATTTTGATGATTATAACTGACAACTAAGGAAAATCCCAAATTTAGTATCTCAGAAAATTAGAATATTACTTAAGACCAATACAAAGAAAGGATTTTTAGAAATCTTGGCCAACTGAAAAGTATGAACATGAGAAGTATGAACATGTACAGCACTCAATACTTAGTTGGGGCTCTTTTTGCCTGAATTACTGCAGCAATGCGGCGTGGCATGGAGTCGATCAGTCTGTGGC
Source organism: Cyprinus carpio (assembly GCF_018340385.1). NCBI lineage: Eukaryota > Metazoa > Chordata > Actinopteri > Cypriniformes > Cyprinidae > Cyprinus > Cyprinus carpio. The sequence continues at coordinate 20,982,354 of NC_056602.1, read as the reverse complement.
ACTGCTCAGGTGTTATGAGAGCCCAGATTACTCTGATAGTGGCCTTCAGCTCTTCTGCATTCTTGGGTCTGGTATATCGCATCTTCCTCTTCACAATACCCCATAGAATTTTCTATGGGGTTAAGGTCAGGCGAGTTTGCTGGCCAATTAAGAACAGGGATACCATGGTCCTTAAACCAGGTACTGGTAGCTTTGGCACTGTGTGCAGGTGCCAAGTCCTGTTTGAAAATGAAATCTGCATCTTCATAAAGTTGGTCAGCAGCAGGAAGCATGAAGTGCTCTAAAACCTCCTGGTATACGGCTGTGTTGACCTTGTACCTCATAAAACACAGTGGACCAACACCAGCAGATGACATGGCACCCCGAACCATCACTGACTGTGGAAACTTTACACTGGACCTCAAGCAACGTGGATTGTGTTCCTCTCCTCTCCTCCTCCAGACTCTGGGATCCTGATTTCCAAAGGAAATGCAAAATTTACTTTCATCAGAGAGCATAACTTTGGACCACTCAGCAGCAGTCCAGTCCTTTTTGTCTTTAGCCCAGGCGAGACGCTTCTGACGCTGTCTGTTGTTCAAGAGTGGCTTGTTCAAGGAATGCGACAGCTGAAACCCATGTCTTGCATACGTCTGTGCGTAGTGGTTCTTGAAGCACTGACTCCAGCTGCAGTCTACTCTTTGTGAATCTCCCCCACATTTTTGAATGGGGTTTGTTTCACAATCCTCTCCAGGGTGCAGTTATCCCTATTGCTTGTACACTTTTTTCTACCACATCTTTTCCTTCCCTTCGTCTCTCTATTAATGTGCTTGGACACAGAGCTCTGTCAACAGCCAGCCTCTTTTGCAATGACCCTCCTTGTGCAAGGTGTCAATGGTCGTCTTTTGGACAACTGTCAAGTCAGCAGTCTTCCCCATGATTGTGTAGCCTACAGAACTAGACTGAGAGACCATTTAAAGGCCTTTGCAGGTGTTTTGAGTTAATTGGCTGATTAGAGTGTGGCACCAGGTGCCTTCAATATTGAACCTTTTCACAATATTCTAATTTTCTGAAATACTGAATCTGGGATTTTCCTTAGTTGTCAGTTATAATCATAAAAGTTAAAAGAAATAAACATTTGAAATATATCAGTCTGTGTGTAATGAATGAATATAATATACAAGTTTCACTTTTTGAATGGAATTAGTGAAATAAATCAACTTTTTTATGATATTCTAATTATATGACCAGCACCTGTACATGTGTGTGCACTGGTTCGGGTGTTTGCGAAGGAACTGCAAGGGTTTATGAGTTTAAAGAAAAACTAATTTTAATTTAACATTTTTATGATTTAATTAATTATGTCATTATAAAATCAATCAAAATAAAACACTTCATCAATAAAACACAGGATCAAATGAGAAAAAAGTTTGAGTTCATGAATTTGTGCATTTTAATGTGAAAAACAAAAACCTTCTGAAGACAGAAATACAAACCTACAGAGTGATAATTCAAATAAAAATGAATGTGTTCATCAGTAGCTGATGCGATGATGAAACACTTCTTAAACTTGAAATGATTTTTGTAAATCCAGTCTTTGTGTGAATGTGGACAAAATAGAAAGACTTTCAGTGTGTATAAGCAGTAGGCTATTTTAGAAAGGAACATTAAAAGATGAAAAAGAGGAATTAGGTAGAATCAATCAATTATTAATAATTTATTGCTACTGTGTAAATCGTATGTAATCATGTAATCAATAAAAAGATAACTGTAGTCTGATTACGAGTATTTTAAAATGTAATTTAATCTAATTACAAGAATTTAATTTTTGGAATCTGATTACATAATACAGATTACATATAATCAATTACTAGCCTCTACCCAGCTCTGTATATAGCTGATTGCAATAATCCGACTTCACATGAGCTGAGATTACTAACAATGAGGCGGTTTGTGCAGTATCATCCTATAAAATATGACAAGGATGTAAAATTAAATTAAAGACACAATTGTCTTTATCTCTACAACAAAAACATCTTTCTGTAAACTGAAAAGGCCTTTTCTGTACTTCAATAATATCCTTTAATGTCAGGCTACTGCAAACTACTTTTTGATTCATTACCACCTTGGTAAATGTGGTATATTCAACAACTTAAATATGTATCCCTGGAAAAGAAATCAACAGTGTATCGCTGTCAGCTGTATAAAATTATTTGGAAAAGAAAAAAGAAAATATACCAGAAAAAATTTATCAACAGAACTAGATGTTTTGGCTTTGCAGACTTTTCTAAACAATCAAAGACAAACGGGAAAAAACATTGCGCAACTAACGTGGTGAATAAAACATTCCCCTGCACTTCCATGCATGACTATAGAAATAAAAACCACATGCGCAGCCCCGTAAAGTGAATAAACCCAATGGACTTCCCTCCGGCTCCTCATACTGATGTTGTATACTCTATCTATACAGAAGGCCAATGTGCGGTGATTCCCAGCCCACTGTAAACTATAGCTATACCTCACACAGGCCGCCGCCGCACAGGTGACAGCATGCACCGTTGGCCTTCGAGACAGAAGCCGTGCCTTGGCAAATAGTCAATAGCCATTAAGGGACATGATAACGGGCGTACTCATCATTGCCACTGTCTAACGCCCAGCCTGTACAGCAATACAGAGAGGTACAAAAAGCCCATTGGCCTGTTGTCGCGATATATTAGCCTACATAATGCACAGAAAATTACATCAGGCAATGCAGGGCCATAATTCCATTAGAAATGTATCTAAACAACCAAATCCCTACTGTTCTATTCAAACACCACAGAGTGAGTGGCGATTAATTAATTTAGCGGCGCATATTTAATTATATTCACTCAGTCATGCGGCAGAAACAAACAAATGTACCTTAAGTAACTGAGAAAATGATATCAGTGCTAATCACAACAGGGCGGATGAGCGACAGAACACGTTCAGATAAATCTTACCTGTAATGTCGCCACCAAGAGGGATCCCCTACCCTTAAAATACCCCCGGCGCGCTTGTCATGTGAACGCGAACAGCTGATAAATGGAGAAAATCCGATGGAGAATGGAGGAGAGCGGAGAGGAGTCGGGCTACCCCTTCTGTGCGATAGCGATGGAGGGCTGCGGCGCGCTGAAATGCTCTCATATGAGAGAGGAGAGTGATGCAGCTTCGCAACACGCGCTCACGCCTGCCGCTCACCACAAGGGGAAGAGGCTTTATAAATGCTTTATGATCTGAAGGGATATTCATTTTTTGGGGAGATTAACTAGATTTCTTGCACATGTCTTTACTCTTTGGATATGACTCAATGAAATAGACCTAAAAAAAGTTATTTGCACACCTTGGAACGTTAGCCGTCCAAATTAGATCCAAGCATTCAGCTGCCACGTAAAGCAACATAATTTATATGATCAAAAACATTAATAATAGACCATGCACCTATTAATGGAAAGACATCTTGCAGAGAGACAAATCTTGTCATGTGACGTGACGCGACGGGACGCCTGCTATCCATTCTCCAAACCACTTACAGGGATACTGGATCGCAGTGTTTAGAGCCGAAGACAAATGGCCATCAAACACAGGTAAACATGTAGGCTAAAAATGTTTCCAAATCGCAGTTTGCACTTTGATTTTGACGCTTAATCTGTCCACTTTATTATCTTACAGTAATGATATTATCGATTTAAAAAAAAATAACTAACTAAAATAATTAACTCAAAAAATAAAATGTAGTAGTAGGCCTGTAGTAGATTTACACTGTAAAAAATTGCAAGTGGTTTCAACTAATTATTATTTAGTTACAAGTTCCACAGAAATTTTACATTCAGTCAATTTCTGACTTCAAAGTGTTATCTGAATTGTTATTTTTTTTGTTGGCTCAACCTTTAGTGAACTATAGTCCATTCAACTAAAATGTTTTAATTGGTCAAACATTTAGAAAACTACAGCAATTTATGTCAATTAAAATGTAATGTAATGTTTACTCTATGTGTTTTATATGTTACCTCAACTAAGATTTAATAAGATTTAATATTTGGGCATCATAAGAAATTGCTGGGGAACTACATAAACATATTTTTATAGTTTAAAAACAAATATTAAAAAAGATTAACTGGTGTTTATCAATCACTAAAAACACACACTTTACAACACATAACAGCCTTTATTTAATAACTATCTCCATTTATAAAAATGTTCATACAAACTAAACAAACAGGAAATGAAGAAAAAAAGTCACCTATATCTTGGACAGCCTAAGGGTCAGTAAATTAACAGCAAATTTTCAAAATTAACAGCAAAAAAACCCCAAGACTGAGTGTGATCCCTCAGATCCATGGCAGTAGACACGACACTTCATTTGGCGCCCGAACAGGGACTGGAAAGGAGCAGCAGAGTGGACGACCGCTTTTGTACTCAGTGATGAGCAACACACACACAGTGGTGGCCACCATATAATAAGGTAAGCATTTTTGCTTATATAATTAGTGTGTGTTGTTAAACGGTCGGTTCTGAGTGGTAAGGTCACTTAAAATCTGCTCTTCCAAATTTAGAATTAAATAAATAAATTAAAATGGAGGGTTTTGTTTAAAGAGGAAGTTTTGATTACAGATATTTGGTATAATGTTAAGGCCTTGATAGGTGACCTAAATTAAGACTAAATGGTGTAGGCAGAAATTCATTGTATGTAATGGTCTGTGTTTATTGAAGACTGGTCTCAAAAAGGACAGCAATAAACAGGAAACAGATGTAGAATCACGCGAAAAGACCAATGGCTACCGCTTTGACAAAGAATAAGGTGAAAGATTACTCAAAGGGCAGAACGGATGGGCAGAAATTCCTGCAGAGTACTGCTTTTTTGCTGTGTTGAGGAAGTGCATCACTGAAAGAGCGAGTAGAACTGACAGGTCACTCAAGGGAGACTGTTATGTTTTGTTGTGTGTGAAACTGTGTCCGGACGAATGTCTGTGTGAGTGATGATGAATGTTTGAATAAATAAATTCTGTATTGGGTGGGTAAAAGCTGCGCACCGTTCCTGGACCATCACCGATTGGACCCAGCTGGTACCGCATCCGAGAGGGATTGATAGATGAGCCTTGAAAATAAAAAGGACAATTAATGACTGATTATCTCTTAGATAAAGGGAAACAAAATGCAAGAATAAACACTCTGGCTGAATAAAGAGTGTAGAAGGAGTGAATGTGTTTAGGAAAATAGTATCAATAAAATTTGATTCAAGATCTTTTATAGGCTTTTGCATTTGGAATGCCTGCGTGAAAGATAGGAGAAATTTTGTGAGACCAGAGCAGTAGAAATGAGAGCAAGGCATTAAGTTAAATAAGTAAATTCAAAAATAATATAAGTGCAGACGAAATAATAAAGAGAAGTAAAGATAAATAAAGAATTATTTTTAGAATTTTTTATACAGAGTTGAGATTATCAATTTATACAAAAAGTGTAAATGCATCAGGCAGAATTAAAAACTAAATACAAAGAGGCATGTCACAGAATGAAGACAAAAATTAGGAAAAACTGGTTAAAATAGATAAGTTACGTTGATAGATAAATAAATAGACAAATATTGATAATTAAATAAATAAATAAACTTACAGAATTAAAAAATATAAATTGGATTGTAATATCATAGGAAAAGATATGGCAGCCCCTCAGATATGGCAGGAAATATTAGGATTAAAATATCCACTGTGTAAAGAGCTTATAAACAAGATCTCAAACAAATGGCAGAATAGAACAAAAATATGATGACAAAATGGGCAAAGGAAGGGACATTGGATTGTGTGAGGAGAGGGAAACTCTGATAAAGTAAAAAGCTACAAAACTAAAAGCATCAGTAAGAAAAGAGAAAAAAAGAGAAGCAAAGGCGGAAAAAGAGAAAAATAAGTAATAGCCATATTTAAGAAGGAAGGTGAGGGCATGTTGAAAAATTTAAAACAGCCCAGGAAAATACTGAAGAGGACAGAGAAAAAGGGAAAGGTGTTTTCTGAGCCTCCCCCCTATTTCCCTCAGAGGTAGAGTTCCCAATTCTCAAGGGAACAGTGGGAGTAACAGAGAACTGGAGATGGAGGGGCATATAGAGATGGATGGTAGAGAGGAACCAGCTGTGAAAACACAGAGGCAACACAGAAAGAAAAGTGAAGAATATTTACAGAAGGATTGTTATAGACAGGCGCGTACAGCGTTAGAAAAAATGAAAAACAAACCCAGGAAGATAAAACTAGGTTTGAGGAAGGATTAGAAAGAATCAGGATAAAAGATACAATAAGTAAATAAATTAGAAACAGGGATAAGTTGATTGACAGTAATAAGGATGTGCTTGAAGGAAAGGAGTTATCTGATAAAAGAAAATGGGAAAAGGGCAGTGAAAAGGGGACACTCAGACCACTGGCTGCACAACTCCCAAATTTTAATCAAGGGTGAGCAGGGACAGTATGTCCCCTGGGCTTCACAGGACCTCAAGGGGCTGGTCACTCGCCTTCCAGATATTCATGAGGGGGCTGGAAAGTGGATCGGGGTGTTGAGGAAACTATGGGCAAACTTTTGGCTGTGGGGGACATTAAAGCTTACAGCGATACAGCGAGCAGGCCAGAGAGGAAAAGGCAAGCCTTATACTGGTCCTCCAGGTGTGAGCTGAACATATGGACAGCCCGGACATAATGAAAATATAATTTAAAATATGTCTCACATCTCCCTTTGTCTGGAAAATTTTGCAAATACAATAGGATTCTATGGAAAAATACAATTAATTCTAATAACAGCTCCAGTGTGTCTACAAACAAAAAATTAAAGTATAACAATGCCCATTCTGGTATCAAATCAGAATCCTATCAGTTTGTTAGGAAGAGATGCATTCTGCAAATTAGGGCTAGAAATTTGATGTTCTCCAGAAGGAATATATGTTGAAGCAATAGGATCAAAAACACAAATGGTAGTTGCAGAGCCAAAATCAAATGTCTATGGGATGAACAGATAGAACAAGGTGTGAGACAAACAGTCAATAAGTGGGGAAATTATTTGAAGCACAAATTCCTGAAGCACAGCTACGAAAATCAGAATTTCATTGCACAATGATATATGATCAACAGAGGGATGAAAAAATAGAACAAAAATGGCAGAAAGATAAAAAAGTACAGCAGATTGAGAATAGGTAAACAGGGAGCAGCTTTAAATTTACCAGATGGTGAATTTGTTAAAAAAATGGTTCAGTGTAACTAATTCTGTCCCACATATTGCAGTATATGTAGGAAAAAATTGGGAAGCAAAAGATTTAGGACCAATGATGAAAAAGACTTACAAATAATAATAAATAATATAACATTTGCTAACTGAAGTTCCAAAAAAAGCTAAAAAAGCTTCAGGGTGTCAGGTAGCCACATTAGCACCTGTAGTACTTATTGAACCTCAGTTGGATTATATAATTCGAATTCAACAAGCAGGCCCCTATGAACAATAAATGTGTCATAGGAGGGGAGTTAAAAAAGACTCACAGGAGATCTGGCGTACACATGAAGGAAACATTGTTGCACCTACTTCACTTTTGATAATTCTTATTGCAGATGCACCTGGTTTTGACCATTGCGCAAGGGGGGAAGTGATAAGGAAAATTATAAGGAAAATTAAACAAATTAAACAGAACGAAGTGAAAGGAAAATTAAACAGAACTATCAAGGCCAAAGTAAACAAAATATGTGAAAGTACTAAATTTAATTGGATTAATGCTTTACCTCTTGCACTAATGAGCTATCGCATGCAAACTAACAGGAACATGCACTTAACACCACATGAAATGCTTACGCGTCGACCCATGCATGCACCATATAGTAGAGGTCCCTATAAAGGACCACCTCTAGAGCAATTACAAATGGAACTTCGCTCTTATATGAAGAAATTAACTGCCATACATAAAGCTATCTTTTTTTCAGGAAAAAAAGAAAAGAGCTCAGAGAGGAATCCGAGACTGCATGTCCAGTTGTTCCAGGTGACCAAGTATATCTGAGGGTATTCCGGAGAAAGTGGAATGAGCCAAGGAGAGCAGGACCCTACAAAGTGGTGAGAGCTACTCCAACAGCAGTCCAAGTGGAGGGAAGCACGACCTGGTATCATCTAAACCTCTTTACTAGAGTTCCCACGGGAACGCAGAAAGAAAAGAAAACAGACAACCAGACCATGCAGGAGAAAGTAATGAGGAAAAACCAGAGACACATGATGTAGTGCAAACTGACGAGAGCTCAAAAAAAGATCCACAAGGAGCTCCTTTCCTCCTGTCAGACTAACTGGAGAGGATAGAGAATAAGTCTGACAACATATCTGAAGACCATCCTATGCCTAATTCATCTAATAATGCAAACCCAAACTCAACCAATAGAAAGCAACCTGACTTCCCTTCAATTAGCTTTTCAACCTTTGAACAAAAGTGATAATGATATCAACTCAACAGAACCAATGATTAATCAAAAATCGTAGAAACACTGATTATGATTTTCAAGGTGATGAAGACATTAGTCAAAATGATGCATTATGGGATACAGCCCAAAATAATGAGTGGTATAAATGGGCAGCCTTTACTGCTAGAGAAACAGGAAAAGAAAATTGCTTGCTGTGCTCCAAATCTCAGTTTAACAAAGTAATAGCCGTACCAAATCCACATGACTACCAAAAATGTGCCAAATTTGGGAGAAACTTTTGTAATTTAACAGATTTTACCAGACCATATTGTTTTGCTGAATGTCTAGGATTTTTGGGAAATCCTAAATTAAAAGATTATTTTTTTAGACCACTCTGGGGATCTCGGTGTCAGTATTCAGATGTCAGCTAAAATATAAAAATTGAAAAACGTAAAGAAGAGATTCCAAAATGGTATAGCATAGATTATAAACAGGAATATGAGTGTTTCCATAAACCAAAAGGAACACAAGATGTGGGCAAATACAAAGGAAAATGTGCTATTATTTGGTATATAGATAAGAAAAATTCTTGGAAATCAGGAATTCCTTCTAGAGCTCCAGAACTTTTCGGAACAACTAACGGAAGTAAAATAGCATCTGAAGAATGTGAAAATCAAACTATTGCATTACCTTCAATAGAAATTTATGAAGACCAATCATTAATAATAGCAGATTTCTTTTGGATCTGTGGAGGTGTGATATTACTGTCTTCTTTACCAGGTGGATGGAAAAGTATATTTGTAAGAGTACGATTACTTCAAGAAGTTAAACATGGCACAATGGGGAACAGAACAAAGCACAAGTAAGGAAGACAACAGAATTAAAAGAGGTTACGAGCCAGACCCCAATGTATATTTAGACTCAATTGGACAACCGAGAGGAATTCCTAATGAATTTAAGGCAAGAGATAAAATAAAAACAGCTTTCAAGTCAATATTTGTTTGGATCACAGCAAACAAAAAAGCCTGGTGAAAGGCTTTTCCCTGATCCAACACTGAAAACCAAGAACTGCCAATTAAAGAGTCCAACATGTCCTAAATTCTCAGAATTGAATGTCGATCAGGTACTGATTTTCGGTTCAGTTCTCTGTAATCACAACACAGTCTCAATGTCTTATCTTTCTTCAGTAAGTCTTGTAATTCAGTAAGTCATGTAAGTGCTCTTTTACTTCTTGATGTAATAATTTTGGGACCAACACATATGTCTTTTTCACAGGTGTAGTGTCGTGAAGTGTAATGTGCAGGTTCAATGATGGAATACAGCCGATGTCATCTTCATCAAATGCGAAAGCATGACACTCCTCTCTTAACACAGATGATCCAGGGAGACTGGAGGCTCCCAATTACTAGGCTTTTGTCTCTCTGAATCACTTTTACTCACAGTTTCCTTCCTTTTTCTGTTGTCAACATTTTCCTGGTTTTTGCTGTCTGTGGAATTGTCCCTGTTTATCTGTCCTGTAGCCATGGGTAAAGCAGATTTTATGACATGAAGATGACCTAGGACTATTCGACGATCTAGGGTAACAGAATAGTTGCTTCATTTCCAGAATCTGTACACTGAATTAACTTGAACACAAACTTTGCTGTCTTAAATGTCACAAAGAAAGCTCTACTCACTTACCAGATGATATCTCTCTCTGACCTGTGGCCCCTTTTTTGACCGAGAACTGAGAACTGCGTAACCCAACCAGGGTACCAGACTTCCACAGGAACTCCCTCCAGCAGACAGTAAACCAGGCATTTTCTGCCAATGAGGTTTATCAGTTTAAAATTTTGGTAAAGAGAAATGTCATTAACTGTCTTTTTCAAGTCAGTCAGCTCCACTGTCTGTTTCGAGTAATCAAGGGGGCACTCTATTTCATGGGCTACTGAGGGTCCCGCTGCAGCAGCCATTTCCCTGCTGTTCTCTGGGTCGCGGACAGCCTCTGAAAAAGTGTCCCTCCTGTCCACAATGGAAGCAATGTTCGCACTGTTCACCAACTCGAGCTTCGTGACAGGCTCTGCATCCTCGCAGTCTGTTGCCATTTACAGGTGTTACTCAGTCTGTTCTACCTCGAAGCTTAGCTGTCTCCATTGTCTCATTCACCATCTTTTTCATTTCTAGGACTTCTGCTCTGAGCTTTTGTTGTCGCTCTTGTTCTAGGTTTGCAGCTTCATTCATTCGCTCTATCAACTCTTCATCTTTGATTCTAGGGTTGCTCAGGTAAGGCTTAAGCTGCAGCTTTACAGCTTCACTTAGCAATCCAGTCTCTATAGAGTGAAGGAATTTTCTTTGAATTAATTCTGGGCTGAACTGCTCACCTTTATCTTCCTCACTCAATTTCCACAGTAACTTTTCTCTGAGCTCGATTCCTCTGAATAGAAAGTTCTGGGCTGATTCTTTTGTGTCTTGTGAAATGTTCATTTTTGTAACAGGTCGGATGATGGATCAACTTTGAAATGCACCCTCAGAATTGTCTTCGAGGTTGGAAGAGTGAGAACTCGTTTTATTTCGAGCATGTCTCTTAAATGGAGGCCTGGGCTCACTGCTTCAATGATTTCTATCTCTGAATGACCCTTCCGGAGGCTGGACTCAATCTGGTTCATGAGGCTGGTGTAGGACAGTTTTTCTCGCTGTCCTGCTTCACCAATTTGTCCACAGATCCGAAACTCTCTCCTTAGAGTCACCTCAGGCAGGTGCACAGTAATTAACATGATAATTAACAGATGGCTGACTTTTCCATTTGTTGACATGACAGGGTTAGATTCAGATGGCACATATCATATATTATGTTGGGTGTCCATATTAGATATAATCACAATGTTTAGAATAAAACCATATTATTCATATCATATAATAAAATATAATTTGTTTTCACTACTGTAAATATATATTCATTTATAAATGGATATCCTTCAATACTTTCAGAATGTAATTTAAAATTGTATTTGTTTATTTTAATTTTAATTTGATCAGTTTACCGTAAGTAACGCTCCCAACGGCCAACATCGGAAACTCTGACTTCATTTGAGAGTTGTAGAGATATTTCCTCATCATATATCCTCAAATATATTAGATATAATTAAAGTGTATATATAGTAAAATTATTCTATTTACAAATGTTTGATTTTTTATGTTAGACTAGGCCTATTTAAAACAGGCTAGGAAGCCTATATTCATAAATAAGTGCAGTTTATAAGCTACCATTTTATTCTTCCTGTTTAACATTTATTAGACTCCAGGTTGAAATAAAAGGATGCTTAATGTTATTGAAAAAAAAAAGAGATAAATCACATCTTATTCTGGATTTTTACGGAATGCAAAACAATTGACTTGCAATGTTAACGCATAGCCTATTACAAAAGAAACACTAAAAAAGAAGATGTGTTTGACAAAATCAGAAAAAATAAGGATGAATGATGTTTGACAGCCTAGGGAATGCATCTCCAGAATATGTGTATATTTGACATTTAATTAATTAAAGATGTTCTTCATATGCCTCAGTTTGCCATATTGTTGATTAGCTATTCGTTTTAGCTATTAGACTTGTAGAGAGAAAAATATCAGAAAAGTGTATTAGTCCTATATTGATTCAGTAACTGCGAATGCGCAGCTAAGAGAAAGAACATGGGTGGGGTGTATGGTGGGGTTGGGGGGCCTTGGAGATAATTGGCCCCGGGGCCTTTGCAAGTCATAATCCATCCCTGTGTGTTACCTGGCCATAAACCCGTGCGCCTTATTAAAGAAGAATTCCACAGAGTGGCAGGTTTATCCTTTTTATGAGAATCTATGACTGACATATTAGTTACATAGGCTACCATTACTTGCTCTAAGCATACCACACACACACACACACACAGTGACTTAATTCTTTAATAACATAACTTTCAATTTCAGGGTTCCCAGATGTGATTGGGTGCATTGATGGCACCCACATTTAAAGCTCCTTCAGTCAATGAAGGATACTGTTAATAGGAAGTCTGTCCATAGTGTCAATGTGCAGGTATCAACTGATTTTTCACTCCTCAGTCTATCGGTGTTAAAAGCATTAAACTCATCACTTGTTCCCACTTACTAGGTAATATGGTATGCGACCCACATCATCACTAATGTTTCACAGAGATTTTTTATTCTCTCAAAAATGGGCTATGTTGCGAACACAAAGGATGCTGCCTTGTGCGGCTGTGCGTTTCCACATGCTCCATAGCGACCCCATGAGTCAGAGGCGTAACATTAAATTGATTTGCAAATACTCGGCGGGTCCAATGGAAGTCATTTTCGTGGCTGGTGGGTGGCTATTACTGTATTTGATCCAATCAATGCACGATCTAAACCTGACTGACGTTGATATTATCCAATCACGTGTCAGCTTTTAACAACGTTGTCCAATCCCCGTTCCTTGGTGCACATTGGCATGCTCCAAATAACAAATCATTTGACAACGCTAGTTTGCGATATGAGAGAACTATGGCTTCCTCCTTGATTAAGTGGTTAAGAGGATTATATGTTTTTTTCTTAACATGTCTCCTGTACGTCTTTGGTTTTTTGAATTTAGAAGAATTAAATGAAATGAAATATGGAATACAGATTCTGCCCGATCCTGTTATTATGGGACAGGTAAGGTTGTTTTGGCTAGGGATGCAGTTAGCTAGGGATGTTTATTTGCTACAGACAGCTGTTAGCTTTATGCACAGCTTGACGTATCAGACATTAAAAACAGTTTGCCTATGTGACGTATTTTCCTATTAAGTGTCTACTACTCCAATACAGAATAGCATAAGTTAGGTAAAAAAAAATCAGTATGGTAAAGTTAGCAATGTGGTGTAAACTGTATTGCCACATTTACCTTGTTCTCCTTTTCTAAGTTAATGCATTTTCTCTGTTTCTGTCATCTTTTCTCTGTTCCTGTTTTTAGATGGAAGATGTGATGTTGGTCTCTAACAAATACAAGCAGCTGTATGAGTGTCGTCTGCCAGCTCAGGCAGTGCGTTTCCATCAGGACCCGGTGTCAGAACCTGAGGTTCAAGGCTACAGTGGTCCAGGAGTCCCTGATCTCCTCAAGCCCATGCAAACTGCACCATGCCTGGTCAAGGTGGACATCCCCTCTAGTTCTGTCACAGTAACTTACAGACTGGAATATACACAAAAACTGAAAATACTCAACCACTGACATTGGCAAAAGTACTTTTGGAGTGGACATGTTTGTGTGGATAATACAATTTTTTTTTTTTGACATTTGCCTAGTCTTTTTACGTTATTTGCAGGTAATGACTTACATGTCACCGTGACATAAAACATGTTTATTTTTATTCTGTTTAAAGACCAAAGACTGGTGGACTTATGAGTTCTGCTATGGCCAGCACATCAGGCAGTACCACTTAGAAGGTGTGTTAAATCATTAATGTCATGTGAACTTTTTAAAAATGATGTCTAAATTATGTTTTACCATGTCTAATGGAGTTGTAGTATAGTGGTGTGATGCCAGGTATACCCTTGGGATTTTTAATAGGAAAAAAATAGAATTTTTGAGTTTAAGTTTTGCAGGATAATGTGTAGTCTGTAATGTGTATTCGCACTATTCAAGCTTTTTTAAATATTTCCATGTCTGTGATTTATAGAATCTGAGATCAAGGGAGATGTGCTCTTCTTGGGATATTATGATTCAGAGTTTGACTGGACCAATGAAACCGCCAAGGTAAGGCCAAAAGTTAATTTGCTTCGTTTTAATTATTTTTATTTATTTGTTGCATGATAGTCAATATTACTAATACAGGGTGCAATATATTATGAACATGGTAACACGCATCTTCAGAAGTATGCTATTTGCACGCCATCTTGTAGTTATCTTCCATATATTTCTTTATTTGTTTAATATGATTGTATGAAATTTTCTGTTTTATTTTTAGGCATCTAAGCAGCATAAGCTAAAGAGGTATCATAGTCAGTCATATGTCAATGGCTCTAAATGTGACTTGAACGGGAATCCCAGAGAGACAGAAGTCAGAGTAAGATTGCGCACGCACACACACACATACTTTATAAATAACTGTACTGATTTCTTAAAAAAAACTAAACTTACAACAGTACTATTTATTTTATATATATATATATATATATACACACAGTGCCATGAAAATGTTTTTGCCCCTTCCTGTTTTTTATTTTTTGCATATTTGTTACACTTAAAAGATTCAGATCATCTAACAAATTTTAATATTACACAAAGATAATGCAAGTAAATACAAAATGCAGTTTTTAAATGATGATTTCATTTAGTAAGGGAGAACAGTTGTCCAAAGATACCTGGCCCTACGTGAAAAACGAATAGCCCCCTCTTGTTAAATCATGACAGAACTGTGATTGACCACATTATTTTAGAAAGCTTAGTCTAATTTCAGTAGCCACACCAATCCAATTGAGATGATGTGGCACGACCTTAAACCGTCCATTCATGCTTGAAAAACCCTCCGATGTGCCTGATTTAAAACAATTCTGCAAAGAAGAGTGGGCCAAAAATTCCTCCACAGCGATGTGAAAGACTCATTGCCAGTTATCACAAACGTTTGATTGCAGTTGTTACTGCAAAGGGTGGCACAACCAGTTATTAGCAATTACTTTTTCACAAAGTGCCAGGCAGGTTTGGACAGCTTTTTCCCTTAATAAAATATTTCAAAACTGCATTTTGTATTTACTCAGGTTATCTTTGTATAATATTAAAATTTGTTTGATGATCTGAATTTTTTAAGTGTAACAAATGTGCAAAAAAAAAAAAAAACCTTTTCATTTAGAAATGATGCATTAAGTTGATCAAAATGGTAGTAAAGACTTATACATTGTTACAAAAAAAAAAAATCAGTTCCAGGGAATCCTAAAAAAAAATTGTGGTTTCCACAACAATATGATATTCCATATATCATGGTTTCCACAACAATATGATATTCCACATATCGTATGTCAAAAGCCGTCATAATGTGAAAATGTGTTTTATGACTGAAAAAATATTTTTTGGGATTGAGTCACTGCTATGCTGTGTCATTAGAATCCAAAAGCAATGATAATCTTAATTAATGTGAATTTTTTTTTTTTCAACAGTTTGTATGTGAGGAGGGCTCTAGTGATTATATCGCAAGGGTAGATGAACCTCAGTCCTGCCGCTACGTCTTAACAGTACACACCTCTCATACATGCCAGCATCCCCTCCTGCGCCCACCTTCCACCGCCAAGCCACAAGGCATTGTGTGCCAACCTGCTCTCAGTGCCCAGCAGTATATGGACTATGTCAAGGCTCAAGTCTGTAAGTACGAGAGGTTCTGTTTTTTCCGTCAATCAGGGCTTTGTCATTTAGTGAAAAACATTTTAGGCAATATATCAAATATGCGTAATGTTTGCAATGATTTTTCTAGTAATACACAATTCTGCAATGTTGTGAATTTAACAATAATTTAACTTTTTATTTGGCTTTTCAAGAGCATTTCATATGACTGGTTTCAAAATCCTTCCTTGTGCTGTGTAACTGTTTTCGCAACACAAGTGGTGTTCAAAATCAGTTGACTATAACACTATACATATATATATATATATATATATATATATATATATATATATATATATATATATATATACACACACACACATATATATATATATATATATATATATATATATATATATATATATATATATATATATATATATATATATATACATATACATATACATATATATACACAGCCGCTCAAAAGTTTGGGATCAGTAGCAATGTTCCCTCGAAGCTGCACACCTGTGCAGCCCCGCACTTCTTCCACCAAGAGTGCGCAGAAGAAATAATGTGCCACACACACATAAATCAGTTGGTAATGCCATGTGCGAAAGCGATTGAATTGCAATGCTCGGGTAAACTGCTATAGAGTTGATATCGCTATAGAGTTAGAACCGGTGACTGCAGTTTACCGGTTTCATAGAAAGAGAATGATGTGCGCCAAATGAGTCGCTGTAGAAACCAAATATTTTGCATAATATTGTTGCAGATGAAATAGCTCAAATCGAGAGCCAACACAATGACATGTGAAAAAAAAAAAAAATGTCAGACGATCTTGGAGATGAAGATGCTGGATGTGAAGGTCCTGGGCAGGTGTGGTGACACGTGGTCTGCGGTTGTAAGGCCGGTTGGATGTACTGCCAAATTCTTTGAAATGCCTTTGGAGACGGCTTATGGTAGAGAAATGAACATTCAATTCATGTGCAACAGCTCTGGTGGACTTTCCTGCAGTCAGCATGCCAATTGCACGCTCCCTCAAAACATGCAACATCTGTGGCATTGTGCTGTGTGATAAAACTGCACATTTTAGAGTGGCCTTTTATTGTGGCCAGCCTAAGGCACACCTGTGCAATAATCATGCCGTCTAATCAGCATCTTGATATGCCACACCTGTGAGGTGGATGGAGTATTTGAGAGAAATAGGCCCTTTGTGTACATAGAAAAAGTCTTAGATCTTTGAGTTCAGCTTATAAAAAAAGGGGGCAAAAACAAAAGTGTTGCATTTATAATTTTGTTCAGTGTAAGAAACTAATACTGCCAGTAGGTGGCAGTAAATGTCATTAAGCCATTTGTTCATTCGTTGATTCAATCATTAGATTTGTTCAAATGCTGATTCATTCAGGTTTTAAGTAAATGGCTCTCTTTATGAATGGGCCATTGAATCATTAGTTCACCTGATTCATTCATAATGCGGATTCATTCAGAAATAATGCTTGAGAAGGAGAAGCACAAGAGTTCTGCTGTGGCTTTAAAAAACGATAATATTTGCTTTAGCAAAACTGAGCACAAACAGACAATATTGTGTCTAAAATATGACACAATTTTAAGTTCTTATGATTTTCTCTGTTAATCTTATCACTTTATTTTTTCCTTAACTAATTAATTGGATTACATTAGATTGATTGATTTAGATTGACAGCCCTATCATTACACTATTCATGGAAAATGTCCAGAGATGCAATCAGTCTACATTTAATCTCGTTTTTTTCTCATTATGTTAAGCTCATTGACATTTCTCTTTCAATCTCTCTCTCCTTCTTTCTTTGTACTCAGCTGACACTAAACGTAAAGTGGAGCAGATTTCGGAGGAGCTCAAGAACCTGGATGAAATTCTGTCCAAGGATGACAAGAACAAGGAATTGCAGGACGACAAAACAGATGAGAACCCTGCAGTCCATTCAGATGAGCCTCCACTTTCAGAGTCAGAAACAAAAGGTCAGCATGCATTTGATTCATTTTGTTATCCAACCACAATCTCTTTGACTCTCTAGCCTAAATCATGCAGTTATAAATGAATACATTGGGTGGCGCTGTGTAAATGTGACATTGAGGTGGTGAGAAGTGATGCCATGTGCTTTCATGTCTTGTTTGTACTATTGTACACTGTTAAACTATTACAGTGTTTATTTTCAAATCCTAATCTTTTAATAAAACAGTTAATGTGTATGCTTGTTTGTGCATATTTGTATATATAATATTAATGTTAACATTACAGGTGATTTATATTACACATATTTATATTTTCTTCAGGTTAGTCTTTTTTGGTCTTAGTTTTACTTTCTCTCTCTCTCTTGTTTTTTTTTTTTTTTTTTTTTTTTTAAGATTTCTCTCTCTGTTTTGTTAGCAGCTTAAGTGCGGAATTCAAACAGTATGGCATTTGTGTGTGCATGTTTATGTGTTAACAGAGGCTGATGTAGCTGAGGTGGGCTCAGTGAGTGAAGAGCTTGAGGACAAGGACTTCGGGGATGGAGTTACCAAACCAGCAAGCACAGAGTCAAGCACACCTGACTCAGAGGTGCAGCATCATTTAAAGCATATCTTCGATCTATAATATAAACCATAATTCTATTGTCTTTATGCTTGTTTAATGAACCTTTTGAGGGGGCACAGATCATAACCATGGTTTACAACTGTCCTACAGAACCCTCAGGAGCCTCAGGACAGCCAATTACATGAAAATGGCAGTAAGACAATTAATCAAAGTTTAAATAGACCTTGTTTAAGTCTATTTATGATTATAGCATCAATCAAGTTGTCCTAAATGAAAGCAGTGCACTTTCTTCATGTTTTGTTTTCATCTTTCTTTTTCTCTTTAGTATTTGAAAAGGAAAATTTTAATTTTAAAATCATCACAGACCCTGCAGACCTCATGAAATTTGTACAACATCTCAGAGAGAGCAACCAAAAAGTAAGTATTTTTGAATCTGTGCAAAGGCTTTGACAGAAGCTGATTAGTCAGCCAACATCTTGCCATCTGGAGAATATTGGCAAAAACTTGGCTATGGTAATTGCATAATGTCTTGCAGTTTTTCAGAATACCCTGCCATAAAGTGTCGAAAACACAGTGTAAAGTAAAAAGCCACTCACCCATTGAAAACATATATCGATTGACCATTGATTTATGTGCTCTATGTTCAGAACAGGAAAGCCGAACTGGAAAAAGAGAGCCAGCAGTCATCTCAGAAGAGAGAGGAGCAGGAGGAGGAGGAGAAAAGAGAGGAGAAGGCAGCAGGAAGGGAGGTGGAGGTAGAGAAAGGGGATGAGGATGAAAGATTCCTGCGGGAGTTTGAGGATGAGATGGCAGATCTGTCCGTTCCCTCCTCCAAGATAGAAGAGATAAAAGAAGAGATGCAGAAAGAGTTCGACAACATCATAGAGGAAGTACGAGTTATTACTGTTACATCCTGCTCATGTAAAAATCAGCCAGAAGACTTGGCAGTGAATATGTTCTATTGTGTTTTATCTCCCAGGCTCAGCAGGAGTTAGAAAACGAAGGTCTTAAGGGCGAGTTTGATCGCACTCAGGCTACGCAAACTCTAGAGAACACACTGGGGAAACTTTTGGACCGTCTTGAAGACAAGACCGGACATGAGAGTGAACCAGAAACAGAAAAAAATACAGACATGCATAAAAACACACACTCATTGCATAAGACAGAGGGAGGCCCTCCTCCTGGCAGCCCAAACCTGGTTCCCAAAACACCAGGTAAATATACAGAACGGATGCTGAGTGAACCGTTGCATGAATAAAAGGCTCATTAAATTGCTGGTAACTTCCAGCTTTTACCTCAGGCATTCACAGAACCTGCTTCTGAGCATATTATACTAATATCGTGTAATGTCTGTAAATGTTAACAGAACCTGATTCTGAGCATATTATACTATACATATATAGTATAATGTCTATAGCCTAAATGTGTGTATGATGGATATATATGCATTATACAGTGGCCCTGAAAAGTAATAATCTGAAAACAAATGATGCTAGACCTTTTCACTTCACTCCAATTTAACCTTTAACTGCTCCCAATGAAAAATTATTGGCTGCAAATATTTTAATCTTAATTTTTAATGATAACATTAATGTACAAAAATTCAGGGTTTGTAAGATTTTTTTTTAAATGTTTTTAAAGGCAGTATTTTACGCTCACCAAAGCTAAATTTATTTGATAAAATACAGTAAAAACAGTAATGTTATGAAATTATATTATAATTTAAAATCTTTGTTTTCTATTATGATATGCTCTAAAATATATTTTATTCCTGCGATGGAATAGCCATTACTCTAGTTTCAGTCTCACGTGATCCTTCAGAATTGTGACCCTGGACCACAAAACCAGTCATAAGGGTAAAATTTTTTGAAATTGAGATTTATACATCATCTGAATAAATAAGCTTTCTATTGATGTATGGTTTGTTAGGATAGGACCATATTTGGCCGAGAACTATTTGAAAATCTGGAATCTGAGGGTGCAAAAAAATCTAAATATTGAGAAAATCCCCTTTAAAGTTGTCCAAATTAAGTCCTTAGCTATACATTTTACTAATCAAAAATTCAGTTTTGACATATTTACAGTAGGAAATGTGCAAAACATCTTCATGAAATATGAACCTACTTAAAATCCTAATGATTTTTGGCATAAAAAAATCTTGAAAAATGTATAATTTTGACCAGTACAATGTATTGTTGGCTATTGCTATAAATATATCGGTGCTCCATATTATGACTTGTATTGTGGTCCAGGGTCACAAATCATTCTAATATGCTGATTTGGTTCTCAAGAAACATTTAGAATTATTTTCAGTGTTCAACATTTTTGAATATTTTTTTTTCAGGATTCTTTGATTAATGGAAAGTTCAATAGAACTGCATATATTTGAAATAGAAATCTTTTGTAAAATTATAATTTTTTTACTGTCACTTTTGACCATTGAATGTATCCTTGCGTAAAAAAAAAAAGAAACTGACACCAACTTTTTGAACGCTTGCATTAATCATGTATTTTCAACAAACTATGGTCCAAATACTTTGTGGGGCCACTGTATTCTTTATCTGTATACTAAATCATTGTCACCACTTACACTAATACCACACAGAGTCATACTGTTGTGCCATTGATGTTGTTAGAGAGAGACTATAATACGTAAAATAGGGAGGGGGAATTTTCCGCCGTCTCTGCGGTAACCTCCCCTTCCCTCTGTCTCTCATCACCAGCCCAAGCGGGCAGCAGTGGCGAGCAGGTAAAAGTCAGGGTGACTAAATATAAGATGAGCGGAGGTGTGGCTGCAGGAGCGGTTACCGGGGGCAACGATGATGATGATGATGAGGGGGGTGTGAAGGTGAAGGAACTGGGCGAGGGCGATCCCCAGTGGCAGCAGATTCAGGAAGTGGTCAAAGAGCAGCTAGAGAGAGCCGGCATCAAGGCCGAAGGTAGGCCAGAACACACTAACACACACACCTAAGTATTTTTATTTCCCTGTGTGTGTCTTTCTGAGTGGAGCGAATTTTCATCCTGAAATTTTAAATTATTCTTCTGCCTGGGCTTTGCTCCGAATACCTATTTTCCTCAAATAAGCATAACTGTTCTTCACTTTGACACTCTTCCACTAAAACACATCTAGACATACGTGTTTCACAATTCTTTTAGATGTCAGTGATTTTGTTTTTCCCTTGATGCTGGCTTGCATGGCTGCAGAGAAGGGTGGAGGAGGTCTTTTTCAGCCTTATGAATGGCTTTGAAAGAAAAGGGTTTGTGTGCACTCACATTTGTCAGTTGAGGGTAGTGGCTGTTGCTCCAGTTTATCTGGTTTTGGAGTAGAGATGATGTTTAGGCTGACTGAATGTAAAAAATTAGGAGTATGACAGCATTTCGTTTGTCCTTCCTACATTCCACAGCCTTTATTACCATCTCTGCATGCATCATTTCTGTCACTACTTATTTCTTCTACCAACTGTATGTATGGGAATGAAAAAGAATAATTTTGTTATTCTGTCTATTGTTAGACTAACAATATAGTTATGTTGGTGTACTTGGGTGTTGACTAATCATTTTTTGGTCCTGTTTTTCAGGAAAGATTGAGGTGAAGATTTTAACCCGTAAAACAGCAGAGGAAGCGGGAGATCAGTGGCTCACTGAAGAGGATACAAAATCTTTTAGAGAGCTTCTCATCAACCTTCTAGTATGAACCTATACACACAACTATACCTGCAACATGAAAAAAGCAACACCAACCTGCAAGTTCACTAAAGCAGTCATATACGTAGACATTTCTTCATCTTTTGAGATAAGAGTTGCACTATAAAAAAAAAGTGACATGCTCACATGTCACACAAAACTTAGCCCACCTGGTCACAGTGAGGTACTAAAGAGAAAGCTTCATAGATTCTATTTATCATGTGGTCACATCTGTGACATTTCAGTGAAATTTGGAGGGTAAGAAGGTCTATTGTAAATGGTGTGGCAATGCATGAAGCACAGCTTACACAGAAGTCACTTTCAAAACAAGCAGCTTTATAATGGTCAATGTAGTAAATTGAGGGAATTTTTTGTGTAGATTTCTATTTAAATGACTGAATATCACCTGTGAAATTTCACACCTGACCACACCTTAACAGTTAATTATAACAGTAAAATGTGGGAAAGCTGGTCAAACCTTGTGCTGCTTTTAGCTGTGTTAGCACCTGAAATTTTTGCATATTTTCTGAAGAATCCCAATATTACAAATAGCAGATTTCAGCACAGATTGTTTTGTGAACAATGTAATGCTTGCTTTGTACAGAATTTTATACTGGATCCAACAGAAAACCCATTGTTCACAAGTAAATATTAGAAGGTGACATTTAAAGATAAAGCGGCAACAAATAGAGCAGAGAAAAGGAGGAAATTACCTTATGACTACTATTTAAGGAGCAAAAAAATGTATTATTGTGAGTTTAAATAATGTAAAAATGTGTGATGTGACCCTTACAATATAAACACCCTATATACTGTACATTTCGGTGTCTATTAAGAAAAAATGGGTAAATAAACAGGTAAATAAATTGGTGTTTACTCTCTTGTGTGCAGACTGGAGGTACGGAAGAAGTGTATAAAGAGCAGAAGAGACAGCAAGAGTTGGAGAATAACTACAAATTTGTCTGGGGAGAAAAACAGGAAGAGAGCCAGTCCACAGGAAACAGTGATTCTGATGAAGCAGACTTTTGAGCCTTTTCCTCTTCTCTCAAGCACTGTTAACTTCAAGAAGGGCAGCCAGCGTTCTATGAACTATAAACTCCCTGGTCGTCTTCTGCATCGCAACCAAACTGCTCTCTCAGACCGTTTAAGTCATGTTAGTCCTGTGATGGGTTCAGTCCACTGCCATGAATTCTGATTATCATGTACGAGCATCTGTGAGTGGTTTATATCTTGCTTGATTACAATCTTGGATTTTTTTTTAAACAAATACACATTTCAGTTGTGTTGATGATGCAAATTGAATGAAAGATTAGCCAATGTAATGCAAAAGGAAGCAGTGTCCTCCCACTATTTTCTTCTGGCATATAATTCATGTTTTGTTTTGCAAATATTGTTTGGCCATACGTTCACAACTGTGGGAAACAAATTCTGAGCCTGACCCTGGCTTAAGCAAATAATTTAGTATACTGCTTCGGTTTTGCATTAATTCATCTTTTTTGACAAGTTTGTGCAGACAGCCCAGTTATAAGATGCAAAGTTAGTTTAAAACTTTTGACAAACATTTGGAATCTACTGCATTTAGCCAGTGCTTTCATGTCGCCAGCAAACAAGGGCTCTTTTTGTTGTAAATGTTTTGAATGATCATCATACTTTAGTCAGTTGTAAATGTTGCTGCAGCATTTGATTTGTTAAAATGTGTGATAATTTAAGACATACTTTCAGTTTCTATTTTCTAATGTAAACAGACTTGAGCTTTTGTGAGGGATTGAGTAGTTAAAGCTGCTCATAGCAATTTATCCAAAAAATTATTAAAAAACAGATACCAATGAAATATGTATTGAGATGTCATCGCACTATCTCTGTGAGAGCCCCTGTATTTGGAAACCAGTTGAATAAAGAAGAAAAAGAATGACGGCGGCCCATGCGTGTTAGCCAATCACAACCTGGTGGCATACGTTTGGGGTGGGACTACTTGTTCAATTCAAGTTTATTTGTATAGTGCTTTCAGCGATACAAATCGTTGCAAATCAGCTTTATAGGAAATTAAGTTTCTACAATATATTTAGTAGTAGCCAGTGGTGACTGTCAAATTGATGTACATATGGCAGAAATATATGGTAAAAATCGGTTAATGATATAATCAAACTGACGATGAACACTATTAACAGCAATGATTATATGTTGCAATCAAACATATATCAAAATTTCGTAGTTCTGTGTGTTGTTTCAGGATTAACATCAACTGAGGTCCTCTGAAAGGTTGGCATCATCTCTTCTCAGATGTTCGGTCATCTCGGATATTTTAAGGGTTGGATCCAGACTAAAGCTTGTGTAATTCCTGGTTATCACGGGATATCAATCCCGTGGGAGAATCAGAGAAACAAATAGAGACATAATTAGCATATTTCTGTTCCAACCAAGCAAAAATTCTTTGTTCAACCCAAGCTAAAGAATAATAATGTGCATTTGATCAAATATAATTGCAGTACAAAACTATGAGATGCATTATGCGAATGCTTAGTTAAAGAGATGTGTCTTTAATCTAGATTTAAATGTAGAGAGTTTGTTGGAACCCCTAACGTTATCAGGAAGGCTATTCCAGAGTTTGGGAGCCAAATGCGAAAAAGCTCTACCTCCTTTAGTGGAGTTTAGATTTTTATCGTTTGTAGGAGCATGAAGGATTGTAGCATGGTAGAAGACTAGTTAGATATGCAGGAGCTAAACCATTAAGGGTCTTAT
Organism: Cyprinus carpio; assembly: GCF_018340385.1. Taxonomy (NCBI): domain Eukaryota; kingdom Metazoa; phylum Chordata; class Actinopteri; order Cypriniformes; family Cyprinidae; genus Cyprinus; species Cyprinus carpio. The sequence goes on along the minus strand of NC_056602.1, from coordinate 20,957,684 downwards.
AGGTAAGTAATAATATTTGGTAACTGACATGGACCTTAATAGGTAGCCAGTGCAGAGACTTTAAAATTGGGATAATATGATCATATTTTCTTGACCTGGTAAGGACTCTAGCCGCTGCACTTTGGACTACCTGTAGCTTGTTTATTGAAGATGCAGGACAACCACCTAGCAGTGCATTACAATAGTCCAGTCTTGGGGTCATGAATGCATGAACTAGCTTTTCTGCATCAGAAACAGGTAACATGATTTGTAGCTTGGCAATGTTTCTAAGATAGAAGAATGCTGTTTTTGTAACATGGCAAATATGATTTTCAAAAGACAAGTTTGCTGTCTTATATAACACCCAGATTTTTGACATTAGAGGAAGTAACAGTACATCCTTCTAGTTGCAAATTGTAATCCAAGTGATTCTGTGTACTGTTTTTTGGTCCAATAAGTAATATCTCTGTCTTATCCGAATTTAAAAGGAGAAAATTATTGGTCATCCCATATTTTACATTAACACACTCTCTTAGCTTGGATAATTTAGAAGTTTTATCTGGTCTTGTTGAGATATATAGTTGAGTATCATCAGCATAACAATGGAAACTAATCCCATATTTTCTAATAATATTACTAAGGGGCAACTTGTATATTGAAAATAGCAGAGGACCTAGGACAGATCCTTGTGGCACTCCATACTTTACTGGTGATAATTGAGATGACTCCCTGTTTAAATAAACAAAAATCTAGTTGTGGTTTCTTAATAAGAGGCTTAATAACTGCAAGCTTGAATGGTTTTGGGACGTGACCTAAAGATAACAACGAGTTGATAATATTTAGAAGTGGTTCTTCTGCTACAGAATGTGTATAACACACATAATTTTGGAGAATACTACAAGAACATAAATCAAACAAAATAAAATATAAACATAAATGAATCACAGTATCTGAATATCAGTAGGCTATATGATTAGCATTATTATAAGAAGCATAAATCATTAAGTAAATAATCACATAACATTTATTATTTGGATACATTAGTTAGGCTATATATCAGTTAATAATCCTTGATTTGGGGGGAAAATAGGTTATTAAAATTACTTATATACATTTTGTTAATTTTCGTATATGGGTTTGCCCATAAGCATTTGAAGAAGGAGACACGACACGACTTGAACGCTCTCAACCCTTCTCCCGATTAAAACCGGCTAGGTTAGGCGTAGTTGATGTGTCGATCACAAGATTCTTTAAAACTTTTCTCGACGTGATTCTTTTGGCTCCCTGCCTTCACTTGCCGGAATGTGTTCCACGGTTGGATACATGTGGTCCAATCATAACCCGCCGTTTAAATGACATCATCGTTTAGCCTAAGACTGACAGTCGAGCCATCCAATCAAATGCGCTTCCGTATGTCTTGTATTAGTTCTGACGCGAACAGTTCACGCTTCAGCTCCCTGATCGTTTCGAGAATGGTGTAGTCGAAAAGATTTATTTTTTATTTAATTTTTTTAATAAAAGCGACACAACTTAGTGGGACGGGTGTGTGTCACTGTCCACGAAACAAAGTTTGACAAGGAGTAGCTCTGAAAAGGGTCTGCTAATTATAATACCGAACTGAACCGCCCCCATACTGCTCGGTGAACACTGAACAACATTCAGTTAACAGGAAGAGATAGGAAGCACATTGCTAGTTAGCTTGAAGTAAAGCCTAATATTACCTCCCAAGGCAAATTTGTATGGATCAGAAAATAGCCAGGACATGATTTTGAAGCCGATGTACATGATTAAGCTGTCAGATTTCTTGGATTTAAGTTGAAAACCACAGCTATACTGTTATGCTAGCTGTCTGAGTTGGACTGAAGTGGCCTCGGTGCCGAATCCTGCAGTTTTTCTCACTTCTGTTATGGTGGAAATAAGCTGTCTGGTAAGATTTGGTTACTTTGTTACCTATAAGAAGGGCTAAAATATTTGCTCTGGTACTTCTGCTGTAATCACGACAAAGCTACTTATTTTGAAACTTTTTTGTTAACAGAATTATTTTTATTTTATTTTTTTAAGTGCTCATAGATTACAATTAATTTTGTCATTCAAAAGTTGTATGTTCTTCAATAATAACAAAAGCAACAGTTGACGATGTCACTTTATATGGTGTATTTCATAGTTATCCCCCTTAGTTCACTACTAGTAAACAAGTGTCATTTTTTAAATCACGATCTTGTATATTTTACGTCTTAAAATTGTCCTAAGTACTAAAGACGAACGCCTGATAGAGCGTTTTTTTCCTAATGTAAACAATTTAATCCACCATAATTTTCCAGTGTAGTGTAGACGTCTAGCTGTCATTAATTGTATCCTGGTATGACGAAGCATGCTGCTTTCTATCGAAGTGTTGTCATACTCAGTCATAGATCACGGAGCTGCTGTCACGCAGACTGTACGTGCATAACATCGGTTTTATTTTCGATTCATTTTGATTAATGAGAACTGAATCGTGAACGTAGCCTGATGACAGGTTTGTCGAACACTACGCCGTCCTCTGCTGCCTGTAGTTACTGTTTTTGTGTTTCTGTGTCTTCTAAATAGTCACTCTGAGGTGAGGGTCTCTACATACAGAGCTCGTGATGAAAGCTCTCGGCTCGCGCTTCGCGTTCTACGTGGGCTTTGTGGTGGGCACGTGCACCCTGTACGTGCTCCTGCGTCAGGTTAGGTTCACTCGGAACGTGGGGTCTGTTGAGCCCGAGGCCCACGAGAAAAGCCTGCTGGAGATGATTGAAGAAGAAAACAAGAACTGGAAGAAGGAGAGGTCGGCTCTCTTCAACCTCAATCATCCTCACCATACAGGTAAATACAACGTAAAAAAACGAATGCTAATAATAAGCAAACACAATATATTCATAGTATGAGCACTACAAGTGAAACTCTGTATCTGTAAATTGCCGCAGTGTATATTAAATCGATCAATCGCCAAGAAATTATCCAAACCTTTATGACTCATATGTGGAACCTGAAAGAAGATAATAGGCAGAATGACAAAACATGGAATGTTAGTGAATAGTAGCAAATCAAGTCATACAGGTTTGGTACAACATGAGGTGAGTAAATGATGGCAGAATTTATTTATTTATTTATTTATTTTATGTCCTTAAGCATATTTACTATAAGGAAATTGTGTGTATCGGGCTGGAATAACTTAAATAGCATTTAAATAAAATATGTTCCTTGTGCTCTGTTATTTCACCTGTAAAACTTCTTGTGCATGGTTTCTTAGAAACCATAATATGGAACTGATCCCCTAAATAGCCTGTTACAAACAGTCATATTCAATTTTTAGAAATCTGTTGTTTATCAGGTCTTAAGTATTTTGTAAATCCGTCAATTAATGTTAAAAGAATTAAAATAAAATACAGGCATTCCCAAAAGAGGTGTGTTAGACAGGTAAAGCCAGATGATGTGTATACAGTGCTTCAGCTTTTACACCCTTTTATAAATATGACTTGTGGGTATTATATCACACGCTGATATTACAATTGAACAAACAGTTAACCTGTTCCAAGCCTTCTATGTGTGAGGAACTCTTTATTGGCATGTTTGCGTCTTATGTTGTATATTCCCTGGAGAGATGGACTTTGCTTTTAATTTTGGGCTCACCTCTTATGTGTTGTCCTTGTTAAAGTTTACAGAAAGATTTTTATCACCAGTTGGTTATCAGTAAACTATCCCAAAAGTAATAAACTTTGGACTATCAGGTGCTGGCACTAAATTTTATGAATAAATATTTGATACAAATTTAAACAGATAATGGTATTCCATACTTGATAGAAAACATTTTCTTAAGTGTTTATCAAGATTTTCAAAAGCCTTTTGGCTTTGCCTAGTTCCTTTTAAAGGGTTCATTTCGCCAAGATCAAAAATCATATACTCACACCATTTATTCACATTTAAGCCTAAATAGTTTATTCATATTTCATTCACATTTTATTCAGCACCTACAGTTAAGCTGCCAATGACAATATTTGATGTGATTTATGTATGTGCATTGACCTATGTGAATATGAATAAAATATTTACACTTCAATTTAAGAAGACTGAAAAAGCACAGTTCATTTGAATTACTTTTACAGTGTCGTCTTGCACTTTTGATGTTTTCAATGGATGGAAAAAAAAGAGAAAACATAAAATCTTCATTTATGTTCCAGAAGATGAACTTAAGTCTTATTGCCTCGGAATGACATTAGGTTGACAAAATGATGACAGAATTGAAATTTTTCAGTAAACTCTTAATTTCAAAGGTCCTGCATTGTGCTGTCAAACAATTAATTGTGATAAATTGCATTCAAAAAAAAGTTTTTGTTTACATAATATATGTATGTGCACTGTGTATATTTATTATGTATATATAAATACTCACACATGCATGTATATATTTCAGAAAAATATGGTATTTTTATATATTAAATATATTTATTTATAATAAATTATATGAATATAAATTTAGACATGCAAATTTTTCAAAATATATACTGTATGTGTGTGTATTTATTTATATATATATGTATGTATATACATCATAAATATACACAGAACACATTATGCAAACAAAAACTTTTATTTTGGATGTGATTATTCGTTTGACAGCACTAACTGTAACAAATAAATTTTTATTCTCACTAGCATCATTCACATTCAGAATATTCTTATCTACTTTGTAGCATGTGATTTTGTTTTGTTTTGAGTATTCTTCTGAGTAATCATTGTCTGTCTCTTTTAGGTGAGGATGGCACTCTGGCTGACGCTCTCTATAAGAGCGTACGCATTTTGTGTTGGGTCATGACTGGGCCTAATAACCTTGAGAAGAAAGCTCGGCACGTGAAAGCCACATGGAGTCGCCACTGTAACATTGTGGTCTTCATAAGCTCTGTGGACGACCCTGATTTTCCCACGGTTGGCCTAAACACCAAGGAAGGTCGGGATCAGCTGTACTGGAAAACCATTCGTGCTTTCCACTATGTCATGGAAAAGCACGGGGACGAGGCAGACTGGTTCCTCAAAGCGGATGACGACACTTACGTGGTCGTCGACAACCTGCGCTGGATTCTGGCCAACCACTCTCCAGAGGACCCACTGTATTTTGGCCGGCGGTTTAAGCCGTACGTAAAACAGGGCTACATGAGTGGCGGCGCTGGTTACGTGCTTAGCAAAGAGGCTCTGAGGAGGTTTGTGGAGGGCTTTCGCACCAAAGTGTGCACACACACTAGCTCAGTGGAGGACCTAGCTCTGGGTCAGTGTATGGAGAAGATAGGCGTTGTGGCAGGAGACTCCAGAGACACCTTAGAAAGAGAGACATTCCATCCTTTCGTACCAGAGTCCCATCTCACTGGTACATTTCCTAAGACCTTCTGGTATTGGAACTACTGTTATTACCCCATTGTGCAGGTGAGTCCGAATTCAGTGAAGATTGCCTGATATCTATTCTGAAAACTAGTAAGCTGTCTACCTAGATGGCATCATAGGCTTCAGTAGTCTCCTTCATTAATATTTTTGTTTTTTTGCTTGGTGCATCATGTATTGAGAATAGGTTATCGGTTTATAGTTTTTTTTGTTTGTTTGTTTGTTTTGTTTTGTTTTTTTCCAAGTCAGATAGCCATGACTTGATCTTCAAGTGAAAGGACAGGCTTCTCTCTGGTGACATATGAGAGACTTCTTTGCAATCGACTGCAAGTTTGCTCACCCTACAGTTTTTTTTTTTCTTTTTTGATAATCTGTAAAACTTGGATGTCACAATACAGAAGAAAATATTTGTTGCTACTTTTGTGGCATTATGACTTTTTTTTAAATCAGTCACTTTTCAGTTAAGATGCTACCTGTGTTGACAGTCAAGAGAGTCATATCAAAGGTGAAAAATCAGACTTCAGTTTTTCTACATTTGCATTTAGTGCACCCTGAGGGTGTGAATCTTACCCTTTACATACATCCTATTTAAATAAATGACGCACAAGAACATTTACTATGTGCTTTTCAAGTCAAAAGCCTCTAATCCCTGTGTCATTGCAGGCCCTCTTGAGCACAAGTTTGTTTTGGCACGGATCAAAGTCTACTGAGTACATTTGTGCTGGCACTTCTTACTTTAAGCGCTGTTGCCTGATGAAATTACAAACTAGAAAAGACTAGCTTATAGTTAAGAGTTTTAAGAAGTAGAGAAAATTCTGTCGTTATTCTGTCATTATTTACAGAATTAATACTTGTTAAAACATGTATTTTTATGTTTTTTCTTTCATTGGAACTGCCTAATAAAGAGCTCAGTATTATCCACCTTTTTCTTGTTGTAAAAATGGGCGTGGCCATTTGTAAATTCTATGGGTCTGGCTTCCGGTCTCATCTGCGTCCACTCCTTCCAGCTATTTTTAGCTGAACAAAACAGTTCGTTTTGCTGCTTGATATTGAAAGTTGGTGTGTCTTATCATGTTATTTTAATGTATTATCTTAATTATGAACACACTGTTTTGTAGTGCAAACAGTTTACTGCATGTTGTTATTCTCCTTGTTATTTTACTATAGCGGCTAATGAACCTGAAGTCTCACCCATAGGCTTACTTCCGAGTTGAAGAAAAATGTGGATAGCTATTCAGTTATTAAAATGAAAAGCAAGACGTGGGTTTGGAACAACATGGCGAGAATGCAGTTACAGGTAAAATATAATAACATGATATATTCATATAATAATATATTCTTTCTCTCTGTTTTTTCAGGGCCCACAATGTTGCTCAGACCTGGCTGTTTCTTTCCACTATGTGGATGCGTCACACATGTACCTGCTGGAATACTACACTTACCACTTGCGTGCCTTTGGCTACAAATACCGCTATCAGCCCCCTAAGCCCAGTGTGATACAAGATTTAAATGCTCCAGCGCCAGACAAAGTGGAAATCGGAGACATAGAGGAAAAGCTGGGGGCAGAAGAACAGGAAGGAGAAAAGAAATCCCATGAACATAATGAAAAGTTAAAGCAGATTTCTGCGTAGGAATTTTTACAAGTAACATTTAAAATCTTCTTCCAAAAGAACTGGTTTTGGGATGGCTTTATGTTTTTTGGATAATGTCTTAAAATATCTTCTATATTGTGCCACAAAAATGTGTGCATGACAAGTTTGCGTGATTTAATGAACTGGTACAGTTGGGAGTGTGGTCCTCTCAATAATGCAATTGTATGTGAATGTTTAAATATGACAGTGTGGAATTGTATGACATGAAGGTTTAGACTTGTAGAGTGAGTATGTGGTTCTTGGGGTTTGAGTGTAGGACCCTGCCTTAATAATATAATTGGGTAATATTTTGTGGCCAGAAGCAAGGATGCCTCTATATTCATTATACTTTGCATTCATTTCTAATTTTTTTTCTTTATATAAAAATATGAGTCATCATAACCGCCATGTATGATTTAACAGCAATGCCATAAGAAAAAGGGGCCCTGATTTTACTTCCATTTGCTCATTCCCTTCAATTAGTGCCTGTTCTCTGATCCAGAAAAATCAAGCATTTCCATATGTCTCTGGACCACGTTTGTCTTGAGTTTAGGCAATATTCAAACAGAGCAGCTTATAGATTTTATAGCTTGCAAACAAATTCAGCAAACATTCAAGCTCCAGCTGTGTTTTCTCTACTCCGTCTATAATACCTTGGCCAAAGTTGAACGTGCACAATTTACTTTGACTAAGATTACATCGACATAAAAAAATTCACCAGGATGTAGTCCTTTAACAACTGATACCAAAACAGCATATTACCATTCTCTGAAAGTTAATAGTTCACCCAAAAATGAAAATTGTCATCATTTACTCTTTCCAAAGTTGCTACAAACCTATATGAGTTTCTATGAGAAGATATTACGAAGAATGTAGGTATCCATACAGTTTCTAGTAGCCATTTACTTATATAGTATGGAAAAAAAAAATACTATTGAGGTCAACGACTACCGGCAATTGTTTTGTTCTTCAAAATATCTTCCTTTGTGTTCAGCAGAAGAAAGAAGTTCATACTGGTTTGGAACAACACAACAGTTTTTGGGTGAACTACCCCTTTAGGAAGGTTACAAGAATAAAAAAAAGATTCTGTTGGCTGGCCCAATAGTTCATGAGTGCTCGGAAAGAAGTAAAGGTAGCAAGGTAGAAAAGGCGATGTAAGTATACACAGTTTTTTCTCCATGCTAATGGGAATTGTAGTCTTATAGATGAATGGTATAGTGTAACACGCTCTGAAGCAATGCAGCTTGTGAGTTATTGGAACTGACCACATAATGCTTTATTTAATTGTTTTCATTGAGTGTGACTGTGGAGGTTGCTAGTGTTGTAACTCCTACAGCAGTCTGTGCGTGAGATTAGAGGTGCTGATTTTGAAGTTGATGTAGCCGCTTGTCCAGGATGGTGAAATTGATTCAGTTTCTTGTGGTGTGTGCTTTATGTCTCAATTACTCAATTATTTGTGTGTATTTGCTGTACTTAAAGGGATAGCGCACTCAAAAATGAAAACTCTGTTATCATTTACTCACCCTCGTGTCATTCAGACACTGACTATATTTCTTTTGAGAAACAAATAAAGATATATGTATTCTTTTTTTCATGATTGAACTCTATTATATAAAAAATACATCCTTCACATACGCGTTGTAAAACATGAGGCTGAGTAAATAACAGAATTTTCGGTTTTGGTTGAACTGTCCCTTTAAATGTGCTGGTGTTGGCAAGTTTTCTTAAAGGACCCTTTTAAAATAATGCACACTATATGTGTATCATTCAAATTCACACTTTTTTTTTTTTTTTTTAATTTTCTTATTCCAGTATGTTAGGATTTGAGATAATGCTGAGAGTTAAATCAGAGGCAGCAGTGCTCAAACTCTCAGCAGTCCATCAGAGAATCTACTTTCTGGCACTTGCAAATATTTTGACTGTGTGCTATATAAAATGACACCACAATTATGAAGGAATTCAAATAAAGTTTATTTGATTGAATAAACTTATTTGAACTGGAAATGAGTTTATTTTAATACCAACCACTTTTGTCCTTTGACCACTCCAAGCACAAAGTCACTTTTGATTTTGTCATAGAACTGAATGATTTTTGAAGTGAATACAAATACAAACAGATTTACAGTTTATATGTTATTGGTAAAATTATCCTAATTTTAGTTCCTAATCAAATTCTGTGTACACCTTGAAATTGTTAATGGAATGATTATGGTTTTGACTAAACATGATTGCTTTGCTTATCAATGAGTATTCAGAAATACATGGTGTGAATTATGCTAGGGAAATCTCTGTGAAAGTGCCAGAGTAATGGAAATGTTTGCAGTATTCTGTACTTGTCTGTTGATTCAAAGAGGAAAAGCACTCTTGAGTTTGCGCCATCCACTTTAAGTATGATCTAATAGTTGTTTTTTTGGGGTAAATTTCCATTTTTTCAAAGAGAAGTTAGCTATGAAATGTCTGAGCGTGCTCATACTTTCCTAGTATGCTGATGATCTTCCTTAGGAAAGCTCTAGCTAAAATTCCTTTGTAAACATTCCCTTTACAGAGTTTACTTTGTAAGTTGACTTAAGTTTGCATATTTCCTATCCTCAACAGAGATAAAGACATGCAAATCTTACGATGAGTACAGTTCTCTTTGGAGACGTTGCATTGATTGAGCAAAGTGTTTTGCCAAATTGCGTTGACTAAGAAGGCCCATAGAAATTTTCTTCTGCACTCTTGGAGATTTGTAGTGGATTAACTCAACTTGTCAGAAATGAAGCAGAACCATTCATAGTGTGAACATCAAAACCAGCCCTGCATTCCTGAATTCATGCATTTCATGCCCTTGTCTTTAATCCAAAGGTATATGTGTTCCTTTCTTATTCTCTTTTGTCGGTAGGGTCTTTTATGTAGAAAGGGAATCCTTTATAGTACTTCCACAGCAATCTTTTATTTATAAAAGAGTGTGTCAGGCAAATGTGTGACAAGAATTATTGAATGAGGAAATAATAACCAGCATATTAAATAAAGACTTATTTTACATTAAACTGTTTTTTTATGTGGTCTCTTCTATGAATAAATAAAATAAAATAGTATTTTTGCAGCATATGTAAAATTAATAAGGTATGAGCAAGAAAATTTAAAACGTGTCCCTTATATATTTTTCGGTTTTCCTACATCTGTCTTTTCATCCCTGGATTGTTGTCATTTCTGAAAACTAAGTACATCTATCAACACATCCTTTGTCTGATTTGAGTGCATTCTGTACTCAGAAATCTTAATGGCGTAAATGTAAGAATTTTTATCCTACATAAAAAGAGACAAAATATACCACAATTAACACACTGACAATAAACTGAAACTCGTACAGCTTAGTTATCGTACAAAGACATATTTTTTCTTCAGAATGGCTGAACTGCATGGTAGATGAGTTCTGGACTGAAGAAGTCAGGCTTCATACACCACAGCAAAACCTTCATGAAAAAAACAAGTAAAAATGATGTTGTTGATCATCAGCAATTCATCAACTTTAATGCGACCGTTCATTTGAGCTCAAGCTAAACTTACAAATTCTCACCTCTGCCTTCTGTCCTTTAAGAAAATATTGCCTCTTCTCTGTCCTCTCCAAGCAGGAATAGCTGGGAGACAAAACAAATAATATAAGGCTTGGTATTTTTTAGACGTTCATTTACTACAGTTCTATATAGTGGCCACTAGAGGTCAGTGTATTCGCTGCAGTGTTCAGTATGTCACTCATTCTGCACTGTGCAAATTTCAAACGTTAAAGCGTGGTATATAGGTTTGCTTGCGCATGGTGACAAATATAGACAATAAATAATAAATTAACCTCAAATTATTGGACTTTATTATTTCCTATTTACTCTTTAGATTGACAAATATTGAAGACCGTTTACACGTCCTATCACAGACTTACCAGACAAAGTGTTTCTCCGTCCTAACAATCCAACAAAGATGTCATTCATATTAGCTGCAGAAAACCAAAGAGAAAAATCTCATCAAGCTCTGATGTTACTTTAATTAATAATAGCTGTATGTTAATGAAGAAAACTGGAATTTACGTCTAAATGGTGGATTTGTGTCACGATTTGTTCCTGTGAAATAAAAATGAATAATAAATCCAAAAATAAAATACCATTGACCTTGAAGGAATAGCTCTCAGTTCTGTCATTTACTCATCCTCAAGTTGTTTTAAAGCTTAATGATGATATTTTTATGTGAAACCACAACATGAAGGTGAGAAAATGATGTCCCAATATTGTGCATTTTTAATAGGCTACTGTTAAAAGCAAATTTCATCGTTCATATGATTTAGTTTCCCTGTGTCTCACCTGCGCTCCTCCTGCCCATCAGGCCAATGAAACTGTCATAATCAATATCATCATATCGTTTCTCATAGCGCTCAGACTGGGGGTCACTGTTGTCCTGTACAGAAAACACAATCGCAAATGAAAGTCTGACCCATGTGACTGACTCCAAGAAGACTCCAGACTGTGATGATCATTAAAGTTATAAAAACAACTGAGAGAAGAAGAAAAAAGATCAGGGAATTGCTTTGAAAACTGATTTTACATACAATAAAATAATACAATAAAGCAGTGAGTGGTAGAATTTTTTTTTTTTTTTTTTTTTTTTTTGGGCAATGGATGTGTGTGAGAACCTGTATGTGTGTAGTTTGTCAGTGTGGACACTCATGACTGAACCTCTGTTTGAGCCCATATTCAACAGTCAGATATCACATTAATAGAGCCATTAAGGTTTTAATGGAGTCATTATGATTCATTCTAGCCATCTCCATACATTCTCTCCATATGGGTTGAATTTTTAAGTGGTCATATTCCTAATATACATATAGCCTATAACCGCACAGGCTATTAAATGGAAAAAGCATACTACAATAATAAACATCTATATTAGCCTACTTAAATATTCTCTATTAATTTTGTCCTCCAAACTAAAATTTAGATTAGGTTAGGTTTAGTTTAGTAAACAAGTGATCCCACAATCAAAATCCACTAGCATATATTATGCTATTGTGGAAGGTATTTATATATATTCATAGTAGGCTATATGTAAATAGTTGAGATAGATAGATAGATAGATAGATAGATAGATAGATATTGATGAAAAAAATATAATTATTATTATTATTATTATTATTATTATCCATAGGAGGTGTTATAAAATGCAACTTTTAAGTAGCTAGTTTATTAACTTTTATTCAGTGTGACAACTAGCCCCTATTAGATTCTTAGGCACATAAAGCAGCTTTTCATCTCATAGAGCAATTCCTTCTTACAAACCAACGATATTCTTTTTAAAGTGTTGTTTAACGTGAACTTACCGTGAATGACGGATAGTCGAGCGAACAGCGCGAGGGTCGAGGACACGCGAGCATCAGCAGCACATGAGAGAACAGCACGAGCAACCAACCGCAGGACATCCTCAAATCCACACCTGCGCCAAACTTTACTTAGAAAATCCAAACCAAACACTTTCTTATAAAGCTAGAATAATTTTGATCAAAGAAGTAATAATACCTTTTAAATACACTGAGATGAGCGGGAGTTCAGGAGGATGGTGTTCAGTTCTGTCTTCCCAGAGTTGTAAAGGCTCGCAGGTGCGCGCGTTCCTTTATTTGTGGCGTTCGCGCGCTCGGGCAAGCTGGCTCTCCAATACGAACCAAATAATGATGCTAACATATTCTAGTGACGCAAAGTCATTAACACATAGAGCCTTGACGTATTTGTGCGGTCAATTATATTACTACTAAACTCACACCTCGTCTTAGTCTCGGGTTTCACGTAAAATTCAGTCTAGTATGTTTGACCTGTGGTTTATTTTTTCTGTAAGTTTTCTGAAGCAGTGATTTATTAGAAAATTTGACGAGTATAGGCTCTACATTTCGTTATATACAAATTCATAAATTGGCAAATGGACAAGGTTATTTGCATTGTGTTCTGGAAAATAGAGAGTGAGAGTTTTAGAAGATTTTTGATTCAGAAAGACACGTGTTTGATCTAGGGTTCAGCGCTTATTATTCAGTGGGATTATGAGTCATCTATACTGGTCATTCCATTTACTCCATCTCATTACAGATATGTCCTTGATTAGGACCAAGCTGTCGTGAGTTATAGAAAAGGTGCTGCCTTGATTAAGATCTGTAGGAGCCTGATTGATGAATGCTTATGGCTTTAAAGCAAAGCTTAGATTTAAAATTCTCTGAAACTGGAAGAAATAATCTTTCAAATATATACATTTTGTAAGAAAAATACATTTGACCTGTTGACCTCTTTAGTCTGTTTTTACCTGTGAGACCGAGATGAAATCAAGATTGACATTTGCCATCAGGCACCTCCGTTCCAAACAGTTGAATTTGTTGTTGAACAGTGAATTTGTTGTTGTGTTAACAAAAAAAGGGGGGGGGGGTTAATTAAAATATTCACCATGACAACAGGAATGAGAGTTTCTTCCTGATGTGACAACTAGCCCCCAGATGAATTCTTTCTTTCTTTCCATGTTTCTTTCTTTTTATTTTGCTAGTGTCAGTTATTGACTTTTAACACATTTTATTGGCCTCCATGTTTTATATAAGCTATGAAATTCTACTAAATTCATTTGCATAGAGAGGCCCTGAACATTGTAATTCGTTTTTTCAAATTATTCTTATTTCTCTCTTTTGATCCCTCAGCAAGCAGGAAAGCTCTTAATGATACACCAACGCACTACATTCCTCATGAAGCTGGATTTGCTGTATACAAGGGATGCGGAGCTGAAAAACAGGACTTTGAGGTGATTAAGTCCGGCTGTTTGCATTGAGAACAAATTATTCCTTCAGTTCCGAACATTTCCATACCATCAAAACAAGTGATTATTTATAATAGTCTTGTCAGTGGAAGTTAGAAGCATGTGTAAGATCCCATAAGACTGATTTGTTCCTGCATTTGTAAGAAAGTGTTGCTTGTGTTTGCTGGAGCGGACATGAAACATTAGAACAGTTCGGAAGTACACCCACACTCACTAGTCCAGTCAGTGCTTCTCAATGGTAAATGACACCTACCATCTTTTGCTTACGCAAATAAACTCACACACAAACACACACACAGAATCCTTCTTATCTTCTTTTTTGTAGCCTAATTTCCTTCACCAAAAATCGATTCACATAATGTGAATAACATTGTGTTCAGATTACAATGAAAGACTGAATGCAAAGAAGCTCAATGCATGTTCAGACTTTGTTCTGCCAGTTGAAAAAAAAAACCTTCACTATTGTCATTACCATAATCTTTCTTATATTATTTACTATATCCAAATGTGGCATGTAATAGTACACTTATTTTTAGTATATTTTATTTGTTTGCACTTTGTGTCAATGTAATTCAGCATTCAAAGGTTACTTCCGTTAAACTCTCGCCCACCTACGCGCTCTCACCCAAACACACCTTTGAGTCTTTAGATCAAGGAGAAAATAGTGGTTGAATGCTTCCTCTGTCCATGTTTTAAAAAGAAACATTGATTGTCTGTCTCATGGTCAGCGATCATTGAAAGTACAGAGCATTTATCAGACTTCGTATCCTCATAGAAAGCATAACCCAAAGTGACCTCATTTACTGAAAACTTTGCAAAGAAGATGCATCACTTTCCATCAAACATATATATATATATATATAAATTAAACTGAGGAATTTAACACTGCCATATTGCTGCTGGATCCATTATACCACATTTTTAAGGCTGGACTTGTTTAGGGGACAATTCAAAACAACAAAATAGTAAATAAGTAAAGTAAATAAAATAAAAATAAAATATATTCTCCCTGCCTCTGACACAGTGAATGTATGTGAGAGAGATTTGCTCATTGATTTAGTAATAATGCATTACCTTATGCCCCATCCTGAGGCTACTCCAGGTAATTTTGTGAAATACAATTATAATCATCCAATTATATTCAATTATGACTAAATAAGATTGCACTGAGTCCTATCTAACACATTTTAATACACTGTGGCATCCATAATGACAGATTTAAATTGGGGGAGCTATCTGATATATGTTCTCACACATGAATACACACGAAAATCACCCAAAGCCCCCTTAATTGGTGATATGTTGAGTTCCCCCTTAAAGGTTTACTAACATTTGATATGGAGCTGTGTGTGTGTGTGTGTGTGTGTGTGTGTGTGTGTGTGTGTGTGTGTGTGTGTGTGTGTGTGTGTGTGTGTGTGTGTGTGTGTGTGTGTCTGTGTGTGATCACAGCATGTGTCACATGTGACTCAAGTGTAAAAATCCCTTTGTGTTTTGGGCCAACAAGTTGACATGCGAAAATGAGAATCGCATTTCTGCATACTTCTGCTTGTACCTCACTCCTCCCACCCGTTTCTGTGTTTCTCACTTAAGTGAGTAATGACGGCATTGACGCTGGAGCAATCAGTGAAATTTATTAGGCCCCACGTAATCAGACAACTGTGAGCAGGTCTCAGTATTTCATAAGAGCATCTCTGAACGCACAACACACTGAACCTTCAAACAGATGGGCTAAAGCAGCAGAAGACCACAAAGTGCCACTCTTGTCAGCTAAGAAGAGGGAAAACAAGGCTACAATTAACTGGCTCACCAAAATTGGACATTAGAAGATTGGAAAAAGGTTGCATGGTTTGAGGAGTCTTCATTTCTACTGCAACATTCAAACGGTAGAGTCAGAATTTGGTGTAAACAACATGAAAGCATGCATCCATCCTGCCTTTTTTCAAAGGTTCAGGCTGCTGATGGTGGTGTAATGATGTGGAGATATGTTCTTGGCACACTTTGAGCCACTCAGTACCAACTGAGCATTGTTTACATGCCACAGTCTATCTGAGTTTTGTTGCTGACCATGTCCATATCCTTTTATGACCACAGTGTACCCATCTTGTGATGAATACTTCCAGGAGGAAGATGTGCCATGTCTCACTGCTCAAATCATCTCAAACTGGTTTCTTGAACAAGACAATGAGCTCACTACACTCAATTGGCCTCCAGTCACCAGATCGCAATCCAGTAGAACATTTTTGGAATATGGTGGAATGGGAGATTTGCATCATGGATGTGCAGCCAACAAATCTGCAACAACTGCGTCATACTATCTGGTCATGATAGACCAAAGTCCCTGAGAAATGTTTTCAGCACACTGTGAAATCTACGCCATGAAGAATCATGGAAGTTCTTTCCCCAAATGCTAGTTCTTTGGCACAAAAATATTTGTGACCCATTCCAACTCCCCACCCAAATGATTTGTTAGTTTCCTTTTGTTGACATCAGTCTGCAACGTCATCTAAAGGAAATGTTTGTCTGGCTAAGCCATTTGGTACACATGCTGTGCATAATTTGCGTAATCTAAATCAGATTTAAATCTGGTGATTCGTGGTGAGTCTAATTATTGCACTGATTACTAAGTAAAAAAAAATTCTATGTTGTTGCAAATGAACAAAGACCGTTTTACTGTTCACATTTTTTTATTTTACAGTTTACTTACATGCTATTACAATCAAAGGTCTCATCAGGAAATGATGGAGAAATGATTACGTCTGAAATGATGCAACGCCCTCTGTTGGCAATATAATATAGCAGGGTCCAAAGTCCAATGCGACAATTTTTTTTTCTCATTTAAACCTGGAATAAATTGGTAGGTTGATATGTGAGTATATTATGAGCCAAGGAGCTTGATTAATTATTGGGAGTTAGATAGTTAATATTTATATCAGTGAAAAGATGAGTTGTGTGGTTTTTTTTTTTTTTTTTAAATAATAATGACGAATCACTGCAATAATCAGACTCACTAGTCACCAGAATTAATTAAAATCGGATTTAGATTACGCAATATATCTGTCTGTGATCTCTGAGCAGATGTTGGATGTTATATATTGATTCAAATATGTATTCTTCTGAGCAGAAGAATAATGTTTAATTTGACTGAGCCAAGTGGATCTTTGTGTGAGGGTAATGACCTGTAAGCAAATCATGGAGTCCTCCATCTTTTTATAATCACTTCACTAAAAATGTAAGCACGGGTGCACAATCCTGCTCTCTCTCACACATGCACACTTTCACACACAGACTCACACAGTCTTCCCAGGCATGAAACGAGTATTCTGCAATTTATCTGGGTCAAACACAAAGCCCCTGCACCCCTCCATAGTCTTCAAGAGAGAAAGCAGAGAGAGAATGAGAGGAAGAGAGGGGACATGAGGGTAAATAAACAAAACGCCCATAGAACACATTGATCCTCTCCACGTGATGTCACATTCATCACTGGGCAATGGGGCCAGTGAGAGAGAAGGGGGCAAAACGAGAGAGACAGAGATGTATATGTTTTTGTGAAGGCTGGATTCTAACAGAGAGGTACTATCGGGATTGTTAGAAGGTAAGAGTCTTATTACTCTCATATTAATCTGAAGATCAATCATTTCAAAGCAAGTGTAACATGCAAATGAGTAGAGATATAATTTCCTCTGTAATTTAAATTAAAAAAGACAGACTGCATGCTTGAGAAAATTATTTAAAATTATAATATAGAAGCTTATGATGGAAGTTTTTTGTTGTTGTTGTTTTATTTAATTAATATTCCATTTCAAACTATTTAGTAACATAGTAAATCAGAATTGGATTATACGTTTGCAAATACATTTAAAAATACAATACAGTATGGTCCAAATGTCAAAAACCATATATATTTTTCCCATTTAAATATGGAAATAAACACCAAATTATTTTAGATAAAATTATAAAAAAAAAAAAATACAAATAAATGAGAAGGAAAGTTGATGTTTCACTTATTTTTTTTTTTTAATAACTTGAATTTTATGTTAAATATATGGTGTATGTTTAGAGAAGAAGTGTATGGGAGTCTTTTAGAGTGAGGAGTCTTACAAAAAAAAGTGCTCATCCCTTTTATTTCCTGTCTTCCTTCCTTCCTTCTTTTTGTCCAGTTCAACTTAAAAAAAAAAAAAAACAAGAACACAAATACACATATCTCATATTCTCACCCCTGTGGTGTAGCTACAGCTGCAGATATTTGTGCAGATACAGTATATACATAAACAGCTTCAGGGACACTGCATGCACAAACGTAACAGTCTACACAAAAATGAAAATGAAACATTTACTCACCCTCATGTTGTTCCAAACCTGCATGACTTACCTTTTTCCATGGAACAAAAAATGTGTTTTGAAGAATGTTGTTATCCAAACGGTTTCAGGTGCCATTGATTTCCATTGTATGGACAAAAATACAAGTCAATGGGACCCAAAAATGTGTGGTTACCAACATTCTTCAAAATATCTTCTTTTGTATTCCACAGAAGAAACAAATACATACATGGGGATGAGTAAATGATGACAAAGTGTTCGTTTCTGGGTGGACAATTGCTTCAAAA
Organism: Cyprinus carpio; assembly: GCF_018340385.1. Classification (NCBI taxonomy): domain Eukaryota; kingdom Metazoa; phylum Chordata; class Actinopteri; order Cypriniformes; family Cyprinidae; genus Cyprinus; species Cyprinus carpio. The sequence goes on along the minus strand of NC_056602.1, from coordinate 20,939,272 downwards.
CATTCAACACAGAAACCATGATTTGCTTGATGTTGCAGGTCTCCACAGTTCAACATGACTAAAAGAAACTCAAAACTCAGATGGTTACTTCTCATCCACCTCTTACTGTCTGATGTAGTATTTGGCAGAGCTCCACTCCCTCAAAGTAACCCGAGGCCTTCAGTCACTTTAATGCCTCAAACAGAGCAAGTAGAATCACGAGTCGTTGAAGATGATCTTTCTGTTGCCCATCAGTTGGTCTCAAACCTCTCAGCCTCTCTACAAGGTCAGCTGGATCTCCAAAGCAATGTAAGCTGTGCAGAGCTCTCACATGGGGGCTGGAGTGGAAAGGGTTTCTCTCAGGAGCTATTAGGGTTGGCAATGGTGCCAGTGCTGGCGTCAGCAGGATGTTTGTTTGAAGCCCAAGCGCTGGTAATGCAACTCTATGCGGTGTTGGGGCAAAATGATACACATGAATTTTTACAGGACATTCTGGAGCTGATCAAGAGAGGTAAAGAGAGAGATTCAGCACACATGGCCCATCACAGTGTATTCCAAACCCCTTCTTCTCATTCTATGCTGAACTCTGAGTCTCAACGCCACCTACAGGCTGTAATATTTAACATTCATCAGCTAGCTGAGGTGGGAGAGAAAGATAATAAGGGTAAAGTTGGGCCTAGTGGGAATTGCAATGGATGGGTTAGAGTGGAAGGCACTCGGTTTCTCGGGCAGGCCATAGAACAGAGCAAGCCATTGTTTCTTGAAGAAGCACAGCAGGCTTGTGGAAGCTTGGGATTCCAATGTGCAGGTGTGACCCAGGATGGCGATTCTGGACATTTCCGTGTTATCTTGAGGCCTGGAAGCCGTGTAGTGCCTTCATCTAACTTTGAGAGCTGGATCCAGAGTTGCAAAGTGGGGTCTGTCCGTTGGCGCAGAAACGGGATCCCTCAACATCACTGTGTAAATGAAAAAGAGGAGCGAGTGTATACAGTAGTGGAGTGGATTCCAGCAGTCTCCACGCTGTATAATCTGGGAACAGCCGTTTACTATGCTTCGGTCAGCTGCTATGACACTGCAAAAGAGAGAGCCATCTTCAGCACTGTGGATCTGGGCACAGATGCCCTCATGGCTGCAACAGGGGGAACCGCGGGGGTTGCTGGTTATGCGTTGGGGGCTGGTTTAAAAACAGGTGTGAAGGCAGGGATTAAATATCTGCTGAACAGCATGAAAGAGGAAGATGACCTGGTAATGAACCAGAACAGCTGGGAGGATGGAACGCTCACTGTCCAGTAAAAGACCAAGTAGAAACTGATGAGGAGATTCAAGAACAACAGCTGCATTGATCCAGGGCCTCAAGGATGTTTCCACCTGTAGTAAATGATGTTTAGAATGCTCTATTTCTATATGTTCAGTCATAATAAATATGTTCAGTCATAAATACCTTAATATCCAAAAGGTATTTAATGACATCAGCAGGAAGTTTTTAGTAGGAAATAATAACAGCCCAAACATGAGCATTGTTTTTCCCGCATTCAACATTCTATACTGTTAGGTTATAGAAATATGACATTTTGATTTTTATATATTATACTATTATAATATGATATAATGTATCATTAATGTTTCAGAAGACATCCTTTTTATGCAGCATGCTTAATTTTCTTGTCATTATGTAAATAATGCCTGAGTTTGAGCATATTTCTTAAAGTCTGGTATTCATATAAACTCTATTTTAATTTAGTTACAGACTTCAAACTGTACTGGACAACAGGAATGACTTATAACGTAGCTGCTCAAGATTTACATCAGTTCTCCAGCGTCAGCGGAGACTTTGACTCATGTTAAGCATGGGTAATATTTAACTGTTATAGGCCATCAGTGGCAGGAGCAACTAGAACACTACTAGATTACAAGATAAACAGAATAGACAGCACAAAACCAAATTGTATAACTTTGTATATGTAATTGGTGTATAGCAGTTACAAGTAAAATCAAATAGAAATGTTTCTACCAGTTTCGAACTCCTTGTTTTATATAAATGTATAATCGTGTTTTATATATGCATAGTGTAAAATAAAGAAAAGTATTATTAACGTATTCTCACATGTTGATCTCTTAATGTTTTCGTAAAGAGACTGTATGGCCTTTTAAATTTCCGCGGTAGTAAACATCTTTTCTATTATCATGACTTTCACTTCGTCATTTCTTGGAACGCGAGAAGAGAGCTTATGAGTTTCGTTTCTACCGCTGTTGTTTTAACACCCCTCTGCTGTGAAGTGTTTGATTGACGGGTGATTCTACCAATAGTGGTGGTCAGTGTGCCCGTCTGCGCCAATTAACGAACACGACGGTTTCAAGATGGGTGGGACTTAAGGAGTCAGTGGGTGGGCAGAAGTGCACAGCAGAGGGAGGTTTATTGAAGAGCCATCGGTTTCCTGAGAAGTGCTTGTTGTGTTTATTGACTCGTCAGCTGACGTTCACTTCAGTGCTGCATTGTTGTCTTTACTGTATGTCTGCAAAAGGCGCTTTGCAGAATTGAGGTTTGAGGATTACTTTCTTCAAAAGTGCAGACGATTGTTTCAGGTAAGTTGTTCGCTTACACTCTAATATTACAGTTATTTACCATAGATGCTAATTCAATCACCAACAGTCATTGTGCTGTCAAATGTATCTGTTTAGTGTACGATTACTGTATATAACGTTAGTAGAAATATCATTATTATGAACGAGGTGTTTAGAAACGCAAATTTTGGTCAGTTTTTCCGTGTGTTGTTTGTGGAGTGGTGTGCAGGCGTGGGGGAACTTAAGCGTGTTCCTCAGCCTTTAATTAAAACAGGCTTTACAACACGTTTTCATCTCTTATTAGTTAGGATCATTTATTAATACTTTAATATGTACGACATTCTTCTGTCATTTTTATCATGGACATTTAGACACAATTTCCAACACATCTCAAATTATGTGTTTTGTCTGATAATAACATTCTATGATTGAAATGATGGCAATGGAAATGACTTTAAAATGTCTGACTTTGACAAACCTTTATTAGGGGGAAAATATTATGACGTATCCACAACTATAGGACAGTTCTAACTTTTGGACATTTTTAATGTGCACTATTTTAAAAGATTGGGTTAAGTTTTTTTTAAATGCTTTTGCTCACCAAGACTGCATTTTTTAATCAAAATACAGTAAAACATTAAAATTGAGAATATGATTTCAATTAAAAATATTGCTTAATATTTTTGTGGAAAGAGTGTGTTTTTAATGATTCTTTGATGAATAAGAATTAAAAAAGAAAAAGATTTTTGAAGAATCTCTAGAGTGCTTTTTCATACAATTCAAAGAACAATTCTTACTGACCAAAAAAAGTTCAATATGCCACCCCTTTTGCCCTTAGAATAAAAATTGGCATGTTGAAGTGTCACGCCATGCATTATTATTCTGTGTTTCAACTTCCAAACAACTCTGGGATTTCTCTCCTTGGCTTGTTTTTAAAAATAACCACTGGAACAGGGCTTAAGCTCAGACATCTGACTTGCAAAGTGCTAGTCCTGACCAGACCTTGATCTTTCGACAAACATGAAATGTTTTTTTTTTTTTATTTTGTAGAATGACACAGTGGGAGCGATTGCAGCAGCTGGATACAGTGTATTCACAGAGGGCTTTTGATCTGTACAACAGAGATGAGTTCCCAATGGAAGTGAGACATTACTTGGCACACTGGATCGAGGGCCAGGATTGGTGAGTGCAGTACCTGTGTGAGCAACGAGTAAAACCTGTGGATTGATTGTTATATTTCTCTATTCCAAAATATATTAATAAGCATAGATAAAAAGAAGCACACAGCTGCATCAAGGAGTATCAACAAGTCTGTGTGTGTTACAGGGAACGTGCTTCGCGGGACTCCTCCCAAGCCGCGTTCCTGTTTCAGGTGCTTTTGGAGAATCTGGACAACCAGTTCAGCCGTTTTGCGCAAGAGAGAGATAGTTTCCTACTGCAGCGTAATTTCAGACGCTACAAACAAAACTTTCAGGTAAATGTACTTCTGTTGCCAAAACCATCATACACAATGCCCTCTGAGAGTCTTTGGATTTCTGAGGATCTAAAAATGCTAAACATGCTAAACAAAAATTATACTGCTAGACTAAATGCCTGTCTACACCAGGCATGGTAAGTATAACCTCAACTGTGTTACCGTCCACACCAACTGATGATAAGGTTCTTTTTATTTCTGTGTGCGCTGTGAACATAATTCCATTTTTATTGTTCATCATAAGCTGGTAAAAAATATCTCTATGGTTATAGTTATTGATATGTTCTCATTTACAGAAGTAAAGTGTTAATCATTGACAGCTATGAGATAATGGGTTACATTTGCTTGTTTGCAGAAATATCAAGAGGAGCCCTATACTCTTGCTAATATTATCCACTGGTTCCTGGTGAAGGAGAGAGAAATTTTGAATGATGCAGAGCTTGCACAGCAAGTAAGTACCTTAAAGTATCATCATCATCATCACTTTTTTTATCAACATCATCATCAGCATCTTCTGATTCACTCTCAATGTCTCAGGTGCAGACATTGCAGGTTCAGCCAGCGGCAATGGAGCTGGAGAGCCAGAGACAAGTAGAAAAGAGTTTGAAAGACCTTAAGACCAAAGTAGAGGTGTGTGTCTGTGAGTATACATGTGTGTGTGTGTTTGTTTGTGTGTTTGTTCAAGAACATGATTCATTGTTTCATTTGGCAGGTGATGGAGCACAGCATAAGGTGTTTGGAGGAGCAGCAAGATGAGTTTGATTTTAAATATCAGACACACCTAATGGACTGTGAGGCTGCACACTTTATTTAAACACACTATCTTTGATTTCACTATATATGGTGGTGTTAATGTGTGTGTGTTTAATGTGCCTTTAGGTTGCACAGAAGAAGAGAAGAAAATGCAAGCAGAAGGGCTTCAGAAGATGCTAAATGCACTCGATAAATGCAGAAAGGTTGGCAAATTTTGTGTGCATTTCTATTCTATTCTATTCTATTCTAATCTATTAAGGCTTATTATTGTTAACTAAACCTAGTATGTAAGTTAATTATGTTTATTAACCATGCTGTTCTTGCATCTTTTGTCTCAGAACTTCCTGTCTGATATCTCGACTATGTTGGACGCTGCTGATGTTCTGCGCTCAGTGCTTATAGACGAGGAACTGGTGGACTGGAAGTGGAGACAACAGAAGTCCTGCATTGGTGCTCCTGATGATACAAGTCTGGAACACTTAGAGAAATGGTAACTGCACAGGAATTTCTCTGAGCGATGATATGTACAAACACCATTCAGATCTGTTTTTAAGATGTTTATGGCCTTCGCCAGGTTCACTCAAATTATAGAGTGCATGTTCCAGCTGCAGAAGTTCTTACAGAAGCTGGATGAGCTGGTAGGAAAGATGACCTATGAGAATGACCCTATTCCAGTCCGAAAACCCCCTTTAAAGAGTAGAGTGGACACTCTACTGACCAACCTAATAAAGAGGTAGACTCACACATATACACAACAACACACACACGACTCTCTTCATGCATATGTGCTTCATTATTTGTTGGTGTGTTTTCAGCTCATTTGTTGTAGAGACTCAGCCATCCATGCCACAAGGTCGAGGCTCCCTGGTGCTGCGCACGAATGTTCAGTTCTCAGTTAAAGTCAGGTCAGGCTCTAACATTATACGATGCATTAATCCACCTATGAAACTGTGAAAACCAGTATTGCTCCTATTTACTGTAGCAATGATTATTATTATGCTTTGTTGTCATACAGTATATTGCTTGTGACACAGGTATATACTTCAAACATTAGGAAACTGAGAATATGTTAATTCATTTTATTGTACTGTCCTGTATATGACCCCTATTCATTTTAAGAAACTGTGTTTAGAAATATTTGTGAACATTATCTACTTCCCTTAAATATCAGTACTGCTTTCGTTCTGCTTATTGATTAAATGTGAAATGTTTAGTTCTTGTTGCTGACATGGAAATGAAGAGAACAAAAGTTTCCCCTCAGGTGTAAAATGACCATAACTCTCCTCTTTACAGATTGTTATATAAAGTTTCTGAACTGAACCATGTTATGAAGGTGACTGTTTCTGTTAACAAGTAAGATCACTTTCTCTCTTTCTTTCCTCATTTTGAATGATTTTTATTTCTGAGCCATTCTTGTTAGATTTATGTGTTTTGATATGGTTTCAAATTAGTCAGTTGATGTTTAAGAATCCTTACTCTCTTTCCTCCATTTTTTTTGGTTTAGTGCTGCTTCACAGCTAAAAGGGTGAGTGTTCACTTATACAGATTTTTATCACTCCACCCCACAAATTCATGACTATTATTTTAAATACCATGTTTGTATTTATATGCGTTTATGTTGTAGGTTTCGGAAATTTAATGTGCTGGGTACCTTAAGTAAAGCTCTTAACATGGCTGAGAGTATGAATGGGGGCATGGTCGCTGATTTCAGACATTTGGTGAGTCCTTCCAGTGTGAGTTTGAATGTATTGCCAAACAAAGTAACATTATACCATTATCACATACTATGAACTAATTCATAACTAATTAAGTGACGGCACAACAACATAGGGTTAGGGTTAGGGATTAGATAATACACCATGGTAGACAAATTGGCAGTGGACCATGTTAATTTTTTTTTTACCAAATTATGATTATAAAGAAAAAAAGATAAATCATTGTGTATGAATTTTGTGCTAATGATAAATCATTGTGTATATGTGCTTTTTCACAGACTTTGAAAGATCAGAAAGTTGGTGGTGGAGGAAAAGGAATCAATGATGTGAGAATGATCTTATGTATATTAAATGCTATTAATTAAATTGTTGCACATAACATGCGTAAATCAGCAGAAGGTCAACAACAGAAACAAGACTGGTTTCTAGAATCAATGCAGATTAAGGGCATTTCTATATCTGTAGATCGTTTGCTTTGTTTCAGAACAGGGGCTTAAATTTTGCAGTGCATATTCTCCATGGTTTGGTTTGCTTTCACAAGTAAGGATTTTAAAGCACACCCAAAATGTGATTACATTTACATTTAGTCATTTAACAAACGCTTTTATCCAAAGTGTCTTACAAATGAGGACAATGGAAGCCATCAAAATCTACAAAAGAGCAATGATATACAAGTGCTATAACAAGTCTCAGTTAGCTTAACGCAGTACACGTAGCAGGGTTTTTTAAATTATATAATAAATAAAAATAAAACAGATAGAATAGAAAAAGAATAGAGCAAGCTGGTGTTAGAGGCCTTTTTGCTTTTGTTAAATGTATAATAAATAAAAAGAAAAGCAATAGATAGGATAGAAAAAGAATAGAGAAGCTAGTGTTAGTTTTTTTATTTTTAAGAAAACAAGCAGTTGGTAAATAGTCTAAAAGTCTAAAAGGGCAAGTTTTTTTAAGAATAGAATTAGAATATTAAGTTCTTCTTATTATTGTAATAATATTAATATTACTACTTATATATATTATATTACTATTATATTATATTATATTACTTCTATATTAAATTACTACTTAATATTACTATTTACTACTTAATAATAATAATAATAATAATAATATTATTTAGTGTTATTGACTTACTGATTATTAAGTCACATGTGTGTCTTCTCATTAGTTAAACTGCACACCCATAAAGAAGGATCGACAAGTTAGCTCTGGAGACTAGCTGTTGTTAAACACACACAAATTTATACAGTATAAGTATACAGTATAAGCCTTGATTTCCTCTCTAACTTGTAAAGTTATGTTACAGCTAAGTTTGTTGAGTTGGATTGCTCAAGCGAACCACTCCAGAGTTTTTTTTTTTTTTTTTTTTTTTTGGGCCAAAACCATCTCATTCAGTCAATCTCAAGCCAATTATTTTGGTACATACAGTATCTGATTGCAATTTTCTAAATATGTCTAAACGAACCTAATTAATGGATAAAACATGCCGGGTTATGAAAGAAACACTCCTAATGAGTGTGAAAATGCAATAAGAGTCACTTCTAATAAAATTAATTACAATTAATTAATGAATTACAGTGCTGATGATGTTTAGATAAGTAATTCCCCAAAATAAAAATAAGTAATTGTGCGAAGCTGTAATAAAAAAAATAAATAAAAAAAATCTGAATTCAGAGTTGTATGTTTATAAATCTGGTTTTGTTTTTGTGCAGCTCTCATTGAGTGTGACTGAAGAACTGCACAGAATAATCTTTCAAACCCAGTTTGACTATCAAGGCCTGTCTGTCCCTTTGGAGGTGAAACATCTTTTCCACATTCAAAACATCCTCAGTAAAGTATGAACATTCCATAGATTTGGTAGTCCAGTTTTTATGACCATACTTCCTTTTCCATCCCAGACCTTTTCCCTTCCTGTTGTGGTGATTTCAAACTCCAGTCAGCAGCAGAGTGCTTGGGCATCCGTTCTGTGGTTTAACATGCTCTGTTCAGATCCCGAGGTCAGGAGCAAGAGTTGCTTTTGGTTCATGAAAAGCTTGAATCATCATAATAAAATGTTTTTTTATTATTATTATTATTATTATTTGCATCACTACAATTCACTTTTTTGTGTGTGCATCTAGAACGTCAAGTTTTTTGAAACCTCTCCTGCAGCCACTTGGCCACAGTTTGGGGAAATGCTAAGTTGGCAGTTTCTCTCTTGTGGGAAACGTGGTCTAGACAATGACCAGTTGGAGACCCTCGCCATCAAGCTCTTTGGTATGCACTTGCCACACCTTTCATTCTTTAATAAAAAGCATAATATAAAGTAAAATAAAGGTCATAAAGTAATCTTGTATTTGGTAATAATGTCATATTTCTTATTAGGTAAACAACAGAGCTATGACAACTGTAAGATATCCTGGACCAAGTTCAGTAAGGTAAAAACACTATAATGCAAGTCTTTGTGAAATGCCTGATATGGGTTTATGAGTGTTTTGTTTACTCATGGTTGTCTGTGTGTGGTTTAGGAGAACCTCCCTGATACAAACTTCAGCCTGTGGGTGTGGCTGGATGGCATTCTAACCCTGGTTAAACTCTACCTGTCAGATCTGTGGAGTGATGGGTATGGATGCCACATATAGATGATAGATAGATAGATTCAGAAATCATCATGGAGTGTGTGTGTTTTCAAAACAAATGTGTTTGTTACTGTAGGTCTATAATGGGCTTTGTCAGCAAGGGGAAGGAGAGACTTTTATTAAAGAAGAAGCAGAATGGCACTTTCCTATTGCGTTTTAGCGAAAGCATCAAAGATGGAGGAATCACATTCAGCTGGGTGCAGTACGCGAACGATGGTAAACCATGCCATAAAATAATATGTACTTCTTTCAGACATAGTTCAGTATTTGGCCACGCAGGGTCCAGTGAATGTGAGACTGAATACACATATATTTTTTTTTTTTTTAACTAGGCACTCCGAGTGTGCAAACAGTGAAACCATTCACCAGTACTGACTTAAAGCAGATTGCTTTACCTGATATCCTCTGCAACTTTCGGATGATGGTAGCAGAAAATATTCCAGTTAACCCACTGTGTTACCTTTACCCGAACACTCCCAAAGACCAGGCCTTTGGCAAATACTACAGTGAAAAGACTGGAGGTAAGTTGCTTATGTAGAATGTGGTGAATTTCAGGGATTGTAACAACATTATATATATATATATATATATATATATATATATATATATATATATATATATATATATATATATAAAAATAATAATAATAATAATAAACTGACATTTTCCCTTAAGTCTGCATATAAATATTACACTTTGACCAATTATTTTGGAATAAATTTAAATATTAAAAAACTACCCCCAGCAATATTTACTTATTATTTAGAACTTTCTTTTCTTTATGCTTTAATTGAGTATAAATATAACATTTGTTCAAATTAACCTAAACCTATTTAATGTAACAAGTACTTAATTGTTTCACCAAGAAATCATTTTCTTTGTCTTGTGATGTTTTTGCTTTAGAAGAGAATCCTTATCTGAAGTACCTCAAAACCAAACTGGTTTTTGTCTCTAAAGAGTAAGTCTGTGTTTGTTTATTGGTTTACATTTGCGTGTTGTATGTTTGCATAATTACATAACATTTATGACAGTGCGCATGTGCTGTCTTTGGTCTGGTGTTTACTGGTTTGCTGTTTAAAAAGCAGTTTTTCAGCCTTTCAGTGATATTTAGTATGTATCTTGTGGTTTTGTTTTGTTTTTTGTTTTTTTGTTTTTCTTATAATTTCAACCAAGCAGCCATTGTAGCCAAATAGATTTCAATGTTTCATTATAAACAGACAATTAAGAATATTTAATCAGCTTCATTTATCAAACATAAATGGCATTATTTATTAACACAAATGAATAGAAGTTTGGACTTATTCTTGAATTTGAAAACAACTTGAATTTGAAACTTTTTTTTTTGCTCCTAAAGTTTTAATCATAAGGCATTATGATCTCTGTTTACACTTGTGAAGAAATAATAGTCAATAGTCAGTAATAATAGCGGAAATTTATAAAGCAAATAAAAAGCGCACTAATATATATATACAAATGTGATATTGTTTCGTTTTATATCACCAGCTAATTTGTGAAGTCTGAATGTATCGACCAGCCTTAAGCTTAGTTCAGTGCTTTATTACTGCAAATTTGGTCCCGCACACATGCAGGCATCATTTTCGTCATTAGCACAGTCTGCTGATGTCTGCGAAAAGGAGCAGAATATGGAAAATGAAGTATATCTGGGCCTTAGAAACAAGATGTACTTTGCCATACTTTTTATTACTGCCTGTGTAGAGGTTATACAGGTTATCACTAGATGTTATTATGTGATGATGTGGGATAACAGCATTCAAGACAGTACAGTAATAGCATTTGACGATAAGTGTGATAATGTGAAGTTCTGGAGTGAACAGACTGTAAGAGTCTGGAATGAGTAGACACTGAGATGGCTGTTCTGCTGGTTTACTGGAGTGATCTGTGCTTGATTGCTGCAGGAATGGCTGTTCTGGCGTCAGAGAGGGGCCAGAATCTGACCTGTCCACACAGGACAGAGGTGAGTCCCACCTCCACAGCCCCTCCAAATCCAATCAGCTCGACCCTAAGCTGCATCTGATTTGCTGTATGATCACCAAATGTGTCATGATTGCAAAAGGCTTTCTGATAGAGGCTACCTTTATGGATGCTTCTCTGTCATTCAGAGGCCCAGTCAACTTCATCATTTTGTTTAGATTCTTTCTTTCTTTCTTTCTTTCTTTCTTGCTTTCTTGCTTTCTTTCTTTCTTTCTTTCTTTCTTTCTTTCTTTCTTTCTTTCTTGCTTTCTTTCTTTCTTTCTTTCTTTCTTTCTTTCTTGCTTTCTTGCTTTCTTGCTTTCTTTCTTTCTTTCTTTCTTTCTTTCTTTCTTTCTTTCTTTCTTTCCCTACCCAAGTGCGTTTGGTTCACTTTGCAAAAAGAGACCTTGTGTTTGTGTGGTGGGCTGTTTTTCAAATAACACAAATCTAACCATAACCGTAACACTGTTTTTGTGGAAATTGTGGAAGCTTGAGGTTGCATGCCACATGCACATGCAAAATATAGGGATGCACCAATATCGATAAGCTGAAGTTGTGGCTGATTTTGAAATTCGGCACTGTTTTGATTAAAAAAAATAATAATAGATGTTAAACACTAAAATTAGTGGTTTCACATGTTTATACTGTATCAATAAACACTATGAAAAAAATAATATTCATTTTGAGATTTGCTAAAGATTTTATTTTAACAGGATTATTAGATTTTCAACGTTTTTAGAGATAAACTTTGATCGTTAGATGACAGCAATGGTTGTATAAATGTATGACTGGGCAAAATGAGCAATCTCTAAAACTGGCTGATGACTGATATGGTACCGATATATTGTGCATCTCTAAAGCTGACCCAACACTCTATGGTTCCATGAAGAACCTTTTAGAGCCTTTGGACCTTTCCACTGCACAAAAGGTTCTTCAAAGATAGTGTAAAATGTTTATTAGATTATTAAAATGTTCTTCAGACTAAAAAAAAGATTCTTTACTGAAAGGTACTTCGGGGATCTAAAAATGGTTCTTCTATGTCAGAGCGATGGTGAAAACCTCCTTTTGGGACCTTTTATTTTTAAAAAGTGAAGCTTAAGAGCATCAGAAATACAAGATGTTATTATTGTGATGATGCGATTGGGTTTATAACATCTCTCTTGCTTTCTTATCTCCTTCATATTTAAAGACCCTCCTTCTTTGTCTGACGCGGGTGATGATGGCTTGTTGCTCCAAGCGTTTGAGAAGTCTCCAATGCTCTCCAGCTCTACCATTGATGATGATATGCTTAACAGTATTTTGGACAGTGATAGTGAGTGCACTGTTCCAGAAGCATTTCCTCCAACCGCCCCCCACACTTCACCATCATGCCTCCAGCACAACTTTTCAGAGAGTCCTTTGGATATCTTTGCAGACGCACTCTCTCCAGACATTGATGTTAATGTCACATTGCATGAGTTTCTAAACTCTCCAAACATCCTAAATGGGATAAACTTTCGAATGCTGCAGGAGGAGTCAGATGACTTTGCCCTTGATTCTGGTTTGATTCAAGACCTTGGCTATCCTAACATACCGCTGACCCCCTGAATGTCATCCTTTTAACACAAAACCATGATTAATGTGATTAGCTAAATCTCAAGCCATACAATGATTTCCATAACTGATTTGTTGTAAATAAGTATCAAGTAGACAGGCAAAATACAGCTCATTACTTCATTTTCAGGACTGATTTCATTATTACTTTATCCATTTAGTGTTTATATCTGAATGTCTACACATCCAGTCATCTGTTACTTATCTCTATTCCTTTTTTTTATCAGAGTAAAGTCTTTGAAAAGGCTTAGAGGTCAAAAATAGAACCTTTAGGATGAGGTCTTGTGACCTCACTATTCGTAAGCTGCTAGCAAATATTTGTCCCTATAAAAATAAGATGGAAAAAAAAGGTTTTATTGAAATTAATTCAAACAATATCCAAGCATTTTTGCAAATGGAAATTAGTGGAGATTTGAGAATAGAGTTTGGAAGACTATTTATGTAAAAAAAAAAAAAAAAAAAAAAAAAAAAAATTTCTTCAGTTTGACCCAAGTAAAGATCAGGTTTTTATGATCCAAGTATACAATCAGCTTTTATGCAGGTCGAAAGAAAAGTTTGTATTCTTTTATTCTGATTAACTGGGCCTTATTGGAAAGATAATTTGATAGTGAATGCAATAGACTTTATTAATGTGTTAAGCACCTTTAGTTATGTGAATCAGGCATTAGCTTTGAGCTAATGGTTTAAAAAGCATCTCAACTGCAAAGATATTTATGTGCATGCATTTATGACTATAGAACAAATTCTCCATGCACACAGTGCAATTTTCAAGTTTGAAAAAGTGAAAAAAAAATGTCTTTGCAAAAGCAACAATGAATTTAAAGCACCTTAAATAGTGCCTGGTTTAAATGTTATCACTTAATTTGACATTTGTAGGCACCAATGTTGATCAAGCTTTTATAGTAGTCTTTAAATCTAGAATCTGAGGCACCCTCACTTCTTTGTCTTTTGTGATAAATTTTTATTTTGTATAACCACTATTGAGACTGTAGAAAAAACCTGAATGCTTTGCTTTTTGATTTGATGGCTTTCACTAAACTGCCCAACTTGAAGCCAATAGAAATACTCCATTACCCTGTTTTTGATACTGGATAGTGAAGTCATCAATTACAGAGTTTAGATTAGGCAGATACTATTTGAAAATGGAAATTATTATTTTGACACTGCTCTATTATTTTGAAAGTTGAAATAAGTTCTGTTATTCCAGTTAAAGGGAGATTATTCAGAGCTTTATCTCTCTGGTGAAAATACTCTATAGTGTTTGTTTTAGATGTTAATTTCTTTCAGACAAAATGAATTTGAGTAAGACTGATTGTATGATTACTCTGAGAGTAACACTGTGATTTCTGATGGCAGAAAAAATGCACTTAAGTGAAAATGTAAGAATAGATTGCTTCTGATTTCTTGGTAAGTGAAATGATTTGTTTTGTAACAATGTTTACAGACAAAGTGGATGTGTTCCTCTAACTGAATCTTTTGGGTCCTGGAAGAGATTGGACAGACTCTGAAATCTTCTAGAGAGAAAAAAGGCCCAAATAGACCCCCCCCCCCCCCAACATTTCCTTTTTTGTAAAGTTGTTTTATCACTTTCTTGCAGAATCATTTTTAAACTATGAGCACTTCTGTTTTTGAATTTGTAGACTTTTTCAAATGCATGTAACCAAGTTTTGCATTGTGTCCACTGTCAACCTTACTGTAACGTGTTTTGTATCTGTGAACAAGACATTGTAGAGTTGAAATTCCTGAGTGCTAACAATGGTACAATATTCTCCAATAAAACATATAATGAGAGAAAAGTCTGTCATGATGTCTTTCTAATTGAAAACCAAGACACTTACCCTGATCAAGCAGAATATTAATAGAGGGGTGAGATATTGTGTTAAGTTGCTAAAACCAGTTACGTTTCCATCTGTTCCCTATAACACAGGGATAAAATTGGATTTGTCCAGTGTTCCACTGTACACACCCATTTCATATATAAACTTGCAAACTGGATTTGGAATTGCTGTGAGTTATTAAACATTGAGTTAAATAAATAATAATATATTAACCGACTCTTATGGCCATTCTGAGATCCATGAGCATGATACCCGGGATTTTGTTTGATGACCTTAAAAAAAAAAACTTAAATATAATGTGGCCTTTCCTTTGACGTAATTTGTGATATGGCTCTTCCTTTGTTGCGATGTTAAGAAATTTTACAGATTACGCAGTCAGGAACACTTGTCTGGACTTGCGAAATGCTTGGTTTTGTGTCAAGCTCTAAAAAAGTTGGACGCTGACTTGAGATGGTAATATAAGAACACATAATAAAATTCAAATAGATAATAAAAGTGAGATCTGGACAGATTCGAACTTTAATCTCCATTATAAAAGAAGCAAGTTCATATCCTTTCTGTGCCAAAACTTTAACAAAAAAAAAACTTTTGCTGACTTTGTTACTTTATTTTAAAAGAAGCAATTCAGAAAGAAATACATATGTTATCATTATAGAACACTGATATAATGTGCAATATACACACATTACTACATTTCGAGGAATTGTGCAAAAATCCATTATAAAAATAAGATCATACAAGTTATCTCATATTCTGGAGGTCCAGCTTAAACAGTAGATAAATAAAAATGGAAACAACACAGCAAGCAAAAGTGGACTTAAGAAAATCTTGTGGTTTCCTATGAGGTATTAAACGAAGCAGTGAGGCACGTCTGTTCTTGTTTTCTCCATCGCCCAGCTTCAAACTCCCATGTTCATTTGTGCGTGAGGTTACAAATGTTCTTAATGTCATTATGAATCATTCCTGTGGTGGCACGCATGATTACTGCATATGTGCAGTCAGAAAAATGAGGAAATGAAACGGAGAAAGTTTGTGTGTTTGCAGTGAAAATGCACATGACACGTTTTTTTTCCGATCTTTGATGGAACTGGAAAATCCCACCACTTGAGAAAGAAATGCCTACAGACCATTATAGTCAAAGATGAGCTAAATAAAGAAGTGCAAGCTATTTGACAATATAGAAAGTGAATGGCAAATAAAACCGTGCATAATACATAAAATGTATATGGCATAATATGTGAAGTCACTGAACATCTACAACACAAGATCACTTTCAGATTGAAATGAGTCGGATAACGTTCTTCATTATCGCTTATCTTATTGTGATCCGACGGGTTCTCCATATCCAGGTTAATGGATGTACAGCTTTGCCTAGTAGGTCTTTGTAGGCCTGGTTAAACTGCCGGTTCATGGCCGCGTACAACAAAGGGTTAATGCAACTATTTAACCAAGTGAGGTTTGCACAAATCATATGAACGACCTGTGGTGCACGGTTCGCCTTATCGGCGACATTCAGCAGTAGAAATGGCGCAAAACAGCAAACAAAACACATGAAAACTGTAAAGCACATTCGAGTTACACGCTTAAATTCACTGTCCTCTCCTGAACTGGCAGCTGGAGTGGTCTGGATTGTTACCGGTGTTGGTTTAGAAGACGTTTCTGTGTCTTTTGAGGCATCTTGAATGGAGTTTTTTGGTTCTTTTGTGTTCGTGTGGCCCTCAGATTTCTCCAGTGCTTTGTTCTTATTCTGCTCTGCTCCTGTCTCATCATGACTGATCTCACAGCTTTGAATTGTTGAAGCTCCAGCACTGATCCCGCTGTCATCCGTCGTTGCTTCGGCTTTAGCCCTCTTGCGTTCTGAGGAGCGACGACTGGGCCTGTACTTCAGAAAAGCCTTAGAGGCTACACGTACTTTACGGTAGATCAGAAAGTAGAAAAGGCCCACACAACCCAAGCCGAAGAAGAAGTACATGAAGAGCAGCACGGTGGTGTAAGGCCGCCCTTTAGTCCGGTGAAAACTGCAGGTGCACACTTGTGGGGCAAACACATAGACGGGCCAAAGTGGGGCAAAACTGGCTACACCCAGTAGCCAGGATGAGATGAGGAGCACTGCCACTCCACGGTGGGACAGGAGCAGACGGGCACAGCGAGAAGTGCGATGCGCAACAACCAAATAACGACTCATAGCAATGAAGCATAATGTAATAATGGACACACTGTTGGACAGGAACAGGAGGAATCCAAACATACGGCACCAGGTGGCTCCACCTCTCCAGTGCAGGTGCAGGTATGAGTCAACGCTGACCGGTTGGAGGATCGTACAGTAAAGAAGGTCAGCGAGGGCAAGGTTTACTATGAGAACATTGAAACGTGTCCTCAGGCTGGCATCAGTGGCAAAGGCGAGGACGGTCAGAATATTCCCTATGGTTCCTACTATGGTAACAGTCGATCCCAAGAGGACGCCAAAGTAACGGTAGCCCTCCACAGACGGGGACGCACAAGAAAAGGTATAATTTCTTAGAAGATCTGTGTCGTTCCACATCCTGAGAAGACACAAAACAGTAAGCTCATCAAAAACAATGTAACGTCCAATTTTTGGTGTACTTTTGTAAGAGTGCATGTTTTATTGTCCACATCTCACTTTATTAAGGGCTGCTGGTTTCACTTTTATTTCTGAAACTGAGTGCCACATTTTAAGGTCACTACAAACCACATCCTATTTCTCACCTTTGTTTTTGTTTCTCCTATAACAGAGTGAGCTATAGCCTACACAGAAAACAAGCATTGTGGACATTTTAAGAGACTGCCTTGTCTTCTGAATACAAACTGAGATAATGCATAATTAGCCTACATTTTTAACTGTTTTTTTTTAATATGTATATTATACTATAAACATTATATACTGTATATAAAATAATTGACAAAATTGTTTTTATTTGCTTATTATTAACAATGAAAAAACAAACAAATGCCAATACTTTACTGACAATAGAGTGTATTTTTTTAGACTGATTAAAAAAAAAAAAAAAGTTCCAATCATTGATTTTGATTGACTGTCAGTCTGTGCGTTAGTGGTGGTAATTTTAAAACGAGGTGAGGACAAGTGACAAATCTTTAATATTAAATCTTCAATGACTTGTTCAACCGATTCATTCAGGAACAAAACACAACAACAATAGCAATTTGTGTCGAGCTCAAAGACGCTGGAGTTGGAATTGTGAGTTGTGTTCTTTTTTAATTTGGAAGAGGTTTGATTTGAAAATGTAAGTCACTCAGCACTAGTCTCGTTTAGCAAGCTGTTGTATAAAAGCAATTATCCACTTCATGTTTCAACACAAAAGTAAGCCGTTTTCTGTGAATGTGCAAGACTTCCTGTTCAATTAATTAGCCGCTGTAGGGTAATAGCGAGATGAAAGTGCAGTAAACCGTAAAACTGTTTGCACTACAAACCACCCTGTTCGTGATGACGATAATACATTAAAATAATAAGGTAAGACACACCAACTTTGCAATATCAAAGCCGCAAAACCAGTTATTTTGTACAGCTAATTAGCTGGAAGTGGATGAGACCGGAAGCCTCGCATACGCACATTAAATATACAAATGGTCGCCGCGCTCGCTCTCAAGGGAAAAATAAGGTGAGTAACATTGTCTACTATATCGTTAGTCTAAATATCACTATTCATTCCATCTGTGAATACCTGCAAATCTTTCTAGTGTGTTACTGCTTACATTGTACAGTTATTTAATCTAAAGTTATATAGCATTAAATGGGAGTGAAATATATAGGATACATTATTTTGAATTGAATTCATAAGGAAATTGATAGTTTGATCATTTACTCCCACTTTTAGTGGCTCCAAACCTGTATGACTTCCATTTGTGGAGCACAAAAGAAGATATTATGAATCACACCGTTTTAGTGCACTGACTAACACCTTGACATTTCTTACTATTTTTTTTCCCATGTTCCACAGAAAGAAAATAGTTTAAAATTACTTTAAATGGTGACAGATTTTTCAGCTATACCTTTAATATGTCCGTCAGTACATTTGCAAAATAAGCATATTAACGGAGGACCATTTTATGCTAGGCTATTGTATTTGAGGGCAATTTTCACCAGCAATTATCTATAACATTAAGTATTATATAGTTTAGAAGAAAATTAACAACACAGTTAAGCTCATAAAGCACAGAAAGAATTCATTAGTCAAAGAAATAGATATTTCTGGCTGTCAGTGGCTTACCTTGTAACAGCTGTGGTGTCCATCCTTTAATCTCTTCTTTAGTTCTGCTTCCTCCTTGATTTTTGTAGCTATCTCTACTTTGTTCCCTTTTTAGTACTATTTGTCTCTGCGTACATGTCACTTTTCTGTTTTGTCAGATATACCCTCTAGCCACGCCTCCACAGTCTCCTTTAGCCTCTTAACTGGTAGGCTACTGATGTTTTACCACAACACGTAATGTGCACGTGTGCTTGAGACGTCTGTGATCAAATGTGAGGTCACTGTGAGCCAACTCTGTTGCACAATCCTGGAAGAAACTTACACAGTAACGGTATTTTGCCAATAGATATGGAGAAAGAAGGAAAGAAAGAAAAGTTTGCCAACGAAGTGCTGTTCTTTTACTTTGCTGATTCATTCAGGTTCATATTTAGATTTTTGTCACTTGTGATTTAAAGCAGCTTGACTAATCAAATTAGAGAACTGGAACTACTGTATTAATCTAAATTTATATCATCCTTTAAATCACTGATTGTTCTTTATACGTCTTATATAACAAGTCATAAAGGTTGAAACTGTTTAAATGATTTTAACAACCACCACATTCACTGAAACATAATTGTCCGTTTGGTTTTTTAAATGAAGGTTTATGGCAGCAGCACAATATGCTTAGACAAAGAACAAAGTGTTTACACAGTAAAAATATACAAGCAGTTTGGCTGATAAATAGCAGGACTACATTCTGAATCACAGCAATATTGCCAGTTTATTAGTGTATAAAGTTTCTTATATATACATGAATTAAGCAGATCAGTGACAGGAAAGCCTGATATTCTGAACTTTCAAATGAAGCTGTACAGATATTAAATCTCTAAATCTTAATGGCACAGCTGTATTTGCTCAAGATAAGCTCCAGATAAGCACGATTCACAACTAAATTGATCTAAGCTAGATAGATTGGCAGACATTTATATTTGAGCATTTAGCAGACGCTTTTATTCAAAGTGACTTAAAACAGAGAAGCAAAAGTAATTCATCAGAGTCTGTTCTAAGAATGTTTTGCTTACATTCCTATCAAGTTATGAAAGCATTATTTCTAAATGTTCTCTGACGTCCAGTTTTTTTTTAAATGTTTTTAAAAAGCACAGAATAGTACAGCTAAAAATTGATCCAGCTTGTAATTCTGCTAATTCCAACATGACATGAACACATCTGTGACTGGTGTTTTGTGAGTTACACCACAGGCGGTTTTGTGCAAAACAAGAGTTTTTATTCTTGAGAAGCATGTTATTGGCCTGACATGGCAAATTTTATCAGTTTACAAAGTCATCTTATAAGGACCTACTATTATTTATTGCCTATTACTTTGGACAAAAATCTAAATCTGCAAATTTTAAAGGAAATTTATTATGTAAATCATTCATGGAGACATGCTGTGCTATTTGGGATGCCAGTTATTTTGTGTTATCATTGAGTCCAGATTTATCTGCCTCTAATAATAAATAACAAAATAAACTCAACCATTGCCTGCTCAATCGTACTATCCTGCCCCAAGACAGTCATATGAAAATGGATTTTAAAGAGGAGACAGAATAGACTATTAAAAAAATGTGTTTATCATTAATATACTGAATAATATAGCAACATATTAGTTAAGGAGCGTCTGTTTCACAAAGTCACATTTTGATTGCACATTTGTCACATTAACCTACATTACAGGCTACAATGAAAAATGTACTGGTCATTTTCAGCCAGGAGTCCCAGGACATTATCCTTTAATTTTAAGGACAGTTACATTAGTGCAAAAAGGTAAGACACCTGTTAAAATAAATCAATATGGAACATTCCTTCATATCAATACAGTGAAGTATGAATATTTTTAGAGCAGCCTATATATAATTGGTCATAGTTTGTGATTATTTCACTCTGTTGTTATTGTTTGTCACTAAATAAGTGTGTTATAAAGCAGATACATTATATTTGGTGGCGGTATCATGGTAACTTCATGGATTCATGGTAAACCTGCTGAAATTGTGTAGCATATCCAAGACATATTTATATTTCATGATCTAAAACATGTTTATGTCATGAATATTGAGTCAAATGTGCAAATATGTTGGTCTAGGTAAGATTATTACTCAATGCGCTGCAAAGACAGGTTTGTTTATGCCCGACAAATGCATAAATGGATCACTTCAACATAGCAAAGTGGATACTAGGATATATTATAAAACTTTGTGTTGCATCATCACCCCCTTTCATTATTTCAGATGCCCCTCTTCAGGGCTGCGCTGGTGCGACTCTGACTAGACTTTATTCTAACAGACTTTATGCTGATGCTGAAGTCTGCTGCATTACTCTCAGTGTCTTATCAGTGTCCAGTGTTGCCAACTAATTTTCAGGGGAAATTGCTAAAGGCAGATCAATTTGTTGCTAAAAGTTTGATAAATGATGTTGTGATGTCATTGCGTGATGACGTCATTGCATAATCATGACAAGAAACAGCATGATTATTCAACTCACTATGGATCCCTCACATCCAAGTTACCCCCTTTTTGAACTTTTGCCATCTGGCTGGCACTTTAGATCTGCAAATACCAGGACAGCCAGGCACAAGAACAGTTTCTTCCCCCAGGCAATCTACCTCATGAACAGTTAAATGTTCCCCACTTATGCAATAAAAATGTGCAATATCCTTATATTTATTTGTTACCCCTCCATCCTAGTACATCCCTGCATCTCACTTTATTCTATTCCATTATCATTTATAGCACAACTGTTCTGTTTCAGTTTATTTAATTTTCGATGTATTTTGCAATATTTGTCAATTTTTTTTTATTTTATTGTTTTCAGTGTGTTGTTGTTTTCTCTGTGTACTGGAAGCTTATGTCACTAAAACGAATTCCTTGTATGCGTAAGCATACTTGGCATTAAAGCTCTTTCTGATTCTGAAATCTCATGTACATACATTTTTTTTAAATTTGTAAAAGTAAGTAGCACATCTTTATGATCAAAACAGTCACACATTTTATGTATTTTCTTATTAACTAGTAAAACTGCACATTCTGATCAATTATAGTTTTAAAAAGTTTCCCTGTCGTTAGTGTGCTACACAAAAGTCTGTAAAAATAGGACACAGTGTACTGTTTATATGAAAGAACAAGTTATTTATTTTTCACAGGTGTTTTACCTGTATTTTAAATTCCATATTGCATTTTGTGTTTTAAAGTTACAGGGTTACTTCTTAATGGATAACATTCTGGCAGAAAATGACTACCTTCCACATATTTTTCCAAAGACTAGTTTTTCCACATATTTTTTTCTTACAGTGTACCTAACTGAACAACAATTATATATATACAAGCTAATAACATGCTGTATCATAAATGTGCATTTATTATTGACCAGTTGGAACTAGCAACTTAATGTACAGTACATTTGATGTTTGTACTGTTAGGCATCTTTCTCCAGCTCTCTCCAGGTTGATGTGCTGCTTGGCTGGTTAGCTGTTCAGTGGTTTTCCTCTTTTTGTGTAATTTAGATTAAAATATGTGCCTTTTTTATCATAAGTCACTTTACAAAAGTTGCCAAAAAAAACTTTTTAAAAATAGCTAAATTTGTTGCTAGGTGCTTTTTGAAAGAAAATTGGAATTGCTAGGGTAGTCTGAAAAGTTGCTAAATCTAGCAACAAAATTGCTAAGTTGGCAACACTGTGACAGTGTGTGGTTTATGCTATGTACTCAATACACGTTTCACGTGTGCTCACATCGCCCCCTGTTGGAGAGATTTATTACAGCAAAAGCCATTAAAAGCTGTTTTGATTTGACGATTCTGATAAAAGTCATGGCGTACCACTGTAGTTACATAACATAATACAAAAACTACATATAGTCAAGAATTGCGTGAAATAAAAATAAAGTTAAGCTTAAAGAAATCACCACTTATTCATCATCAGAAATGACACACCACTTCCGCAAACACTTATTCACCCGACACTCTTAAGCCTATGCGAACACAGACACACACTGGTTTCCTAATCTAGTTGTCTAATAAATCTGGCATTGTGTACTACAAGGATTGTTAGATTGTTGCTTTGTTCCTCATGTGTAAGTCGCTTTGGATAAAAGCATCTGCTTAATGTGTAGATGTATGGTGCTCACAAAGAAGTCATTTAAAAAATTCAAATTTTTTTTTTTTTTTTTTTTTTTTTTTGTGCAAATGCTAAATGAAAAAAAAAGTTGCCTGGGTCTACATTTAATCTTGTTGGTAACATGCTGATTTAGAGACTGAGCTAAGTGCTTTATTAACAAATGCTGAACATAGTATTTACACCCCTGAGTGAAGTCAGTGCAGCAGTTCTTTGACTGTGTTTGCATTGGTGCTCGTTTCTTGTGCAATGCATCCAGCAATGAAGTAAAATCTCCGAACAAGCAGGTAAAGATCATCTGATTTATGTGCAAGTGTTGTAATTAAGCCTGTTTTCATATAATCCATGGAATATGACACCTCACACTGCAGAGACACAAAAACAAAAATATAAATTGTGAGATTAAGCAAGAAAGAGTTACTTTTTACTTTCCTTTTTATGTATGCGAAGTATGTGTTTAATGCATTTTATGGTGTGCCGTAATAAAAATATGACTTTATTTTTGGTTATGTAATATGTATGCAGATTTGTATATTTGTATTATGTATCAAAATATCAGAGCAAGTGGCATTTATTAAAAAAAGTAAACACTTTTCAAGACGTTTAATAAAAAGAACTGGTAACACACTACAACAAGGCTGTATTAGTTAATTTACAACTGTCCATTTTTAGTTCATGTTAGTGCAGATCCATTAAATTATATTAAAGGATACAACTAATGTTCACAAATGGAATCTTATTGTAAAGTGTTACCAAAGAACTTGAAAATAAAAACATTGTCTTTATACACCCATTAACAATCACCTTCAATTAAAGTTGTGAATTAAGTTTTCTAAAAGTGCATTTGTGTATTTTGTTTTTTACTGAAATGAATGTGTTTGAACTTACTGGCACAACGCTGTCTGTAATCTTGGCAGCAGTTTATACTGCAGTTAGTATTGCAGTTGCAACGAAAGCGACTGTTGTACTTCTCATTGCATCTCCCCCTACAGGAGGTTGAGGCTGCACATACAAATCATTTTGCGTTAGTCAAGCAAGTATGCTCTCTTAAGTGTGTATACGCTGTGTAGGTGTTTGAGAGAGATTTTTACTTAGGCTGGCAGAGGAGCATGAAGTCGGGGGGTTGAAGGCGACAAATCCTGGAAGGTTCTGACCAATGCTGTTGGTGATCCAACTCTGATATCGAGACACACGGGTGTAAACACCAGGAGAGTTGGGATCAGCACAGCCATAACCCCAGCTGGTGATACCAGACTGAACCCACACTGTGCACTGCCTGCTCACCATTGGACCTCCAGAATCCCCCTACAGAGAGGGACAAGAGGACAGAAAAGGGATATTCTTATTCTTCTTATCAAGACAGGAAAGTTAGTTGTGACAGGAAAACAGCTCTCGCTACTTCATCCTTTGCCTAGTCTCGCGTAGCCAGGCTTTCAGACTGACTGCTGAAGGTCTGGAATCCATGGCACGTTTCATTGGCCAAGGACCGCCCATGAGGCCATTTGACCGACATGCCAAACAACCAATCCCAGTTCGTTTCGTTCAGTGTCATGTTTTGGGGCGTGGAAATGTCGCCACAATAACGGACTGTTCCTGTGTGTAAAACTCTAATATTTTAAAGATTCTTTGCTGCGAACTTTGAATATTTCACATACTTTTGAAACTCCAGCGTTCAGTTGATCCTGATAAGCACTTGTCGTCCCAGTTAAAACATGACAGCTTTTGCCAGGACTCGGGTATGATCTGTCCTTTTTCTTTTTTTACTTTTTGTTCTTTTTGTTTATTAAATCTCATTTTTCTACTCTTTCATTCGTTTTGTTTCTGTTTTCCTCTCTCTCGTTAATATTAATTTATTTTCTCTGGTTTTCTTTTCCTTAGCTCTAGTGCCAGCTGATCTCTCTAGCAATCTAAGCTGCGGCTTGTCTGACGCACCAGTTCCCTCTATCTCCAGTTTCTACACTCTTTTGTCAGTGTGTTCTGTGAATTGGCATTTCAGCTTCTGTTCCGTCCTGTCTCTCTCGTCTGGTCTAGACTCTAGATTGTTCTCTGCCCAGTTGGTGTAACGTGTGTTTTGCCCTCAGGGCTTCTTAGACTGTTCTATTGGATTTCGACCTAGCCTGTTTTTGACCCCGTTGCTGCCCTCTGTCCTCAGACCTGTCTGCACCTCGCTCGACCCCATCTGCTCGACTATTCTCCTGCCTTCTGATTTGGATTCGTTGCCCCTTTCTCTCCTGGCGCTTACAGAGGCTGAGCGCGCTGCCTGTACACTGTGCAGTTTGGAGCTAAGGACTGAGCCGTTTTACGAACTGAGTAACATTTGATTTTTCTTTTGGGACTATTAGGCCATCGCCTGTTTTCTGTTAATAAAATTATATTTTCAGCCTCATCCGCTCTTGGGTCCTTTTCTGCCCTGACAGCTTTCTTCTTTCATGAGGGAGTTTGGCATCTTTGTTTCCAGGCGGAGCGTTAAAGAACACGACACACGTCTCCTGGAAATCCTATATAATTCAACCAATCTGATGACGACAATCGACACTCCTGAAGTGTTTACACTTTTGTGTCCCATATGCATCAGACGTTCCAGAATTCCCTGTGAGACAATTTCTCTAATGTTTTTTTTTTTTTTTTTTTTCAGAGAAATAACTGTTTTTGTTTTACATCAGGGTTTCATTTTACATCTTTTGTTAAATACTGTAAATATTTATTGCAGTATTTTTGTTACCTTAATGGTGTTTTGGATTTTTACCTGTGGGTTTTTTTTGTGGTTTTCAGTGTGTTATAAAGGTACAAAACAAATTTTAGTTCTTTTTTTGCTAACAGCGTGTATGTTTACACTACTGGAGCTACTTAATTTTAAGCATTTATCCTAAATAGACAATGTGAATGCAAAAAAATATATATAAAATATAATTGTTGTACCTGGCAGGTGTCTTTGCCTCCCTGTGTTAAACCAGCACACATCATGTTGCTGGTAACAGATCCAGAACCCAGCAAAGCATTGCATCGAACATTGTCCACCACTGGAACCATAGTCTCCTGCAGGATCCCAGGAGAAGGTAAATTCACTGAACACCAAAACACACATAAGCGACCATCTATTAGTGATGTTAGGAGTAGATATATACTTGAATGAATGGGTTTGTATGTGTTTGTACCTCCAGCTTGAACATCTCCCCAGCCTGTGATCCAGCTGCTGGTCCCAGAAATGAAGGCGCTGTTCTGGGCCGCCAGACACACGGGTCTAATATAGTTATTAAAGGTGACTGTGGAGGACAGCTGGAGCAGAGCAATGTCATTGTGTTTGGGTTGCTGGTATTGTTATATGAGGGGTGAACGATTATCGTTCTCACATTTCTACTGATTTCATTGGTATTGACTCCCTCCTGTGTCCTCCTTCCCAAATACACACGCAGATTGGATGTGCTGACACTAAATACAGTTAGAGAAAGTGAACATGAGAAAAATGAAGGAAATAGAAACAACAAAACACAACAAAAACAACTAAGTACTTTGGTTATTTTGTAATATGGTAAAGTAATAGTAAATTCAAAGAATTGCAAACTGGCCCAACAAGTTGATTTCAGAGGAAAAATAAAGTAAAAATGTAGAAACCTAAATGTCTTTGAATGCCAAACATTTTCACATTGCATTCACACGTCAAACATAACAAAATATCTTATCATCACGGCAACCTTTCTTTCTTTCATTCTTTTTACCTTTTAAAACAAAACAGGTGCATATGTGTGTTTAGGTGAATCTCACCTAGGTAAACAATGAGCTGCTGTCAGCACCCATTCATTGTTGATGAGGGAGCCTCCACAAAAATGACCTCCATAGAGAGAGCTGTGCAGACTGACTTGCCACGGCCATGAACCCTCAGGTGCGTTCACACCACCCACAATACGAGTGTTTAGAGGAGCCTGTCCACAAACTATGAGAAAGAGAAAGAGAGATTGAAGTATTTCTACATAAACTATTTGACTTGATGTCGCTGTCTTTAGAATGAGATGAGCTCTTACCATTCAGCTGAGAAAGCGAACCTGCAAGGGCAGAAATAAAGTGCACATTAAAACAATTTCATCTTTCCCTTAAGTATTCACTGCAATCTAATTTATAGTTCACTGCACTGATTATAGTAGATTTTTTTTGTACCATTATCTTGTGGGACTGAAAATGCGAAAAGCATTTTGGCAAACAGGTTTAATTACAATAAGCAAAACTAGCAGCTTTTCTTTCCCCTAACCATTCAACTATGACATTTGCCCCATATCCTGCAAGTACATTCCATATGCCCAGCAGGTGTGGCTCACAATGTAAAACATTTATAGGCTTCCGTAACAGTAAAAAAGAAAGAATCATTTATTAAATTAAAAAAAAAGCCTGTGACCTAGAAAGAGTAATTACATAGATAATCTCACAGGATCATTACAATTCAGAAATCTGTGTATCATGTAAGAATAGTTCTTGTGAACCTGGATGTACAATGTGTAATTTAACTATTTATTTTAAGAGTGGTTTCAATCTGTACAAGTTCAGTTAACAAGTTTGTTGGTGGGCATAACTTGTATTTCTGTTTTTCATCAAATAAATGCAGCCTTGGTGAGCATTACACTTTTTTCAAAACATTAAAATCTTAATTGTCCCAAACTTTTGTACATCAGACATGATATGTCACAGTAGTGTTTCTTGCACTGCCGCTTTTCACAGGCTTTATGCAATAAGCTACTCATAAGTGTCATTTATTTGTGAATCGGATTACACAGCCACCTGTTTAGTCTGATGAACAAATGATTCTTATGAGTCAGCTCTTTGATAAAACGAGACTCACTAACCCAGGAGTTACCCATCAAATGAATCATTCATATGAATCTACAAATGAGCTCCAAGTTTCATATCAATGCGTCATTATTTTAACAGAGCCCTTAGACTGCTCGTATGCGCTGTGCCGCAAAAAATATATATATTCTCTCTTTTCTATATAATGTCTTTATTCCTGGTTATCCGCTCTTTAATACATGTACCATGAGACCTTACCTTTGGCACACATGAGCAGAGTCAAAGTGGCACATGTTAATCTCCACATCTTCATACAGTCCCTCTGTTTGCTAGCAGAATGGATGCTGATGGTAATCTGGTTCACTGTGCCTCTTAAAATCCCTTTTATATAGTTCTAAAAGCTTCTCAGGTTGCTCTTCTCATCTGTCACTCTCCTGCCCACTTCTTTTCTCTTTATGCTCCTCCTCCATTTTTGCTATCCTTTTTCATTCGTCACATTTTTTAGTATGCACAGCTGTCAAGCATGTACTTACTACACTAAGAACATTTTTCACAATTTGTGCTTCTTGTTAGGGTTTGGTAATTAATATGTGTGCAGTCATGATAAATGCAAATATCTGTTATAATATCTGTTATAATATATATTAAACTGATAACTTTGTACTTATTTGATATTATTTTGTATTCTGTAATTTTTTAGAAGAATTTCAAACTGGCCTAACGAGTTAAATCTGAAGAATTGTATTTATTTATTTGCATTTTGCCTTTATTTAGATAGGATAGTGTAATGAGAGGAAATTAATTGGGAGAGAAAGAGGGGCGGGATCGGAAAAGATAAAAAAAAATAAATAAAGAAAAAAAATGGAATGACATGAAATTGAAACATAAATATCTTCGAATGTCAAAGGTTTTCACATTGCATTGGGATTCAAGCATTAAAAATATCTTAAGACATCACGACAACACTTTCTATTTTTCTTTTAGTTTGTCTGTTTTCTTTCCTGCTTCATTTATTTCTTGTAACACAAATAAAGGAAAGACATTACACATAAAAGGCATGATGATAATAATACCCTTTATACACAAAGACAGACAATGGACCATGGAGATGCTGATAAGGTATGACAACTTATTATTAGATGACAGCCACAATTACTCATACATTCCATACACAGGACAGGTGAGTCAGTGTGTGTGTGTGTGTGTGTGTGTTTCTTACCTGAAGGTACAAGAATAAAATATAAAGCTATTACAGTTGGCTTACTGTCAAGCTTATAATAAAACACAATTTAAGTCAGCCAAAGAAACTTAAGCTGTGAAACTTGCAATGTTTTTTTTTTTTTTTTTTTAACACATGGACATCAATTTTGTGCTTAAGAATATTTGCGTAAGATTTATATTGTTCTTATGTTTGAGATTTACAGTGTCTAGGATGTATTTGATGTTTATTTATTTATTTTTTTTTTTTTGTGATTGTTTAGTGGCTGTGTATACGTGATCAGTCTGGCTCTCAGGTTTCGCTCCACTTCTCTCAACCTTTAAGTTCTTATACTAGTTGCTTATTAGCATGCCTATTGTTAAAGCTGCAGTCGGTAACTTTTGGGGCTTGCATCTGGCGGAAGAACATTGTAGCCGGAGCTACTGCTCTCTGTTTACATCTATGGCGAGTAACGCAGGTACTTTGCTACTCTGCAGCGTTGCCGACCCCAACCAGACTAAAATAGTCCGAATATAAACACTTATTATAGGTGTACCGTAGTGATTCAGGATAAGACAAAAAACACACGGTTTGGAAAATGGATTCATGATGTACTCGCTCATTATATATATTTTTTTATATTTTCAACACAAAACAACACTGTGTCACAGCCCTGCGCTGATTGGACCAGAAGAGCCGGGAGCGGTGGATTTTGTTTATATTGGAGAGAAGTAGCTCCGGCTACAATGTTCTTCCGCCAGACGCGAGCCCCAAAAGTTACCGACTGCAGCTTTAACATATTGGCTGTTTATTAGTACTTATAAAGCATATATTCTGCATGACCATATTCTACATCCTTAATCCTACCCAATACTTCACAACTACTTTACTAACTATTAATAAGCAGCAAATTAGGAGTTTGAGGCAAAAGTCATAGTTAATAGTTTGTTAATTGTCCCTTAAAATAAAGTGTGGCCACAGACAATAATTCATTATGAATTCCAATATATTCCTTATAGTTTTTCTGATCATTATGTTACTACTGATTTTGACATGACCAGTTTTATCAGTTCACTGTTATAAAAATATATAACTGTATGTTGCCCAAATAAAATGCAAAGTGGGCCAGTTGCATAAGGTCACCGAAATGTGTGGTTTGTGCCACATCATGATTCAGTACACTCCTGTTGGATAGATTTATTACAAGAAAAGCCATTAAAAGACAAAAAATGCATTGAAGTATTGTGTGACAAAAAATTTATTGAAACAAAGTTCCCACTTGTTTGTCGGCAGAAATCACAAATGAGATAATCAATTTTAAATATAAGATAATTATAACACATTATACATATATATATATATATATATATATATATATATATATATATATATATATATATATATATATATATATATATGTATAAGAAAAGTGCAAATGCTAAATGAAGGGAAAAAAAGTTGCCCGTGCCTATAATTAATGCTAATCAGTTACATGCTAGAACTAGAGGGAGAAAAACAAAAGAGACAAGGATTCTACTAATGGTGCTGTTGTTAAACATACGTTGAACACTAACAATATGTGTTTACACCCCTGAGTATGAGTCAGTGCAGCAGCTCTTTGACTGAGTTCATTTCTGACTGTGCAACGTATCCAAAGCGACACTCAAGTAAAATCTCCTCTCCGAACAAGCAGATAAAGATCATTCAATTTACAGTAGGTGCAAGTGACGTGATTATAAGCCTGTGATCATACATAATCCATGGAAGTATGACATACCTCACACTGCAGAGACACAAAAACAAAAATAAAAGTCATGAGATTGAGCAAGAAACAGTTACTTTTGGTGTTTACTTTTTGGACATGCAAAGTATATGTTTAATTTATTTAGTATATCTATGAGTGCAGTAATAAAAAAAAAATGGGTATTGGGTATGTAAAATATATGCAGATTTGTATGTCTGCATTATGTATCAAAATATCAAAGCAAGTGGCATTGATTTTAAAGAAACACTTTTTCAAGTAAGACATTTCACAAAAAGAATTGGAAACACTTTAAAAACATTGACTTCATACATCCATCACATTTAAACATGATTGCAAAAATTGCTCAAAAAAGTGAAGTAAGCTGAGAAAAATGACTAGCATAATTTGTCTGCAGATGCCAAATAATGTGATATTTTGTTTCTAATGCAACAACATTGTTAAGTGTGAATTAAGTATTACTGAAATGAATGTGTTTGAACTTACTGGCACAACGCTGTCTGTAATCTTGGCAGCAGTTTATACTGCAGTTAGTATTGCAGTTGCAGCGAAAGCGACTGTTGTTCTTCTCATTGCATCTCCCCCTACAGGAGGTTGAGGCTGCACATACAAATCATTTTGCATTAGTCAAGCAAGTATGCTCTCTTAAGTGTGTATACGTTGTGTAGGTGTTTGAGAGAGATTTTTACTTAGGCTGGCAGAGGAGCATGAGGTCGGGGGGTTGAAGGCAACAAATCCTGGAAGGTTCTGACCAATTCTGCTGGTGATCCAACTCTGATATCGAGACACGCGGGTGTAAACACCAGGAGAGTTGGGATCAGCACAGCCATAACCCCAGCTGGTGATACCAGACTGAACCCACACTGTGCACTTCCTGCTCACCATTGGACCTCCAGAATCCCCCTACAGAGAGGGACAAGAGGACAGAAAAAGACGATTTAAGTTACAACATATGTTGTTAAATTAATGTTTATTGAATTATTTTAGTGTTGTGTTACTGTGATGGTATTTGTGTGAGCATGACAATGTGTGAACCTAGTCACTTACTATATCACTAATTTGTTTTATAGTGTATATTTACATTACCGGAGCTACTTAATTTTAAGGATTTATATTAAATAGGCAATGTGAATGCAAAACAGTAGATCTTGAAGTGTGTTCTACAGTAGCTTAGATCAAAAATCTGATTGTTCATTGCACCTGGCAGGTGTCTTTGCCTCCCTGTGTAAAACCAGCACACATCATGTTGCTGGTAACAGATCCAGAACCCAGCAAAGCATTGCATCGAACATTGTCCACCACTGGAACCATAGTTTCCTGCAGGATCCCAGGAGCAGGTAAACTCTCTGAAAACCAAGACACACATAACCTTATATTAGTGATGTTAGGAGTAGATATATACTTGAATGAATGGGTTTGTATGTGTTTGTACCTCCAGCTTGAACATCTCCCCAGCCTGTGATCCAGCTGCTGGTCCCAGAAATGAAGGCGCTGTTCTGGGCCGCCAGACACACGGGTCTAATATAGTTATTAAAGGTGACTGTGGAGGACAGCCGGAGCAGAGCAATGTCATTGTCGTTTGTGTTGCTGTTATATGAGGGGTGAACGATTATCGTTCTCACATTTCTACTGATTTCATGGGTATTGACTCCCTCCTGTGTCCTCCTTCCCAAATACACACGCAGACGGGATGCGCTGACACTGAAAACAATCAGAGAAGGTGAATGTGAGAAAATAGAAAAAAACAAAAAAATGAAAAAATTTATATTTATATATGAATAAATATATATATATATATATATATATATATATATATATAAGTATTTTTTATTTTGTAATATAGTAAAGTGATTAATTCTTCCCACTTGATATGGTATTTTTTGCATTTGGTAAAAACTAAAAAAAAAATTTGGAATTGCAAAACTAAGTGAAACCTAAGTGCCTTTTCCACTTTGCATTTGGAGGTCAAGCATGACAAAATATCTTAATTGTATCTTTAATATCTTTTGATTTCTCTTGGTGAATCTTACCCAGGTAAGCAGTGAGCTGCTGTCAGCACCCATTCATTGTTGATGAGGGAGCCTCCACAAAAATGACGTCCAGAAGTGTGCAGACTGACCTGCCACGGCCATGAACCCTCAGGTGCGTTCACACCACCCACAATACGAGTGTTTAGAGGAGCCTGTCCACAAACTATAAGAGAGAGAGATACTTCACATAAGCATTTCTACATTTCTACTATTTGACTTGATGCGGATGTCTTTAGAATGAGAGGAGCTCTTACCATTCAGCTGAGAAAGTGAACCTGCAATGGCAGAAATAAAGTGCACATTAGAACAATTTCATCTTCATTTTTCACTGAATAATGAACCTGTGCAACATTATTGCACTAATAATCGTTAGCTTATAAATAACAATTAATAACAATTAAGATAGTTGGTGGACTTGTATTTATATACATTGCCATAAAAGTTTAGAATATGTTTTTTTTTTTCTTTTTCTTATGCTTCTGTAGGATCTTGTGACATTGCTGAAGATTACACAGTAACCTGTTTAGTCTGATTGATGAACAAAGGATTCTTATGAGTCGGCTTTTTGATAACACGTTTAAAATGACTCACTAGCCCATGGAGCTACCGGTCAAATTAATCATTCATATGAATCAGCACATGATACACATGATACTAAACTACTAAAGTTTCATGTTAATGCATCATTATTTTAACAAAACCCTTTAGACTGTTCTTATGTGCTGTGCCACAAAGAAAGCAAAAATATAGTAAGTTTTTCTATATAATGTCTTTGTTCACAGTTATCCTCACTTTCATAGATATATCATGGGACCTACCTTTGGCACACATGAGCAGGGTCAAAGTGACACACGTTAATCTCCACATCTTCACACAGTCCCTGTGTTCACAAGCAGATTGGATGCTGGGGTTTAATTTGGTCCTCTGAGACTCTTACAACCTCTTTTATATAGTTCTACAAGCTTCTCAAGTTGCTCTTCTCATCTGTCACTCACCTGCCCACTTCTTTTCTCTTAATTCTCCTCCTCCTTTTTTGTCATCCTCTTCAAATTCTTTTTAATACACACAGCTGTCAAGCACACATACTTCACTGAGAACATTTTTCACAGTTTGGCAGTTAGTCATTGTTAATTAATTGCAGGTATGATAAATGCAAACATTTGTGAGGTCATTGTTAGAGAAGTCACATGTATTAAATTGTAGTAAATAGTAAATTGATAGCTTTTTTACTCATTTGATACCATGGTATTTGGATCTTTTTTTTTTCCCCCAGAAGAAATTTAAACTGGACAAATAAGTTAATTTACAAGAAAAAATAAAGAAAAAATGTGGAATGGCAGAAGAAATCAAAAACTTGAATGTCTTTAAAGGGTTACTCCATCCCAAAATGAAAATTTTGTCATTAATCACTTACCCCCATGTCGTTCCAATCCCGTAAAAGCTTCATTCGTCTTCGGAACACAATTTAAGATATTTTGGATAAAAACCTGGAGGCTTGAGACTGTCCCATAGACTGCCAAATAAATAACAGCGTCAAGGTCCAGGAAGGTATGAAAAGCATCATCAGAATAGTCCGTCTGCCATCAGTGGATCATCCGTAACGTTATGAAGCGACAAGAATACTTTTTGTACATGAAGAAAACAAAAATAACGACTTTATTCAACAATTCCTCTCCTCTGTGTCTCTCCACATAACTGTAGCACCGTTTTGGCAAATCTGAGCAGTACGCAAACGGCATACGCTCTTCTGTATCAGCTGCGCAACAAGGATACGTTTTTATGTGTATTTACGATTTGGTTTGAAAGAAAACAGCGCATCAGCGCAGCGCAGTTGACACAGAAGAGCATACGCCCTCCGCATACTGCTCAGATTTGCCAAAATGGCGCTATGCTGATTTGGAGAGACACAGAAGAGAGGAATTGTTGAATAAAGTCATTATTTTTGTTTTCTTTGTGTACAAAAAGTATTCTCATCGCTTCATAGCATTACAGATGGCAGATGGACTATTCTGACGATGCTCTTCATACTTTCCTGGATCTTGACAGTGTAATTTATTTGGCAGTCTATGGGACAGTCACAAGCCTCCCGGTTTTCATCCAAAATATCTTAAATTGTGTTCCGAAGACGAACAAAGCTTTTACGGGTTTGGAATGACATGGGGGTAAGTTTTGCGGTGGAGTAACCCTTTAATGTCAAAAGTTTTCACATTGCATTTCAATGTCAAGCATGACAAATATCTTAAGACACCATGACAACTCTTTCCTTTTTCAGTTTTTCCTGCTTGCTTAATTTCTTGTTACACACCGACAAAGAAAAAGAGAACACACAATACATATAGGGCATGATGAATATAATACCCTTTAGAAACCAAGACACAGACAATGCGTTATGAATGACAACTTATTATCAGATGGCAGCTAAATGACTCATCATAAAAGCCATACACAGGATAGGTGAGTCTGTGTGTATTTATTTTTCATTTTATTTACTTTTACGAGTTTTACCTGAAGGCACAAAATTGAAATACTGAAAGATAATTGAAGTCAGCCAAAGATGAAAACTTGCAATGTTTCTTTAGCATAGGGAAACCAGTTGTGTGCTTAAGAATATTTGTGCTAGATTTACAGTACATTGTTCTTATGTCTGACCTTTACAATGTCTAGGATCTCTTTGATGTTTTGTGTGATGTGATTGTTTAGTGGCTGTGTAGACGTGATCAGTCGCTCCACTTCTCTCACCTCTAACATAATTATGATGTTGCAATATCACAGATCTCAAGATCCGTCAAAATAAAGAATATAGAATCCTTAAAGTTGACCTTGGAATATGCCTTTTGTCAGCCTAACATCAAATTGTCTTTAAATTTGCTCATTAATCAGAGATCAGAATGAGTCAGAGTTGACTAGAACACTAAATATAGGACACATCAAACAGAGAATTACTTATTGTTTGTGAATCAGATCAACCTTTATTTAAGTTCATTCTTCAAGGGTACAAGGACAAAACAGAATTTTAGCTTGACGACTTTTTGGTCTTTTGGTCTCTTAATATAAGTTATTTTAAAATCTAGTTTCGAACACATGCAAAGTACTTCATTAGGGTTTTTAAAACCTTTCTATTTTTAAGAAAAGATTAATTTTATTTCAGTTTATAAGTCCTTTTTTACTTTTATTTTTTTCAAATATGAAATATTAATTCATTGACTGTTTTTAGTGACAGAATTTTACTTTGGTTTTGGCAGGCAAACTTTTTTTTACAAATATTTAAAAGAAGTGTAGCAGTTTTGCTAAAATGTTTTTTTTATCATGATATCAAGAAGAGGTGTATTCAAGTAATTTTATGTATAAACAGCATTTTTATGTATTTTTGAATGAATTAAGACAAGGTGTACGTTGTCAAAACTGTTTAAACTTGTGTAAGGTCCACACAATTGGCCCAACAAAGGTATCCAGTGGCGGCTGAAGGTTTCCTGCGTGTTCGGTCTTTTCAGTGCGGTCTTTTCATGCCTTTATGTTAATACACTGTGTGTGTATATTGTCCATATTTCAGAAGATCAAAGTGTCTGAGGTTCTTCAAATCTTACCCTTGTAACACAGCTAGCCATTCTTTCAAAACCTGATTTCATGCTTCCGTACACATATTTTCTTTCCGCATAATCATTGTTTCATGAAATCCATACTGAGGACATCTGGTTAAATAACCAAACCAACAGTATAATCTTCTTTCTATTTAATAATCAGTTATTTAAATAGCAAATATTGCAATGCACATGTTTCAAATCTCTCTTCTTGCTAAATGTTTTGTAATACAGGCTACAGTTCCCTTCTGATGCATCTCTGATCAATCTGATGGTCACATAGTCATTGTTTTTATCTCTATACAGCGCAGTGTTCACAAATTACTCTCTCTCACACACACTCATGATTAAAAAATCATTTAAAAAATGCATAGTGATGAACATTACACATTTTGTGTAGTGCAAATGATAATTAAGTCTAATTGACTTAGAGTTCAGAAAATGTAGTCTTGATTGCTAAAATTGCTTCAGTGCCATCAAAAAACTGTAAATACAAAACATCATTTATCTGCATAGCAGCACAATAATATGATAAAGCAGCAGTAATTAAGTATTCATTCAAACCTTTTAATGTATTTAGGTTTCAGAGTAAGTTCAAAATATTAAGGCTTAGAACCTATACAAAACTCCTAAATTCAGTTCTAAGCCATACCTGTATGTACTTTAATCATGTCACTGTGGTACATTTGCGATGACGCAAGTTGGATGCAGTTACAATGACACAAAGGAATTTCACCCGAATTTCAAAACAGCAAGTCATCATGTGGAAAAAATCCCTTAAACAAGTATCTCAGGAACATCAAGACAATGCAAGGATGAGGATGTAAAAAGAAAAACAATAAGACATTACAAACATATTAAGACTGTGCTTATGTAACATCACACAGTGTAATCATGTAACATGTAAATATGCATAGTCATGTGTACAAACCGGCAACTATTTAAGGAAAGGTTAGAGATTTGTTAAGCAATGTTTATACTAATGTTCGGTTGGGGTCATAAGATTAAAATGTCAAGATGTGTTGTGTAATTCCTCATAGAGTGGTGAGCTTTTGTAAAATCTTGATCTTTTGTGATTAAAGAGTTCATTGTACCATGAAAATGTTGCTTTTTGATGTCAGATAAATGACACTGAACATTCTTCAGACAGAAGAGTGAGCACTTCATGACAAACAGGTTTTGAAGCATTTAGTCATGAATCTTTTTCACTGAAACTGATTGTAAAATATTACCCTTAAAGCCATTTCAGAACACACAGCATTGGGAAGATTACTTTGGAAATGTAATAAGTATTTTTAAAAACCTCAGCTTTTTCTACGCGCTTTGGCAGTTCATCCACAGGCAAACGCAGCATCAGGTCATTTTTGAAAACGCCTGCCAGGGCGAAGATTTTCAAAAACTCCGGTTGCAGTGTTATCGTGTAGACAGTGGAGTTTTTGGTTTGTGATGTCAGAGCCTGCCCTGTTATCTCCGCTGTTATATCGCCACCTGTTGGCTTGGCATGCTCTTGACAGTGCTTCATAGCATGCGATTGTGTTTTTATGTGGACAGAGATTTTTTTAAAAATGGAAGAAGGAAAAACTTTATAAAAATACCCTAAGACTGGTCCACGCTCTCCTAAAATGCCTCATTTAAACACCCCCCCACATGTCTATGTCAATGTGTGAGAAGATTTGCATAACACCGCCCAAATGTTCACGCAAAGAAAGAAGGCGTAACTTTTATTCTTGTTGTAATATTGTCGCAGCCGCCATCGCCATGTCGTGGAGACGCTGTGTGTTTTGTTGTGAAAGCGAAACTACATTGTTTGGCCTTCCAAAAGAGGACACAACTAGAAATCAGTGGTTAAGTTGTATTTACAACACTGTTCCAGAACAGTTCAAACCAAATATTCAAAATTGTGCAGCGCATTTTACAGAGGACTGTTTACTGATCCTGGAAGAGTAGCCTACAATGCCGTTGTTCTGACAAATAATGCTGACTCACAGCCTGTAAGTACATTTTCATATGTAAAGGATTTGCCACTGATGATTCAAAACGCGAATTTTGAGCAGTGTAGAGTAGCGCTTGCTGTTTGTCATTACTCCGATCACAAATGCAGACATGGTTTTATCTTTACGCGGCGCAATGCAATGCAACGTGTAAAAAGACAGTACAAGTCATAATCAGTTATTATGTCCCCACTGGATGCTACAAATGCCTCGTTTGTAACAGGTTTTATTGGTCTTGGCTGGTCGTGCCGGGACACGCATCACAGTATGTTAAGGGGTGTAACATTTCAGTCGCACGCTTGAGGTATTCGGCCAATCACAATGCACTGGATAGCTGGCCAATCAGCGTACACCTCGCTTTTCAGAGCGATGAGCTTTGTAAAAATTGACGCATTTCAGAAAGGCGGGGCATAGAGGAGAAACAATAATGTACAGTATGTGGAAAATAATATGTTTTTTGAAACTTAAACTGCATAAACATTTCATTACACTAAATACACTAAATGATGTGTTTTTAGCAACATCATATGACCCCTTTAAAAAATAAAGCATATACATATTCATTATTATGAATTAAATAAATTGTGTGTTAAGCATAAAATTGTATTAAACTTTTGAAACATTGATGTCTCATATATTAGAGCAGTCAACGCAATTAATATTTCCATAAGTAACTGTCAATTAATTAAAAAAAAATTCTCAGTAAATGTAACTGATTAAAGTTACATTTGTTTTGGGTTACACTTTATTTTAAGGTGTCCTTATTACAGTGTAATTATGCATTTAAGTGCTGAGGAATATTAATTAACTACATGTACTTACTATATGGCTAGGGTTAGGAATCGGGTTTGGCTTGCATGTAATTATGCATAATTTATTGTTATTATAATAATAAGTACACATAAAATGTGTAACAAGAAACACCTTAAAATAAAGTGTAACCTTATTTTATAATTAAATTATGTTATTCCTATACATGTAACTAGTTACTGCTCAACACTGAGAACCCCTTTAAAAAATAAAGCATATACATACATACATTCATATTAAGATATACTTTATATCAACAAAAGACTAGAAAAAAAATAGAAATAATGCTTAGATTTTTTGATCTGCATTAAAGTCCTGATCGTCCTGTTCAGCTTCATTTTGCGATAAAGACTAGTGTGGGTAACTAAAAGTTGAAAGTATTTTCCAACCTGTATATTATTTTAAAGTTTCTGGTATGAAAAAAAATCATTACAATCAGTGTTGGTTATGGACCCATAGATCAGTTTTGTTTTTTTAGTTTTTTTATTTTAGTTATTAACATATTTTATTATTTTTTTTGATGTATTCTGACTACTTTTTAGATTTTTTTTTTTACATTAATTTTTAGCTAACTTGTTGTAAACTTATCATTAAACATGCCATATTGTTATAAAAAAGCAAAGAGATAGATTAGTCCCTTGCCAATTTATATTGAGGAGACCATGTTTTATACATGGTCTGATAACTTGAGAAATACAGTAGGCCTACTTTTCTCCCCCAAATTCAGAAGTATGGTTTTCACATTTATATGTGAATACAGTCAAGGCTAAATGGTATGACACACTGTAGGATTTTCAGAAAGGAAAATTTAAAAGAAAAAATAATTAAGGAGAATCAATGAATTATGAATAATTTACTGTCACTGTGTGAATAATATGTAATCATGTAGTCTACAGTAAAATGTAGCTGTAATCTGATTATAGTATTAACATGTAATAAACTCTAATTATACTTAATACTACTTAATTTTTGGAATCTGTTTACTTAATCCAGATTACATGTAATCAGTTACTACCCAGCACTGATTACAATATGAAAACCCTTTATTGACCTAGCAACAAGACAAACATGCAACAATATTTAGGCCTACTGTATTATTAATACAAAGTCTTCTGAGGCTGTTTTTTTCTTACATTTGATATCTGAGACCCAAGATGGTGCATCTGCATTGGTGCACCAAACAAATAGGTCCCTTCTTCTGGGTTTCTTTCTTCTTTTGAACACAAATGAGATATTATGTTGAATGTTCGTAACCAAACAGTTGCCTTAGTATTCTTTCCCCATACTATGGAAGTTAATGGTTTGTTTACCGACATTCTTCTCAATATCTTCTTTTGTGTTCAGCAGAAGATAGAAACTCACACAGGAACAACTTGAGGGGGAGTGAATGATGACAGTGAGTGAGTGAGTGAACTATCCATGCAGCATCCAGAACCTTTTCTGTTGCAAGTGCTATGTATTGGTAGTTTTTGGAGGCTAAAATACTGACATAGTGGGAAAAATAATGCTTTATGTTACATTATTTATATTCACCCCAAAAAATAATAATAATACATTTTATCACTATAGGTTGTGAAGCTTTTCACATCCTGGTACTGAGTAAACAGTGTTGCCTCTAATGATTGCCAGACTTAATTTTTCCATCGAGATCCTTGCTACTTCCTTATAGACCATGACCTCATCCTAAATCATGTACTTCCTTTCTAAAAAGTACCTCCCATTCTACGTAAGCCATTCAGCTTTTTCCCCGAACTTTAACAGCTATTGTAGTGAAAAATCCTGGTGGTAGCTGTCCTCTGTGGCTTGTGGTTTGTGGGTTTATTGTTAGTGAGATGTTATGTGCATGAGCTGTACTGTAGTGATGATTTATTATATCCTTGTTAGTTACCTTGAAATTTAATACAGCAGCAGTATTTACTGATGT
This sequence comes from Cyprinus carpio, assembly GCF_018340385.1. Classification (NCBI taxonomy): domain Eukaryota; kingdom Metazoa; phylum Chordata; class Actinopteri; order Cypriniformes; family Cyprinidae; genus Cyprinus; species Cyprinus carpio. The sequence goes on along the minus strand of NC_056602.1, from coordinate 20,898,333 downwards.
ATAGCCTATTGAAGTTAAACTGAAGTTTAGTTTTTGAATGAGCACAAGTTTTATAACATTTTTAATAATGGTAGGACTACACAACCTCATTTCCAAAACATTTTTATTTTAATTGTGAATATTATTGTTAGAAGATGTTGAGTGTAAAAAAGTCAAGTGGTAATGTCACTTACACCTCCTCACAGATAAAGTGTGTTTTTGGTTGTACTTTATTTTAAGGTGTCCTTGTTATACATTTTAGTACTGAGTTATATTAATTAACTACATGTATTTACTATATGGTTAGAGTTAGATTGAGGGTTTGGTTTAGGGTTACTTGCATGTAATTATGCATAATTAATTGTTATTACATGGAACATGTGTAACAAGGACACTTTAAAATAAAGTGTTATCGTGTTTTTTATAGCCTTAAATAAAAAACCTGACTTATTCCACAAAAAAATTGTACATGTTTATTAATGTTCCACAATGACTTTAAGATGTATTTAGCATTGTAATAAACCAGGATTTTTTTCTACTAAACTAATATGATCTCTGAGTTTTTAGAAATGAGTTTAACATTGGTGTTAATTATAGGCTTGGCTGAATTTTTCATACAGTTTTTTTTTTTTTTTCCTTTTTTTTTTTTTTCACAAAGGTTTCACAAAACCTTGTGTGTTTGTGTGTGTATGTGGTTTGTAAAGAGTTTTGTTAGCAAGACGACGTGTGCTAATGGCAAATGTAAAACAGAGCCCCCTGTTGGTGTAATTTATTACAGCATGAGACTTTACAAGTCAGATGATGCAAATTATTTATTTAATCATTTACACAGATACAGATTACAAACAAGAATCAAGTTATATAATTACTTAATGCTAGTTATGCTAGATATTATGTAATCCAAATATATCATTATTTTGTATACTTTCTATATGAAATTAATTTAAATCTCAATATGTTAATGAATTTAAATGTTGGTAATTTGGAGCTAATTTAAAGAAATATGTTTACATTTGTTCTAATAGCTGTACTTGCACAGCTTATAGAATATTTGAAGAAATATAGAAATATATATATATATAAAGAGAGAAAGAAGGGGAGCCGTGTAGAAGCTTAGTCCAACCAAAAATTACCACCTGTGATTCCCTGCTAAAACACAAAAGCAAACAAGATTTTAAGATACTGCTGGAGTAATTTACTGTATCAGTTATTTGAGTATTATTTTAAAACTATAAACATGATAAACAGTTGGCAGTGTTCTTGGACTTACTGCATTGCCTTTCATAATCCCTACAGCAGTTTCTGCGGCAGCCGGGATTGCAGTTGCAGCGGTTGCGGATGTCAAATCTCTCACCACATCTTCTACGACAAGAAATTGAGGCTACAACGAAAAACATTTAAACAAGCATTATGCAGAGAAGTGAGTGGTGATCAGAAGACAATTAATGTGTACATGTGTGTGAAAGAGAGTTACACTGATTGGGTGGAGGTCTAAAAGTAGTAGTTGTTCTAGAGGTAGCAGAAAGTCGTGAGGTAGTAGAAACAGGCAATGGAGTAGAAGCAGTTGTGGCAGCAGCAATAGGTGATGTATTAGAAGCAGGTGAGACCATAGAAACAGACTGGCATGTGCTTGAAGGGTTGAAAATGATGAATCCTGGAAGGTTTTGGCCAATGTTGTTTGTGATCCAGCTCTGATACTGTGACACGCGGGTGTAAACACCAGGTGCGTTGGGTTCGGCACAGCCATAACCCCAGCTGGTGATACCAGACTGAACCCACACTGAACACTGCTTGCTCACCATTGGACCGCCAGAGTCTCCCTATGCAAAGACAGAGAGGAGATGTTTATGATTTTTGGGACATCAAACATAGCCTGAATGTAAATGGAAAATCACGTACACATATACAAATGCAGCATAGATAGATGTTTGTGTTAAGATATACAGTTAGAACAACCCAATGGACTTTCAGATATACTTCCAGAGACTCCCTACAAAAAGACACCATTTTTCTTTGAAAAATATTTTCGAAGAACCCAGTGGAATTTCAGATACGCAGCATGTTTAATGCACACATGTAATAATCTGTTTGGTTGTTGTACCTGGCAGGTGTCTTTGCCTCCCTCTATTAAACCAGCACACATCATGTTGCTGGTAACAGATCCAGAACCCAGAAGAGTATTACACTGATCATTAGCCACCACTGGAACCATAGTCTCCTGCAGGATCCCAGGAGCAGGTAAACTCACTAAACACCAAAAACACACACAACCCTATTAGTGATGTTAGGAAGAGATGCATTGTGAATGAATGAATTTATACACGTTTGTACCTCCAGCTTGAACATCTCCCCAGCCTGTGATCCAGCTGCTGGTGCCAGAAGGGAAGGCACTGTTCTGGGCCGCCAGACACACAGGTTTAATATAGTCATTAAAAGTGACTGTGGAGGAGAGATGGATCAGAGCGATGTCATTGTCGCTGGTTTGACTGTTGTAGGAGGGGTGGACGATGATGGAGATGACATTTCTACTGATTTCATAGGTATTGACTCCTTGCTGTGTTCTCTTTCCCAGGTACACCAGCAGATTGGATGCGCTGACACTGAAAACAGATGAAGGTGAAGAAAAGAAAAGAATCAATCAATAGTGTAAAAACAGCCTTAGAAAAGTTGAAATACTGATGTGAATCTTACCCAGGTAAACAGTGAGCTGCAGTCAGCACCCATTCACTGTTGATGAGGGAGCCACCGCAAAAATGACCTCCGAAGTTGGAGCTGTGCAGACTGACCTGCCACGGCCAGGAACCCTCAAATGCATCCACACCGCCCACAATACGGTTGTTCAGAGGGGCCTGTCCACAAACTAGGAGAAAGAAAGAGAGGGAGGGAGATTGTTCTCTTGCACATTTCTGTTAAAAACAACTGACATCTTAAGGACGTGACAAGCTCTTACCATTCAACTGAGAAAGTGAACCTGTAGTGGAAGAGACAGAGTAGCACACATTAAATTATTCCTTATGGACCAGGACCATGGCAGAAACATGTACTTCTGATGAAGTTTCTAACTTAAGAAAGTAAAAGACCTTACCTTGAACACATAAGAGCAGGGCCAAACCGACACACGTTAACCTCCACATCTTCACAAACCGTCTCTTCTCTTGCAGGATGGATGGAGATTGTGAATTTGGTTCTCTTTGCTCACAAAACCTTTTTATATTCACTTCTCCAGTCTCTGCTTGTCACTCATCTAATCACTCTAATGTCGCACTAATCCATTTTTACTGTTATTTTTTGCTCCTCGCCCTGTTTTCATAATGCAGACTTGTTAAACATGCATTCTAGAACTAAATTCACTAAAGATGCTAGTTTTGTTTTCAGAGATTATCAGTTTTATTAATCTCAGTCTAATTCAAACAGGGTGTTCATAGTTTAGCCAAGAATGCATTATTTATTCATTATTTACTCACCCTAATGTTGTTACAAACCTGTTTGACTTCAAACGGTGAAACAGAAAAGCAGATGTTAGGAATGACACAGCAGTCACCATTTCATTTCACTATTTACTGCATGGAAAAAACTTACTATTCCTTTAAGAACAGTGGAAACATTTTTTGAGTTTTAAAGGCGAAAGATTATACTTAGCCATGCTTTGTTACAAAAATAATAGAAATTCCATTTAAATTCCAGTGAAAGTGATCAAAGGATTTGTTTTTTTTCTTATTGACTTTTTTTTTTTTGTAATTCTGGAAAAATTAAATGATCCAAAACAAATATTTGCAATTTAGTAGGCAGTTTGATTTCAGATATAAAAATAAAGAGCAACATGTGAAAGAATATGAGCTGAATATTTACAGGAGACATCCGTCACCACACAGCAATTAAACTAAGCTCAATTTATCTGGATTTGTGACAAACAGGTAGAAAAATAGAAAAAAAGAAAGGTGTTGGCAAAACACACAAGTACAAAAATGACCGGATTTGTTAGAGACACTAATTATGACTTAATTATGCATGTGGCAATCAGAAATTTTACAGTGTCATTGTAAAAGTGTAACAAAGGGCAAGTGAATCAATGTTGCAATTTCAATTTCATATTTCAAAATAAATCATGAAGTTCAAGCAATATCTATCATTCTTTTAGGTGTTTAATAATCTCAGAAAACAAGCAAGAAAAACAACACATCATTTTTTTAACAAAACAATTTCTAAATAGAATTATCTTTCACTCTATCTATCTATCTATCTATCTATCTATCTATCTATCTATCTATCTATCTATCTATCTATCTATCTATCTATCTATCTATCTATCTATCTTTAAACTTTAAAGTGTTCTCTGAAAATAAATTGATATACATGATGTGATTTATTATTATATAATCTTTAATGTTATTAATTATAATTACCTGGATGTAGAGTACACATCCTCATTAGACTTACTATTCTCAGCAAGATCAAACAGCAATAAATTCTTATATAACATGAACATCCTTCCCTGATTTATAGATAAATAAAATGTCTGGAGAAAAAAACTTTGCATTTAGTATGTTAAGAAGAAAATTTAGTTCTAAAATGCATGTTTAACAGGTCTGCATTATGAAAACAGGGCGAGCAGAGACTGGAGAAATGAATATATAAAAGGGTTGTAAGAGCAAAGAGAACCAAATTCACAATCTCCATCCATCCTGCAAGAGAAGAGATGGTTTGTGAAGATGTGGAGGTTAATGTGTGTCGGTTTTGGCCCTGCTCTTATATGTTCAAAGTAAGGACTTTTACTTGCTTAAGGTAGAAACTTCATCAGCAGTACATGTTCAAGTAGGATAATTTCATTAAATGAATTAGTTAGAGGATGTCACACATAGCTAGATGGCCATGAAATCTTTCCTATTCAATGTGTGCTCTGTCTCTTCCGCTACAGGTTCACTTTCTCAGCTGAATGGTAAGAGTTTGTCTCATTCTTCATATGTTCAAATGAATCATATAGTTTTATAGAATTGCACATCCGTCTATTTCTCTCATAGTTTGTGGAAAGGCTCCTCTAAACACTCGTATTGTGGGTGGTGTGGATGCCTCTGACGGTTCATGGCCATGGCAGGTCAGTCTGCACACTTCTGGATGTCATTTTCTAATATATTGCTCAAAGAAAAACGTCTCCTCTCTGTCTTTGCGTAGGGAGACTCTGGTGGTCCAATGGTGAGCAAGCAGTGTTCAGTGTGGGTTTAGTCTGGGCAGTCCCACCGGGTTTTGTCACCTTCAACCCTACATGCACATGCCAGTCTGGTTCTACAGCCTCACCTGATTCTACTACATCAGCCACTTCTCCAACTACAACCACCATAAAAACTTCTATACCATAAGACCAGCAACTAATACTCTTTCACCCAATTACAGTAACTCTTTCTCATATTCTACACACTATTACAGATCATCACTTATTCCCCATTTATATCATTCAAAACGTAAATTAATTTACTATTTCTGTAAGAAAAGATGCTTTAAAGAATTTTGTTACCTAAATAGTTTAGGTTATACCATTGACTCTTGTATTTTTTTGTCCATACACTGAAAGTCAAAGACAACTGATTTTTTTAAATATCTTCTTTCGTGAATTCTCATTAACACTACTTACTTCTCTGCATAATGCTTGATAACGTCTTTTTGTTGTAGCCTCAATCTCTTGTCAAGGGAGACGTGGTGAGAAATTTGACTTCTGCAACCGCTGCAACTGCAATCTTCGCTGCCTCATAAACTGCTGTGCAGATTATAGAGAGATGTGCAGTAAGTCAAAATACACACACAAACAAACAAGTAATCATAATTCTGAAACATAAACCAAACATGATTCAATAAAGAGATTTGAAGATTATTTATATTTGTTCAGTAAGGCATGGTCCTCTGAATAGTTCACCTGCACTATATGTTTTCAAATTGTTTATACATTCTGTGCAACAATTTCATGCACCAAGTACAGGTTATATAACAAAATATTTAAATCAGCAAAGAATCAGTTCATTTTAAATTGATTTCTTCAAAATGTGTGTGTAATGAATGTCTAATTTTCCCCTCTTCAGACTAATGATTAATTTATTGTGGTTTTGTGTCAAAATTGTACCTAAATATTTCAAAATTCATTTTATGGAGCATACAATATCATACAAGCAGAATATAATATAGCATAACTTTATAATTTAATTTCTTGTTTTTAATCTGTATTATATAAATGACTAAATAAATACTTGGCATCATCGTGCTTGTAGTGTCTTTTCTGTTATAAATCACACCAATGGGGGTGGATAAAAGGTGTTTTTGTAGATATGTAGAAATGCAAGTTGGAGTACCAACCGAGAGCCACACTGAGCTTCCACACAGAGAAAACCAACCCGTATTTTCCCTCACCAATTATGAGGAGGCCATCCTTGCCTCTTAAAGATGTATCCACTGTGTCAAAAAACTGGATCTGGGGTAGAGATATAGAGACATGTGAAGAGAAAGATTTTTAGCACAGCACTAGCAACACTAAGGTCAAGGAAATGTATGAATGCATATTTTCAATGTAATGCAAGTCGCTTTGGATAAAAGCATATGCCAAAATAAATGTACGAAGGACCTCAAGGTAACCAAAAAGGCCCATTTCCAACACACAAGGGGCCCAGAAAACATAGTGATGGCCCTAATCTTTAGGGTGTGTAAATGACAGAATTTGCCTACCAACTTCTTGCTTATATAACTTATGTTACAAAAGACAAGCATAAACCATAAATAAAGTAATTTCCTATCAAATAAAACACTGTTATGTAAACATTACTACAAGAAGATTACAAGATAACAGAAAAGTAAGTGGAATAAGCCTATATAAAATATTTATGGCTTTTTCTCAAGGATTTCTGTTTTCCAGTTTGGTTGTTGGTTTCTATTTCCAGGAATGATTACTACCAGTTTTAACATCCGCACAAAGTGCAACCTCTAAAACATGCTCTTGTGCTTGGGCGCTTGTCGCGAGAGAACGAACAATTGGGTTTTTGAGAGAGAGATGGCGGTTTGGCACAGCTGTACTGTGACTGGACCAGAGATGGAAGGAGGAGATGGAAGAGGACGAGATAACAAGAAAAGTGGTAAGGGAAAGCAGATAGGGAGTAAAACTGAAAATCAGAAGAAAAGGAAGGCAAATAAACTGGGTATTAGCAGTAACTCGGATTTGAGTGGATAGGAGAGTGATATGTGTACTTTAGAAGAACGAGATGATGAAGAGTTTAAAGTAGTTATTAAGTTTAAGGATGGAGGTGGAGTGTAAAATCAAAGACAGAAAGGATACAGTTGATAGTTATGGCAGCAGTACGACATCTGGATATAACAGGACTGACATGGGATATAGTGAGAGATGATCTCAAACAACAGTCTAGTCAGGAAACATGGGTTGGTTAATTACGTTGTTAATAATACAATGGAATGCCCAAAGCCTGATAGCAAATGGACAAGAGTTTAAATCTTTTATAGATGGAATGGTGAAAAATCCAGATGTTATTTGTATTCAGGAAACATGGCTTAGTCCAAATTTGGATTTTTTGATACAGGGATATGTGGCGGTTCGTCGAGATAGAAAAGAAAGAGGTGGGGGAGGGTGTGTTACATTTATTAGACAGGGGCTTCCATATAGGATTCTGGGATTGGGAAAGGAGTTGGAATATGTGGTGGTGGAAGTGTGGATAGGGATGGAAAGTATAACAATAATTAACTTTTACAATCAATGTAGGAGATTGGACTTAAGTTCAGTGGAAGAGGTTGAGTGACAGGATAGACGGAAGGTAGTATGGATGTGGGGACTTTAACGCTCACAGCCCACTTTGGGTAGAAATGGTCAGGTGATAGAGGAGTTTTTGGATTTAAAAGGGCTGGTGTGTCTTAATGATGGTAGAGGAACAAGAATTGATATGGTATCAGGTAATGAGTCAGCGTTAGATCTTACAATTACTTCTAATGATATAGCAAGATTATGTGAATGGGAGGTATGGGAGGAATCAACGGTAGGAAGTGATCATTTTCCTATATTATGTTCTATTCAAATGAGGATGGAAAGACAGTCTGAAGAGGGAGGATGGAGATGGGTGTTTGGTAAGGCAAATTGGGCAAAATTTAAGGAGCTATGTGAGGAAAGGTTAGATGGGGAGGTTATAGATATGGATATTGATAGAGAATACAGTAGTTTCCAGGAAATTATTAAAGGGGTGGCAGATGAAACTATTCCTAAGAGCTCTGGAATAAGGAGAAGGAAAGTGGTTCCTTGGTGGACAGAGGAATGTAGAGAAGTAGTAAGGAATAGGAATAGGCCTTTTAGGCAGTTGAGACGGACACATAATTTTGAGCATTTAATTCAATATAAAAGAGCTCAAGCATTAGTAAGAAAGAAAATTCGGCAGGCTAAGAGAGACTATTGGCGTCAGTTCTGCAGCTCAATATAGAATGACACCTGTGGGAGAAGTGTGGGGGATGATAAGGAGGATGGGTGGGGAAAGGAGGGAATGGGGAGAAGAAAGCTGTGACTGACAAGGAGAAGGCAGAGATTATGGCAAAAGCTTTTGTAGTAATACATAGCTCTGATAATCTAGAGGGAGAATGGAAGAAAAGAAGGGAAAGGACACTGAGGACATATCCTGGGTACAACATTTTCTAAGGCAGAGATGGAGAGAGCGATTAAACGGGCAGGGATCACAGCACCAGGAAGAGATGAACTGTGTTATACTATATGTTGACTTTTACCGGTGAGATTGCATTCAGGAAGACTGCTTAGATTATATAATAGAGTGTGGGAGGAAGGACAACTTCCAAAAAGTTGGAAGGAAGCAATTGTAGTTCCTATTAGGAAACCAGGGAAAGACCCTGCCAAACCTAATAGCTATCGACCAATTGCACTGACATTCCATATTGGTAAAATTATGGAATGTATGGTTACAGACAGACTGGTCTATTTTTTGGGGAAAGGGGAATTCATTGATTCTTATCAAAGTGGATTCAGGAAGGGCAAAGGGACAATGGATCCAGTACTATTCCTGGCAGATGAAATAAGGAAATCCCAGGTTAACAGGGGATCAGTGGTGGCAGTCTTCCTTGATGTTGAGAAAGCATATGATATGATGTGGAAAGAGGGGATGTTGATTAAGTTACATCTTTTGGGAATAGGAGGGAGGGCCTTTAACTGGGTAAAGGATTTTCTGTATGGACGTTCTATTTGGGTGAGAATTGGGAAATAATTATCTGGTAGTTATATGGTAGAAAATGGAACACCTCAGGGCAGTGTATTCAGTCCACTGCTCTTTATCATCATGATAAATGATGTATTTTCAGATGTAGGGCCTGGGATTGGAAGATCGCTGTTTGCAGATGACGGGGCCTTGTGGAAGAGGGGAAGAAACATAAAATATACAGTAAGTAAGGTCCAGGAAGCAATAGAACAGGTAGAACGATGGTCAATGAGATGGGGATTTAGATTTTCAAAGGAAAAATCTCAAGTGGTTTTCTTTACAAGGAAAAAGATAGGAGATTGATCTTAAATTTTATGGACATGTTCTTGAGAAAGTAGAGTCCTTTAAGTTTTTAGGAATGGTTTTTGATACTACAGTAGGTTAACATGGGCAGGTCACATAGAGAAAGTTTTAGTAAAGTGTAAAAAAGTATTAAATGTGATGAGGTGTCCGACAGGAGTGGACTGGGGGTGAGCAGGCAATCACTGAGGGAGATATATGTTGCACTGATTAAGTCTGCTGTAGATTATGGTTGTATAGCATATTGAGATGCAGCAAGAACTACACTGGCTAAATTGGAAGTAATACAAACTCAAGCACTTAGGATATGCAGTGGGGCTTTTCGGACATCACCTTCAGTGGCATTCCAAGTAGAGATGGGTGAGATGCCTTTACATTTAAGGAGGGAACAGTTGGCAGCTTACTACTGGGCAAACCTACAGGGACATGGTAGGTCCCACCCCACTAGAGTAGTAATGCAGGTTTGCTGGGAGCATGAAAGGGTTAAAAGTCAGAGTTTTGGATGGGTATGTGGTGATATTGGAAAAGACTTGGGTTTGGAGGGTATAGAAATTTAGTCCGACAGTTCCGTTGCCAGTCAGACCACCTGGTTGTTAGTGGAACCTATAGTGGACCTGCAGATATTAAATAGTCACTCAAAGAGTAGAGTGGAGGTGGATTTATGTGAAGTATTTTGTAATCATCTGAATGAGGAGTTTAATGGGTATCTGGATATACACAGATGGGTCTAAAGATCCTCCATCTGGGCAAACGGGTGCTGCATTCGGAATACCAAAAATGGGAATTAAGGTACAGAAGAAACTGTCTGATCAAGTATCTGTAGTTATACAGTGGAATTGATGGGTATCTGGTTGGCTCTACAGTGGGTAGAAGAAAAAAGACTCAGACTCTAGTGCAGTCCTAGAGAGTTTGCGATCATTTAAGTCACAATCAAGACAAGACATATGAAGTACTAGAATGTTACACAAGGATTTCTCAGTTGGGGGTGAAGGTAAAATTTGCATGGGTGCCAGCACATGTGGGGGTTAAAGGAAATTAAATGGTAGATGGTTTGGCAAAACAAGCTCATTAAGTAAAGCAGAAGCTAAAACAAAAATCTGGATGGAAATTATGAAAAAGTGGCAAAGTAGTTGGGATAGAAAGGAGAAAGGGAGATATTTATACAGAATACAACAGAAGGTTGGGACAGGGAAGATCACTGGAAGGAATCGAAGGGAAGAAATAATTTCCACTAGGTTAAGGATTGGACATTGTGGGTTAAATAAGTGCTTACATATCTTAGGTAAGCATATATCAGGAAGATGTGAATTTTGTGACAGTATTGAATCTGTTGAGCATGTGATACTTGAATGCCAAAAATATGATAGAGAAAGGATAAAGATGAAAGAAAAACATAAGGAATTTGGGTGTGCAAGGGAATTCACTTAAGGAACTTCTGGGAAAAACTTCAAATGATATAAGTACTCATTTATTTAGCTTACTAAAGGACACTGGTATAGCAAACAGGATATAGAACACAGTTTTGGAAATCGTTATTATTAAATAAAGGGGAGGGGGAGAAGAGAGTTGGAAGACTCCCTTCTAGTTACAGTAGGTGGCGGTAATGCGCCATTGAAGTTGGATGCCAACCGCCGTTAAACATCAAGGAAGAAGAAGAAGCTCTCGTGCTCGTGAGTGAGCGTGTGATGCCTGTCCGCCATTACTTTCTTCTATTTTCAGAGTCTTTATTGGGAGTTTGGCCTTACGTCAACGTCGCCGCCATATTGGAGCGGGCAACTCTCCATTACTCTCATATCGGGACAGAGGAAAACATACCTGACTCGTCGGCAGCTTGGGCATCTACAAATCATTGCACAATAATAAAAACAGATTTCGGGGTATTATCTTTCACAGGTAAGACTCAACAGTTGTTTCTGGATGTTTTTTGGTCATTTTTAGCTTTAAGTTGAAAGCTTAATTAGCCACCAGTGTCAGACTATTAATATCCAGCGATATCGCTAGTTAGCTGTGAAAGCTGAGACTTTATAAGAAATCAAAGTTTAAATGAACTCTTATTAAGTTTTAACTTATATTGTAGTTTATATCATAAACTCAATTGTGTTATAAGCACAAGATGTACAGTGAGCACTTTGACAAGTCTCAGACTGCCAGGATTAGTGAAGGAGCTAAAGCATGTCTCTTTAGTTACAGTAACGTTACTTATTTATCATCACTTGATAATAATGATTTCATAGCATATCATAAAACTGTGAACTGATTATATATGTGTATATATATATATATATATTATTTGTTATTAATGATTTCATAGCATATCATATATATGTGTATTTATTTTTTTTTTCTTTTCTTTTTATTTGTATATAGGACAAGGAAAGTCTTAAGGAAAGCTGAAGAAAGCTGTTCTCTGCATTTCCAAGAGACAAGGCTATACTTCCACAGCCTAATGTTGTATTTGTACTAGTTAAAACCCAGAATAGCCCTGGATGAATGGCCAGACTGGCCCTGGTCATATTGAAACCACTCTCTCTCTCTTCCCGGAATAGACTTCCGGGAGCATTTTTATTTATTTTTTTAATCTTTGTAAGGGTAATTTTTATAACAATATAATTACCTTATTAAATGTTTCTGTTGTTTTTTTCAAATATTTAGAGGTGGATGTTGCACACTGGTGGAGGACGAGGAGATTCCTGCTTCTATGTAAAGTGCTTTGAGTGCCCAGAAAAGCACTATATAAATGCAAGGAATTATTAATTATTATTATTTAAATATAACCAGTTTCTTCAGTCAATCACAATACTATAGACTGCATTTAAAATTATTTACACAGGCTGTTTTAATGCTGATCATGTACTGTGTGTGTATTTACACAAAAACTACATGATGTAAATAGCCTAGAAGTGAAAAAACACAGGAACTCACGGTAAGTCAAGCTGCAATATCATGACAAAATCATTGTTTATTATTGCCCTTGATGTTGTAATAATGATTATTAATTTTCTGGTCTGTGTTTAATATAACTATACTTTGATATTTTGTTGTACAACGTAAACTGCACACACTCACACCCCAAACATACATGTATTAACATATTTATGGAAAAATAAACAACTGTTTAAAAATTTGTGTTTTCTGCATGGGTGTGTGTAATTTGCATTGTAGAACAAAATGTCAAGCATTGTCAAGTTGTTTACATTATTTTACTCATTAGTTGAATAAAATATAGGAAAATCTTGAGGGAAGCAGTGTAGAATTAGTCTTTATTAGTCAGGTTTTGTCATCACAACTAAACCACCATTTTGTATTTTATATATATATATATATATATATATATATATATATATATATAACTAAACCACCATTTTGATATGTGTGTGTACATGTATATATTATACTTAAGGAGATCATTAATTAAACACAATTTGGAATTCACGTCCACATTTTTTTTTTTGTTGTTGTTTGTGTTGTGTCTTAATTTGTTTAATAATTATTACACAAATACTATTATACAACTACATTTCACGATTGTTTATTTTACTTTATAATTTATTATTAATTTATTCATTTTTGTCTATTCTGTATTATTCCACCCTTGATATTACATATTCTTCTTGCTATTATTCATCAGTTTTTATTAATTTATTTATTATGGTATTATACATATACTTTGTGCTATTATAAATCTATTATATCACTTATGTTATTGTACTGTTGTACTCGCTTTTTATATTATTCACTTTACTACAAGTTGCACAACATATATATTTTTATATTACATATCACTTTTACTATATTTTTTACTGTGCGCTGTATAGGTGAATAATATTTTACCACTGTAACTAAGTTTCACTGGATCCATAAAGGCTTATCAGTTGCATTTGTTATTGGTTTGTTGTTTGTGGAGTGCTATCAAAATAAAAAGCAAACTACCAGTGTATTACTTTTTGATTTGTATTCGCTGGTTATATTCAGTTTTCTCAATGATGGTAAATTATAAGTGTTTAAAGATGTATTATTTCGATTTTTTCCCCCAGTATTTAAAAGTGAATGAGCTGTGTTCTGACCACAGACTGTATAAAAACAGGTTCTGACCTGAAGCACAAGAAAAGCTAAAATGTTGGGGTTGAACACAGAGAAAGCAATAAAACAACTTATTTCATTTAATATACATTCAGATTACATGTACATGTCACAGTTATACTACATTAACATTAGAATTGTTAAACGAGAAAATCAACAAAATCAACAAGTGAGAAGTGTGAGCGTTCACAGTTTCTTACGAAAATTAATAATTTTCCAAACCAAACTAAATAACTGGAGGCAAAGTGATGTTTTAACTGCATGTAGATCACAAACCTCTGAAATCGGTTGATAAATGTGAACGTTATCGTGATTTTATCCAGAAAAAAACGCAGCAGCCCCCCTTTTACTTCCATTTATGTTTAAGGCAGTCTTGCCCTCACAAACATGGCGGACGCGTTGACGTATCGCAGCAACGGCTCAAAGCGACCAATGAGGCGTCTAGGTATTTATATGTCTATGTGTCCGCCCCCGTGACAAATCCCTGACGCCTTCATCCGGGACTCTTCCACCAGACCACTCTCCAACATGGCGGCGTCAGGTGAGAATGATGCGCACTCGCGGTCTGCCTTCATTTGAAGGCTTCTTTGCGGAACAGCTCTTAACAAGTTTGTAGAGCACTCATGGGTTCAAGCGTAAGGGTTATGGCATTCACTGTGTGCGTTTTTCAATAACCGCACGGCTAAATATACTGGAAAAAATACACTGAAAACACGAAGGGTTAGCTGTATTGGGGGAGCCTTATGCGCATATGAATTAGCCAGTTTGCTAGCGGCCAAATCATGTGCCTCGTCTGTCTTATTCTCTTCTGGAGTTTTAGGACAGGACGAAATATTGCAAACGGATGTTCGGGTGTTTTAATGTACGTGGTGGTTTATAAGGTTAACGCACGGAAAGTTTAGATATTATGGTAAATGATTGTGCCTGGAGTTCAGTGCTAATAACCAGTGCTTGGCGCGCATGCGCAGTACGATCCAGAGGCGGGACCGGAGAGGTCACCACGTGCGTGGAGCCGTGGTCAATGGCTGCATCCGAAACCTGAAAAATGCTGCCTTCGGAGGACGCATTCCAAGGTAGGAAGGCATCAAGGCACGTCCGAATTCAGTGTTAGTTTCAGTTCCTGTCTCCTGAGATGCCTTCATCTGGCCGATTTTTGAAGGCAGCATAGATGTGTCCTTCGCTGCCTTTGATATCCCACAATCCTGCGCGTTCGATTCTGTGACAGTTAAGCCAAAAAATAAAGATGGCGTCTGAAAGTTGCGGTCGGTGCTCAGTTTGTGTGTAAATGTATGTTTTTGATCATTTCTAGCGAGAAATTAATATTGCAGGAATTAAATATCCACTTAGTTATAACCAAAGCTCTCTATATTTTGCTGTAGATAATTTAACCATTACTCTGCTTCGGAAGCCTATCCAAAATCAGTTTCATGGGGTGCCTTCATGCAAAAACGCTGCCTGCAGTCTTTGCCTCATACGACGGCGAGGCAGAAAGTCATCTGCCTAAGTTTTCGGATGCAGCCATAGAGTTAAAAAAAACTGTCATCTTCACACACACACACACACTGCAGCCATAGAGTTATATATATATATATATATATATATATATGTTGTGTGTGTGTGTGTGTATGTATGGCGGTTGGGTTGGTGATTTTTTTTTTTTTTTTTTTTCAGTGACTTGTTTTTTATGTTCCCCAAAAAGACTTTTTTACGGATTTATTTAGTGCAGGTGCATCGTTACGCCTGTAGGTGGCGAGTGTCTTTTTTGTGTCAAGTCATTGAATCATTTATTAATTCATTCTAATAAAATAGTAATTTATGACCAAAAAAACATCTCATATTATTCTGTATTAAATTGTACATGTCAAGAGTTCTGTAAAAACACTTTAGAAAGAGGGTTTATGCATCCTATATGTATATAACTCAGTAAGTTAGCAAGTATTTCCAAGGCTTGTGCAAGCAGCTAGATGTACAGAACTTATGCAAGTACAGCTCTTATCTGTTTGAATGGGGAAAGACTAGATAATCTGAAACTGTTTGTTAATGATGCATCTGAATGTCATTTCAAGTCAATGGTAACATTTGACACCAGTGGTATCATAAATTGTGCTTCTGAGCTTTTCCAGGCTGGTCCAACTAATGCATATACAAGTTCTAGA
This sequence comes from Cyprinus carpio, assembly GCF_018340385.1. Taxonomy (NCBI): domain Eukaryota; kingdom Metazoa; phylum Chordata; class Actinopteri; order Cypriniformes; family Cyprinidae; genus Cyprinus; species Cyprinus carpio. The sequence goes on along the minus strand of NC_056602.1, from coordinate 20,882,585 downwards.
GTAAACAAACATAACGTGAGTGTGTCTTATGTCACGTTTTCCCCACATTGATTGCATAGTGTTGTCAGTGCATTTTGCACAGGGTGTGACATTGCTCACTGGTGAAAGTTATTAGTGTCTGTTCTGGGTTTCATGCAATTTAATGAAGGGTGTTAAGAGGTTTTACCTGGAAATCCTCTACAAGTGTAGTGACATTTCACTGTTAAAGCAAGCAGATATTAGAGAATAAACAAATAGTAAGATAACGTCTTTTGAATAAGCCTGTCTGTTTTTTGCATGGCCATGCTACATCTGTTATCTGTGTCACCATGTGGCCCATCTAGGGTGGGAACGTTAAAACCTTCTTCTTCTGAATGTTAATGGTGGCATCAAATTAAAATGGACCCTAGCTTTTTTCAAAATGCATCTTTTTGTAAACATTTCATTCGTGCATATGCTTATTTGTTTTGACTTTGTTATTCTTAATCAAAATCTCTCTGTAACTCTGATCTTCCACTGAAATGGCAGATTTCTCTCTGGTGTAGTATGCTGAACTTCTTCAATCATTTTGACTCTTCGAAGTGTAGTTCAACCAACAATGAACATTTGTCATCATTTACTCACCCTCAAGTTTTTCCAAACTACTGTCAGCTGTTTGGTTCAGCATGTTTATCAAATAATGGAATTCCTCTGTTTTGGTTTTCTCATAGCATCTGTTTTTCTTTATTAGCTAAGAAGAATAAGAAGAAGGGCAAGACCCTGACCCTGAATGACTTCCTTGCGAATGATAGCAGTGGCAGTGTACCCCCCAGTTACCCCAGCACAAAGACCACCAGCTGGGCAGATGAGACTGATGACTTGGATGGAGATGGTGAGTAAAGGCTGGAATGCACTACATGACTTCTTAAAATCTGAAAAGTCCTGTTGCTAGGAGACTCGTGACAAATGAAAACAACGTGTTCTGAGAGCGGCTCAAAATATCAAACATGTTAAATAACCTCAGACCTGATGGAATCATAGTCTGAAGAAGCGCTGCACGATTTGGGGCAGAAATCCAGTAGTTTTTATTTTTTCTGATTAATAATGCATTTTGCGATTATTATTATGATTAACAACAAATTTCAGGTTTGTTGTGCATGTTTGTAGGGCTGCAAATTTTTGCCAGAATTTTGTGATTCTGTCTTAATGTGATTATAAAGTAATAAAAAAATTATTGTTGTTATGAAAAAATATTATTGAACAATAAAAAAAATAATAATACTTATAATATTTCACTCTAAAATAAAAAAGTAGTTTAAAAAAAATTGGGTATAAAAATTATAAAATGTACAATATTAATGTAATAAGTTATTACAAATATAAAACATTGAATACAGTTAAAATAAATATCTTATTTTTCACTCTAAAATAGTGTATAAAAATGATTTTTTAAATTATTATTTAGAAAAATTAATGTAGTTTTTTTTTTTTTTTTACATTACAACTGTAAAATGTAAGATTCTTATAATTATGGATGTCTTAACATCAAATCATCAGACTTTCTTTCTGATGGAAAAAGCTCCTGTGAAGCTTCTTTTTTGACAAGTGCTTCTCATTTCAAGTAGGGGAAGATTGTTGGTGCATGTTTCTTTCCCAAATGCATACTAGAGCGTATCAAATTCAAATGCAATGGTGGAGTTTGTGTGGAGCAGCACTAAATGTGATGCTGCAAACACAATTTATTTATTTTAATTAATTCTGCAACCATAATCTGAAGCTACAAGAATTTTGTTTGTATCTATCATAGACTGTGCAATTTTCTGACTCCTCCTCGACTGTAAATCGGGGGGAAAAATAGTTTAAAAAAATCAAGTTTGTTTCAGCCTTAAGAAGGCAAAATGCTAAGGTTAAGGCACAATGTAAGATCCGATGAACTTTGGGATTCAGGCAGTGAAATCATATTCTGTGGTGGTCAAGTTCTATTCTCCTCCTCTTTAGTCTCAACTTCCTGGCATACTGTGGAGGATACGTATCGAGCTCCTCCCATCGACCGCTCCATCCTCCCAACTGCACCTCGTGCAGCACGGGAACCAAACATTGACCGCTCTCGGCTGCCACGCAGCCCACCCTACACTGCCTTCCTCGGTAACCTTCCCTATGATGTCAGCGAGGAATCCATCAAAGAATTCTTCAGGGGCCTTGCGGTCAGTGGGAATCTGCAAGTTTACATTTTGAGTCTTTCCTATCAGGAAATAGTACTCTTAGCTACTTGACAAATGCAGGTTGTGTGTTACTCAATATGTTTTGTGTGTATTTTCAGATCAGTCAAGTACGTTTGCCACGGGAGCCTAGTAACCCAGAGAGGCTTAAGGGTTTTGGTTATGCAGAATTTGATGATGTTGAATCCTTCTTGCGTGCGCTCAGTCTAAATGAGGAGGTGGGTCGGCAGTAAAATATTGACCTCAGTCCATTGCCTTTGTTTTCTGTGCTTTGTTTTCTGTTTTGAGGTAACATTGCATTACATTTTTGTAGAATCTTGGGAACAGACGGATCCGGGTGGATATCGCAGATCAATCCAATGACAAAGGTGAACTGAAGATATACAAAGTCCTTCATGTTGTCTTGGCCTCTGTGAAAGCATATTTCTATTATTATAATTTATATTTCTTCCAGAGAGGGACAGTGGGACAATGTTTGGGCGAGACAGGGATAGAGGTCGTGGGATGGACAGTGGGCCTGATAAGACAGATTCTGATTGGAGGGCACGGCCAAGCGGGGACCAGGATGATGCACCACGTAAAGACGATGGATATGGTGACAGTATGTTAAACAGATGCAAACTCTATTTCATGCTTAAACCAGCATTAATTTTGACAGCTAATTTAGTTATCTGAATTGTGTTAGTCTAGTTTAAGTTGTCTAAATATCATAAGATTGTTTTCTTTACAAGTAAATACCAGTGGTTGTGAATGCTTTCTTTAAAACAACTTGCATACAACATCCTTCATTCTATCAAGTTGGCATATTATTTGTATAAATGAATCCATATTAAATTCTTATTGTTATTAGTCATAATGTTACAATCACAGAATTTTGGCCAGATTGTGCAGCTCTACAAACAAGCATAGCAAACGTGGAGCTCATTTTGTTGTTACTGTTTTTGATTTAAATCGCAATGGCAATTTATTTATTTTTTTCACCAAATCATGCATCTTATCATGAGAAACTTTATGCTGCTGTTATTGGCAGTCAAGGTTATAGATTTCATCTTAAATCCTGTTTGACGGTTGACACACTGTTGTTTGGACTTCTTTGTATAACTTATTGTGGTATATTTTTGCAGGGTCACGTGACCGCTATGAGTCGGACCGATTCAGAGATGCTCCAAGACGTGATGATCGTTATGACAGCGGTCGAGATCGCTTCAGTGGTAGAGACCGCTATGATGACAGAGGTAGCCGAGACTATGATCGTGGAGGTTTGTAGTGTTTCGTCCCTGGGTTTCACAAAAAACATTCCTTAATTTCTCATATGATATGTAAAATGAATGTAAAAGTTAGTGCAGATCAGTTTGTCTTTAAGTTTCTGTGGTTTTGGTGGGTTATTAATTGCAGTTTGCTGCTAAAGTTATGCTATGGTTGTGATTGTCTTAGGTTATGACTCACGTGGTGGTGGAGGGCGTCGAGGATTCAGCAGTGGCTTCAGGAGAGACTTTGATGGAGATCGAGAAGAGCGTTCAGACAGGAGGGAAGAGGGACGAGAAGAGAGGGGTACATGAGACAATGTTAATGCAGAAATGACACACTTCAGCTTTAAAGATACAAGTTTAATGTCAGGAATGTTGTTTTTAAATGAATCTGATTTCGTTCTAGGCCCTCTACAGAGGCCCAAGTTAAACCTGAAGCCACGGAGCATCCCAAAAGAGGAGGAACAGAGTGCAAGCTTGTCTCCCCAGAGTAACACTGCTAATTCCAGCAGGGCTTCCTCTATATTTGGAGCAGCCAAACCTGTGGACACAGCCGCCAAGGAGAGAGAGATGGAGGAGAGGCTGAAGAAAGAACAAGAACGACTCCAGAAACAATTGGAAGAGGACAAGAACAGGGCCTCGGAGAGACGACCACGAGACCGGTGAGAATAGATGGGTTGATATAAAAGAGATTTTCTCTGAAAACATAACTTTTCAATTGTGATAAGAGTATTTCTAGAATTTGTGGTTGAATTTGTCTCTTTTTTTTTAATTTTATGCAGAGACTTGAGTTGGAGAAATGAAGAGCCATCTAATGAGCGTCGACAAACAGGAAGTGAATTCTCACAACCTAAAGGTAATACATTTATGCACGTGTTAACTCTTTCTCTTTACTTTTTGGTTGATTATGATTTTTAATGAAATGAGGCCAGATTCGTTTTTGTTGTTGTTTAATCAAAGATTATTTATATAAAGTGTGTGCTGTTTATTTATAAACTGTTTTATTTACTTTGTTTCTTCCAATGATTATAGCTGTGGTAGCTGGCATGGCGCTAAATTATAAACAATTATCAAACCATGTATATTAGCTATGCACTAATATTACAATCCTAATGAATTATAACTTTCATATAATGGCTGATAATGGCATTTTATGCTACATTTTATAACTGGTATTAAAAATCATAGTCATATAAAACCTTGTAGAAGGACTATATTAGCTTTCTTTAATTGCAGTGAATGTACGACAGATTGTGTTTGAAGCAGTATTAACTAAAACTAATAAAAATATTTGTTAAATTGAAATATAAATATTAGATGAAAAATCTAAGTTAAATGAACAGAAGAAATGTTTCCTTGGAAACTGAAATGTTAAATTACTTTAATACTAAAATAAATACAAATGAATGCTAAATAGAAATATTGAAAATGAAAAAAAAAATTAATAAAAATGTTAAAAAGCATGAAAATAAAAAATTTAAGATGTTAATTCAAAATATTAATAAATACTATATTAGTATAAATACTACTGAAATAACAGTGGGTTGAAGATGTCTAGAATGATAGTGAGAATACATGTCCCTGTAAAAGAAAAAGGTCCTGACATTAGTAACAAGGTGTTAAATACTTCTCTGTCTGTGATGTTCAGGATCTAGGAGTCAAGATGGTGAACATTCAGAGAATGAAGTCTTCAGTGGACAAGAGGATGAGCCGATCTCTCCTGCATGTTCATCACCCTCTTCCAATCAGGGAGGGCTTCCACTGAAAGTAATGCCAGCTCCTCCACCTAAAGAGAACGCATGGGCCAAACGCAGCACAGGGGGTGGTGCTAATGAGAAGGAAGGACCACCCTCAGCTGCCCCTAGCAACAAAAGCGCTCTTAAACCCAACAGGTGTCCTTTCTCTCACAAGTTATGAAAATACAAATATAAAACATGCAATTAAGAAGCACAAATAACACTCATGTTTTTTGTCTTTCTAGGTCAGCTGAAGAGAGAGTATTGGGTAAAGGAAAAAGTCCCCACAATAGCACTTGAAAATACTGGAAAACATTTTTTATGAATATACACAGTTTTCTCACTTGTCTCTTGTACTGTTTGCTAGACGAAAACCAAGTTGACGGCATTCGAAGGGATAAAGTTGTGCCTCAGGGAGGAGGAGGAGGAGTTGGGAGAGGAGGGGCTTGGGGAAGAGGAGTTGACTGCCCAAACAAAGACGAACAGAGAGAAACTGCAGACAGGTGAGGCAGCCTTCACAAATGTAAATTAATTTGTATTTTTTTGTACTATATGAATTTATACAACTGCATAGACATGACACTGACTAAGAAGCAGTATCTGAATCTAAATTACTTTTATTTATGTTAAAAGTAAAAGGGATCTGCCAAGCTCTAAAACTGACTACAAAAATAGTCCTTACAACTAGCAATTTATTACAAATGAAGCTGTAAGAAAAGATGCTGTCTGAAAAGTATTTAACACTAGGGCTGGGCTGTATGACCAAAAAATATTATCACAAATTTTTTTTCTCCATATCATACAATATCAATATGCATGTGCCATTACTGGGGAAGGAAATGCTTTCCACATGTTTGTAAGACCTTAAAAATAAATATTAACCCTAACTTGCTGCTTCACCATTAAACTCCACAGAGTAGTTACCTTTTTATTTAGGGCCCAATGAAATTCATGAAACTTTTCCCCAAATTGTGTATTTTCTAATGAAGTAAATTAATAAAACTTTAACAATTTCATTAGAATTTAAAATGTAATCCAATGAAAATAACAATTTATTGTAAAACATTGCGTTTGATTTTTTTATTTTTTTTTTATTTTTTATATGATGTTTCACAGCAGAACTATATTAATTAAAACATGGAAGAAAAACAAGCTTGGTTGAATGGTTCCTTAAAAGTTATGATATTTATTCATTTGAGAAGTTCATTTTAGTAGACAGCAGTAATATATTTCTGTCATAATTTCTTCAAGTTAAACTGAGCAATGGCGGGTTGTCATGAAGATCTTTGAGTTTCAGTTTGTATTTGACTCAACTAAAATGTGACTCAGAGCAGCTCTGGAGATGAAGTTAATGCATTCATGTCCTCATATTGAGACGCAGATGCTGAAACCGCACGTTTGAATTTTTGTAGTAGATGAAACGGCACTATTCAAAGACACTAAGCTAAGTTAAATGAACAGTAGAAATGTTTCCTTGGAAACTGAAATGTTAAATTACTTTAATACTAAAATACAAATGAATGCTAAATAGAAATATTGAAAAGAAAACAAAAATGTTGAAAACGCATGAAAGTGCTGAACCTTTAATAAAATTAAAATAAAAATTGAAAATGTACAAATAAAAGCTAATTCAAAAATATTAATAAATACTATATTAGTATATAAATACAACTAAAATAACAGTGGGTTGAAGATGTCTACAATGATACAGTGAGAATACTTTTTTTTTTAAGCAAAAATGCCTACAAAAGAAAAAGGTCCTGACATTAGTAACAAAGTGTTAGATAAATACTTCTCTATCTGTGATGTTCAGGATGTAGGAGTCAAGATGGTGAACATTCAGAGAATTTTGTAGTAGATTAAACAGAACGATTCATTCACACAAAGACACGTAGAACAGGCAAACCTATTAGCATTATGAACCGACTGGCTGATGTCATGTTTTTTTCTGCTGTGTGATAGACTGTTAAATTAATCCATAATAAGTAAGAATGTCCAGACAGAGCTTATCATCGCTATCGACAAATTTTATTGTGATCTTCGTATAATATTGCTTCTCTATTCTTAAACCCTTTCATGACTTTTAAATGACAGGAAGGAGGTCAGACGGGAACGAGATCCCAGAATAGCCTCAGAACCAAAGAAATATGAAGAGAGCGCTCCTCCTGTGAGTACTTCATCTGAACCTGACACCTCACTGAGCAGATGTAGTCAACATTACAAGAAAAATTAGACCCTGAAAATGATTGATTGTAGAAACTTACATATTAGTGTAGTTGTTCAGCCCACTGTTGTGTAGAACTTCTTGCTTAGAAAGAAATACCAGAAAATAATTTTCTTCCTACAACACTTACTTGGTCATCACAAAGGGTGCTTCTCAATATCCCTCCTCGCTCCTCCGTCTTCCATCCTATGACCCGGAAACCAATTGAGCTCAGCCATCTTGTAGGACATCTCAATTCTCTAATTACACTGGGAGGAGGTGAGGAGTAAGGAGGCTTCCAGAGGTGTCATGAGCAAGGATACACAGGTTTCAACCGGGGCATCTTGCTTTATTAATATTTATTATGAATGCCTTAAATAACGAACTTTAACAACACAAAGGCAGATCCTTTTATGGCAACTGATGATGCTTGAGAGGTCAAGGATATTCCAGTGTTCATCCTTTGATTCCTCTGTCCTCTTTTCCTTTCCTTGCATCCTGCCCTCATACCTAAGGGGGTGGAGCTAAGAAAGAAAACAAGGATGCACAAATAAGAAATCAGAAGCACCCAAACATTGAGGTTATAAGCTTTCTTTTTGTCCCTACAGCAATTCAGCTCCGCAAGTAAGTTTTCTGCCCTACTAATGGATGGAGACCAGGGAGAAGAAGATGGAGAGGAATGAACAGTTAGCAAGGATCAACTAACTTCATAAACACAGAACAGAAGAAAAGAGCAACTGAATGATCAAATGAGGGGTTAAATTAGAGTTTCCTCATGATGAGTGAGTGAGTGGTGTAGCTCTAAGGATGATGGTCAGGGTTCCCACAATACTGTTCTCTGTCATGTTTATGGAAATGTATACTGGTATTCCTAAAACTGGCCCATTTTAATTAAAAATAAAATAAAACAAATCAGTGCAGTATGTAGACAAATGCATTCATACATGTAGACATTTGAAAATCATTGTTAATTTGAAAGTCGTTATAATAAAAGAATGTAAGATACTGTAACTTGTCTCTGAATTCCTTTTTTGGTTAATTCAGTCAGCAATTGCAATATGATGCATAGTAGCTTTTTCATGGATTTTATGTAATTGTTCACTCGTAATGCTCCGTATTGTGTTTTAATGCTATAAACCATGTTGCATTTTTGTTGAAATCTCCCACTGAAGAGTTTGTGGTTGGCAGAAACACCCTCAGAATTGAGGCGTATGCCAAAGGATAGGCTTTCCACTCAAATCCTTTAAATGCTTCAGACTGAAACTCAAGGTTTCTATCTTATTTTGGTCATCCGTTCATTTCAAACCTGTATAGCATTATGTTCTCAGGATAGGATAGTGAACTCCCTCGAAGTGCTTTTAAACCAATGTAATGGTCCAACACTGAGGCTGTGCAGATCCTCCCAGTCCCTTGGTGATTAAGTATTGAAAAGCTGTCCAAGACCCCTAATGCCTTTCTTTCCCAAGTACTATATTATTAAACTAATCAGAAAAATCTGACTGCATGAAATTCCAGTTGGACTCCGGTGGCTGTATGTGTGCCACAAGAAAATTGGTTTTGTTACATTTTTGAGCTGTTTTCTCTTAAGCTCTGAATAATTTTGAGTTTTGTGTGTTTCTTGAAGGTGTTTTTCCCATAACTGCTTTATTGGATGGATTTTACGGCCCATTCTAGAGTGGAAGTTTGTTGCATTCTTTGTGTGGTCATATTGTGCTGTTCATCCATGTTTTCCCAGCTGCCCTAACTGAACCTCTCTTGCATGTAGCATGGTTTGAATGTAGTTATGTCCTTATAGAGCTACTGCATATTATCAAAATGTTTTGGTGAAAGAGAAAGAGTTGTCTGATCCGGCATTTTCTCTAAATAATCCTTAAAACTCATAAAGACTCAGTATCTGCGTTCACTATTATGAGTGCATTGCCGATGTGTCTACACACAAATACTGCAGCTCAATGACAATAAAAAAAACACTGGTTTTGTGTTGAATCAGATTTGATGAGTGTGATGTTTTTGTGTAATCTCTGATGGCTTTATAAACAAGCCATGGCTCTGGTCTGCCATACGGTTTATTTTAGGGCAGAAAATAATGTTTGCTTGGCTTCTAGTTAATGAGTATTGATAAACAAAAATTAACTCAAATGATGAAAGTTATTACGTCTCGTTCACCAAGAACAAAAACGATTTAGTGCGATGGCTTCTGATTGGCTGTCAAATAATCGTTCTGAAAGTGACCAACATTTTCACTCTGTTGTCGTTGGTTATTATTCCCTATCCTCATACAATTACTAAATATTAAGTTCTAATTGCCATTCTGAACGGGCCTTAAGTTACAGGTTTTCTGTATGAAAATAGTTATAGAAATGATTCAGATAATTTATTGCGACACATTCACACACAAAAAAACGATAATTATGATGATTTCAGCGTTTACAATAAAAGTTATTTTTATTATAAGCGCGCACTGCCTCTGTAAATGCTCAGTCTTTTTAATGTCGGGTGGATTGTGATTGGCTATCAGAATGTTATCATTCAGTTGTAAAAAAAATAATAATAAAATAAAAATTCTTTATGAACATTTATCATGTGGAGTTCCCTATCACCACACAATTCGAACTAACCTACTATTAAAACTATAGTTACCATAGTTATTATCCTTGGTGTAAACGGGATTTTAGACAAATAACGTACTTACCGTGGTACAGGAATGGTATCATGAAAATACCATTTGGTAGGCTGCTCACAATGAATGTACCATGATACGAATACGATGGAATTACCATGATACATATTCTTGAATAAATTAATTGTATTTATTTATTTAACATTTAGAACTCTTAAATCGATTGGTAATGGATATTTTAGCATGTAGCCAACCTATATCAGTGAGACATCTTGGGTGTAAGAAACAAAAAGCAGAATCAAGGTATGTGAAACTGCAGTCCTGTGTGTTTATAGCCTCTAGTGACAGATGCAGTGCTTTGTGTGTTCAGTGTTGTTTTCTGCTGTGTCAGGTGCATGTATGTGTTGTTTCTGTTGTCTGTAGAATGACAGTTGGTGCTTACTGGTGGTCTCTGAACACAGAACCTACCAGAGTGACCTTTCAAGTAACCAAAAAAACATTTATGTATTGGTAGCTTTTGGAAACGATTTTGTTTTTTGAGTCTCTTAGCTTTATGTTAGTTTACTTAAATAGTTTTGCGTGTGCAAATGTCTAAAAGTAAAAACAGTCCTTGCGGTCAAAAGATAGTTCTTATAACCTCATGATTACATGGATTGTTTATAAACTGCATTATATGTGTATGATAATTATGCAATAATCAGAAACATTTGAATTCATTTGAAATGCAGTAGCCTATCTCACCGCAGAATACTTGTATCTAGCCACATGCTAAACTGTAATTACATTATGTATAATTGACATATAAACATTATTTGTAATGCAAATTACTTTAAATTGTAGTGAATTGTAGTTTGTTTTTGACGAACAGTTTTGTGTAGATATTTTTAGAAAAGTAGCTACAAAATGGATAGGAATGTGGGGAATGTGTGTTAAACATTTATTATTTTTCTTATTTTGTTTTCTAGAATATTTTTATATTTATCTATTATAAATTAAAGTTGTGTGTTTTCGTCCAGTAGAAGTATGTTGAAAACTTGGTCATGATATATATATATATATTTTTTTTTATAAAAAGTCTTCATCAAGATAATTCAGAAGATGCTAGATCTGTCATGTAGCTCAGAAGTGAATTGCTTATTTTCTACCTCAAAATGTTGTCCTACAAATCCTAAATATTTTGTTGACAGAGTCTTACCACTTCTACTGTTGCCTCAGGAAGATGGTGGTCCTTCACCCCTGTAGTACATTTTTAATTCACTGAATTGATGTTACAACTCGCCCTGTTTTACAGAAACCTTATTATGAATAGAGTTTTTATGGTTTCATGTGCTTCACAGTAACTTATTCAGTATTGCACCCACACATGCAGATGCGAGTCGAGTGCTGCTTGGACGGAGCGGATGTGAAAGAACAAGAACAGATGCTTTCTTGTTTCATTCTGCCAATGAAAGATGGAGATGAGAAGGAACAGAAGACCTAATGCTCTTTGTGTGCAGACTTAGGGACTGGGTGGTGGAGAGATGTTGGAATACAAGCCTTAGGGGTTGTGTGTGAGTGTGTGTGTGATGGCTCCCAGTGGGTGAGGAGAGCTCGAGTGCCAAAGGAGAGGAAGGGTCTGACGTAAGCCTGCCAAAAACAGCTGCGAGGGAGAGACGGAGGAGGGCGTTACATAGTGTGCATGTGAGGGGTTCAAGAGACAGTCAGAGGGAGGACACCCCGTGAGACAGAAGAGGGAGACTTTGGAAGTGGGAGAGAATGTGTGGAAAAGAAGGTGTGAGAGATATGATTCTGTGTTGGAACTGGACGCTAAGGCATTGAGGAACAAGGAGACGTCCTTGAGGACAAGGGAAACATAAAACAAGAAGCAACCTGGACTGAAGACTAAGGAAAAGAAGGGCTAATAAAGTGTAAGAGGAGAAGGAAAGGATTTTCAAGGAGTAATTAAGCAAGTAGAATGGGTTGTGTTTTCAGCAAGCAGCGTTGGGTTAAAGAGAGGAATTCCCAGCCCTCGGACCCCCCAAAAACACGAGACCTCACCGAGGATGCAGAGATTCTCAGCTTAACAGAGGTACGTGTGTGTGAGAGCATGGGGTCATATACAGGTAAGAAGATCTCCAGGCAATGAGTGCAGTGGGTCTGCCGCAATGGTTGTTTTATGTCTTCTGTAAATCATTAAATACTTGCAGTCATATTTATAGTCAAGGGTTTTCAAATAGGGATCTGTTGAATTGAGGGTCAACAGAGAACATATGTAAAATATATACAACTTGTTCTTTTTAATTCATTGGTAACTTTTTAACTAATGATCTGTTTTTGCATTATATAATGTAGTAATGTTAATTTATTATATAAAGTTATCTTAGTAACACTATACAATAAGGTTGCATTAGATAATGCATTAGGTATTATGAACTAAAAAACAAAAGTAAAAATTTTATAGCATTTGCTAATTTAGTTTAATGTTAAGTATACTGTTGTTCATTAATAATTTGTTAATTCCTAATTCATATGTTGTTCATTTTCTACTGCCTGAAATGTTAAAATGTATGTTGCACAAATGAACATTAATCTAGATTAATTATATAAAGAATTTTATTGTTAGTTCATGATACCGAATGCATTAAATATAACTATGCTATATTTTATTGCATTATATTATATTATATTATATTATATTATATTATATTATATTATATTATATTATATTATATATTAAATATAACTATGCTATTATATAGTATGTGACTGGATATTGGCTGATACAGTTATAATTATTGTTATATTAACTTATTAACAACATCAAGATTTCAGAATAAAGGATATTTAAATAATATAAGGAGAATATTTTAAGGATATTCCTGTCAATGAACCCCCCCCCCCACACACACACACACACAAATACTCACTCACAGTCACACTTCCATGTCCGTCATTTGGCGGCAGCTTGACTCTTTGGGGTCAGACAGCTTTAGTATGTTATGTGCCCTTAGAAAACGTGCCTATAGGATGGAAAATGTACGTAAATAGAACATTTCCACTTCACATAACACATTTTAAGCAGTGACAAACACTTACATGTCATGTGTGCTGTGCTCTTGAGAGAAAAAAGGAAAATATATTCCATAACCACAGACAAATAGCCAGATTAACACACCCATGCAAGCATATACACAAACACACACGTTTCCTAGGGATCCTGTGGTCAGAAAGACTGTTTAAAAATAGACAGTGGAATTCTGGGACGGTGGAAGCATACCTCGGCCTTCCCACCTGCTCCCGTCTACTCCTGCCCGGAATGTGAGTCTGTATATGAGTGTAAGAGAATTCCTATTAGCAGGGCCAAAACTCTTATTTCAAAATGTCAGCAGCAACAGTAGCAGAGAGAAAACTCTTTTTGTCTCTCTGACTCTCTTATAGCATGTTCATTTGACATTGGGAAATTCTAGTAACCTAAATAGTTTTGCACTCTTCAGAGGAGAAGAAGAAATGAGAAGGCATGAGGAGAAAGCTGTGGCTGTGTGTGTGTTGGATATGTGGAGGGAAATGCTTTATCCATGAGCCAAACTTTGGCTGGAGACAGCGAGGCACAGAGAGAGAGAAGGGTGGAGAGCTGAAAAAGTCCTTTATCTAAAACCATGCTTTAATAAAAAAAAAAAAAAAAAAAAAAAAAGTTTGAGATGTTTTTTTTTTATTTATGTTTGTCATTTGTTTAATGTATGTAAACATAAACTCTTTGAAAATAACTTTTGAACTAGTTGATGAATTAACTGCTGTATATGTGTTTTTGAAAAAAAAAAAAACACCCTCTATGATTGTAGAAGAGATATATTTTCCGTGAAATCTTTAGACAGATTGTTTGAGGTGGTTTACAACTATACGCACCAGTCTGCTTGTAACATAACGATTGTTTACCTCCCATTTACAGTCTGTAGATGGCAGCATTGTCAAGTGATAAACCCAGCAATGTGCTATTAAGGATTACATTACCGTTCACAGATTTTGGGTCGGTAGTTTTTAAAGAAATGAATACTTTTATTTGACAAGGACGCATTAAAATTTATCAAGAGTGACAGTAAAAACCATTAGATTGCTACAGAAGATTTATAGAGTGAAAGTAATAAAAATTTGTTTGATATTGTAGTTTTCTCTTTCTAAAGGTGAGCCCTGGTGAGCATAAGAGACTTTTCAACATTACAAATCTTATACAAATGTCTTACCAAATATGTTTTTATAATCATTGCTGACATTTTATCAACAAAATGTTATAAATGCTATTCAAAGAGTGAGTTAAAGTGGTTTTATACTGTATATGTATGTATGTATGTGTGTGTGTGATGTGACATCTAGATAGATATAGATATATACACTGAACACCTAGTAGAATAGAATAGAATATAGTATTAATATAGTATTATTAACATTAATATATAGTCTATTAATATAATATAGTATTATTAATTATTAATTAGTATATATTAACATAGTTAATTGATTGTCAAATCATCCAGCTGTTTTATGCAATAACTGGCCATTGTGCCAAAACAGTTCTGTCATCACAGCACTATTACCAAAACAAACATGATTTTCATTCATCGCCTCCATATGAGTGATTGATTTATTCTCTTCATATCACCACAACTGGGGGCGTGTGGACATGTGTGCTCAGTGCTCTTTAATATCATGTTTGGGGTTGGCAGATGTGTTTGGGTTTAGTTCCTGCCAAATGTACTTACTGTACATACAGATCCCACAGTATCTGCTGCTGTATAATTTTGATGTCTTTGTGTGTGTGTGTGTGTGTGTACTTATGTAGTTGGGGAAGATGGGTTCACACTCCTTTAAAGAGAGGAACTTCAAGAAGAAACACCACTGTGTTGTCTGCAGACAAGCTCTCGACAGCCATGGCATGTACTGCAGAGGTAAAACATACATTTGTTTTCACTATAATGACTTTATATTGACTTCTGTTGTTTTTATACTTAGCTAATATTAGCTAATAGTTCCTCTTATTTATGTTATATTTATTAAGCCATTTCCTCATGGGCACTATTACTGATCCACAAATTGTAGGTGATTTCAGGTTTTACTGTCCTTTTGGTCCCCATATAGGCAAAACCTGACCCCCACATGCACATAATGTACAGTAATATTTATTAATGTAATACACTTTTTTTTTCCTTGCAGAGTGTAAAACTGCAGTTCATAAGAAATGCGAGGAAAAGGTAAGATTCTTTCTTTTACAGCTAAAATGCTGAACTATGCCTCTTATGAAGTATAGTGGATATGGCTAAACTTTGGCTAAACAGTGGTTACTTGATTTGGCTTTAACCAATAAGGAAATGGCAGAAGAATATGCATTCTCGTTGTTAGTGACTGTATGGGTCCTTGCAGTGGCGTGTTTATCTAAGTGGCTTCTGGTCTTGTGATGTATGTCACTCACAAATATAGTACAAATAGGTCTAATTCAGATGAGTTATGAACTCTGGTTGTCTTTGGTATTAATAGAAATTGCAATCAGTCACTGAATACCAACAGTGCATCACACAGATATACAGCAGTGTATCCGCACGCTACACACCACAGCTGTTCCTCTCTTTCTCTCTCTTATTATTTCTCCTCCTCACTTGCTTTCTCTTTTACTTTTTCGTATCACAGTAAAAAACAAAATATATATTATTATAAAAAAATGTTAAAAATAAAATTAAGGCAACAGTTTCATTTTATGTTTTGTGTTTAGTTAATTTACTAATTTTAAGTAAATGCCTTTCCTGAACCTAAAATGTCAAGTGTCAAAATCATGCAACCATAATTATTCATACCCCAGTGCATTCTCAAAGAAAGATGAATGGTATTAGAGTTAAAAGAACCATTGAAATTCACTATACTAGTTGGTTTGGTTTAAAACATAGATGATGATACTAGTAACAATTTACAAAAAGGTTCCAGTTGTTATCATGAAGGATGAAAATTACTTCAAAAGCATATATTAATCTTAGTTAATATTAATTTCAACATTTACTAATATATTATTAAAATTGATTGTTGCATTTGTTAATATTCAATGGACTTGAGCTAGCATGAACTATGAGAATGTTAACAAAATTAATTAATACAGTAACAGATTCTTTGCACATTGTTAGGTAATGCAATAACCGTGGGACCTTTATTCAGTTAAAGTAATACATATATTATGAACAAACAATGAAAAAGTACAATAATCAAGTAGATATTTTGACATTTTTAAGCATCATTTACTTTATACAGTCATTGCCCTGGTTTTAGAGCGAGAGAGAGAGAGAGAGAGGAAGAGTTGGGTGGGAGCAAGAGAGTGAGAGGATCAGAAAGAGAGAGCGAGAGAAAGAGAAAGAGAGGAGAGCACTTGTATGTGTATGTTATAGGAACTCTAGAAAACTGGACTCATCTGAGAAAGGTACAGACACTTTTCCTTTTTTAAAGGGGCATCAAAGAGGTAATTCATTTTGCTTTTGGGAAAGGTATGTATACTTAGATCGTAGAATCAGTATGTGTTTGTACTGAGATAATCTGTTTGGCACAAAGAGAAATCCAGTAAAAGAGAATCAGCAATATATGGAATGAAAGTAGAGACCAGAGTGTAAGAACACTGACACATGACAGAGATAAAATCAGATGGTCGTTAAGGTTTATAATATATAAACATTTATCTTTGTTTGTTTAGTGATTGCGTGTAAGCATTTGATTGTGTCTGCTTCACTTGCAATTACTTCTTACCTGCTAAAACAGGATGCAGTTAATGAACCCCAGTGTGTTTCCTCATCCCTCATAAAGGATTGTTTTGTCTGCACTGTAATATGATTTTATCATTATGTTATAGCAACCTGTTAGTTTCAGCTTCCAACAGCTGGATTTTCCAGCAGGGCAATCCAAAGTCAGAGCTCAAATGATGAACAAAACTACTTCTACAGAGCTCAATAATGAACAAAATTGCTTCTACTTAAATTTAAGGCAGTAATGCAATGAACAATGCAATGAACATTCATGACTTACATGGTGAAAAATACTCCTACAAACAGACTCATGATCAGAGGCACAGGGCAGCTGATCATCTGAAATAGAGTAGTGGAAATAGTTCATAAAGCCAGCAGGCATTTCATCCGTCCTGGATGGAGAGATCAGCTGCGTTTGTTTCTCTTTATACACGTGTCTCCACCCTCCCTGTCTGACAGTCTATCAGAATATCCCCATTCACACTTAACCCACCCTCAAATATGCAAAATGATGGTCTTTTTAGGTTTTCAAATGACAGATTCTCAAACGCTTCAGTTTGATTTACACCTCTAGAATATATGGTTTCATCCATCAACTGTACATTTAATTGCATATACTAACAAGATGGTATTGAAGTCATATGCAAAGCCGTTTGTGTTAGAGTCTGTAAGTTAAAATGTTATGTCTAAACTAATTACTGAGAAGGAAGCAAAGTGAACGTGTGCAAATATGCGCACACACACACTCACAGACGGTGTTAAACAGTACCAGATGTCCCCTGGTGTGATAATAACCTAATGAGGACAGAGAGGATGTCTTAAAATGGAGAGTCACCCAGTGGCCCCAAAGTATGTTAGCTGCGTGTGTGTATGTTTAAGAGGCTGGTATGTGTCTCTTATATGGTCTCTGATGTCTAAACCTTCCAAAGCATACATCAAAGACTTGGTTACCATGTGTCTAAAACACACCTTTCGCTGTCTGTCTTTCGTCCAGGTCTCTGTCCCTTGTGAAGTTATCTCAGATCCAGTGAGTATTACCCCAAGTTGCTTTTTAACATATATCTTAAAGTCATTGCATCTGTGTTACATTTACATGAATGAATTTAGCAGAATTGACATTGAGCGATCTAGCTTTATGAGACTTTATGAATCTTATGAGAACTGATTAAACAAAAAATCCCCTGCACTGTAAAATTCAAAAGCAACTAGATTTAGGACATTTTTGAGTTTATTCAACTTATGGATAATTGAATTAATTTTTTTATGTAATGTCAACTTTTTCTACATTTATTAGTTCAACCTTTAAAATGCTGTACATATGACAAAATGGAAATGTAACTTATGTTTGGGGTCTCAAAGACCCCAGGTATAAAACATAAATAAATGCAGTGCATATGATTTTCTGTTTAATATACACACTATAGACATCCATTATTGTTGGTTGTTTCCTTTCAGTTTCTCATACGGTATATATATTTTGACCATGTATTTTGACTGAGGTAAAATGGACTTAAAGCAAAAAACAATGTAATTATATTAGATAATAGTGATATTTTTGAAAAGTGCATGCCTGCTTCAGTAACCTTCTGTAATTTCTTTCTGCTGGGATATCAGAGGAACATATTAAAACAATTTGTAGGGAAATACGAGGTTAATTTTCAAATGACCATTATTTTTACAAAGGCGTAATTGAAGTCAACCATAAAAAGAGCCATTATTATCAGAATAGGAAGGTTAAAGGAATTACTAAGTGTGTTTGATGTATCGCAATTTAAAAGAAATGTCTGGACCATGTCTCCCTGCTTTTTATTCACATTCTTTTAACTCTGATCTTTCCTAGCCCCCATTTCAAAACCAGATGACCATTCCTCCCAGGTAAGACCAAATTTCATGAAGCTAACAGCAACATTTGTCATGAATTTAAGAAAAAGCTCACCTCAAAAAGTAACAATCTGTCATCACTCACATTCATGTTTTATGAAAATCATCATTATTTTTAGGGTGCACTGCTACTTTTGTATGTATTTGAGTGTGACTTTCTTGTGTTTTTTGTGTGTTTCACAGTAGAGACAAAATGGAGAGTGTTATGGAGAAGTTGATGGGCAGTCATTATGACTTTGACCTGACTTACATAACTGAGCGTATCATCTCTGTCCTCTACCTGTCTGACCTGGAAGAACAGCATTACAGCGCTAACCTTAAGGAAGTGGTGGCCATGTTGAAATCTAAACATCAAGACAAGTTCTTGGTGAGTTGTATTTCTGTTTCATCATTGTTGAGTTTTAAAGCCATGTGAATTATCACTCTTATGTCTCTTTTATTTCTTAGCTTATAAATCTGTCAGAGAAACGCCATGACATCTGCAGGATAAATCCAAAGGTATCTTCTTGCTGTTTTATTAAAAGCGGCTTTGTATGTATTATTCCATCAACTAGATTTGCATATATCTTCATTTAAAAGTCAGTGTATGGCTGGCTTGTTTTGATGTATGCCTTTGTTTCTGTTTTTCTGGGATGACCTCTTCCCCTGCCTCAGGTTGAGGAGTTTGGATGGCCTGATCTACATGCCCCGTCCCTTGATAAAATATGTGCTGTGTGCAAAACCATGGAGAACTGGCTTAACTCTGACCCCCAGAATGTGGTTGTACTGCACTGCAAGGTTGAGATCAGAAGTTATTCGAAATTTAATATTTAATAGATAAGAGCTAAAAGTGTCTAAATATCTTATTAAAGGAATAGATCATCCAAAAATGTGATTCTGTCACCATTTACTTACCCTAAAGTCATTCCAAATTCAAATGACTGCCTTTCTAATGGAGAAGTTTAGACTAATGTACTCCCTTTTCCATGCAGTTACAATGATTTGGCACTGAAACTACAGAAAGCACTATAAAAGTATCATAAAAAAAGTCCATACAACTCTCAATCCTTCCCTCTAGTGGGCTGTTAAACTCTGTGACCAGATAACAGTCAGCAAGTTGAACTTAACCAAGTCAGTCTGGTCCAATATAGATTTGTAAACGATGACAGAATTTAAATTTTATAAAATTTTGGTGTCATAGAAAGCGTGACCCAATATTAGTATTAGTTGTAGTAATTGTATATATTTTTTCTTCTCTGTCTGTTTTCCTTTTTCTCTACCTGCCACTTTTTCAGGGCAACAAAGGAAAAACAGGGGTGATTGTGGCAGCTTACATGCATTATAGCAAGATATCAGCTGGGTATTTACACACACACACACACACACACACTTAAACACATTAACCAGTTATTAACTGTGTAGGCCAACACCATTATTTTATTTTATTTATTTTTTTGAAGGAAATTAAGTTTTAGTCAGCAAGGGCTCATTAAATTTAGATTTTTGTTTTGAATAAGTGCTGTTATTTTAAGTTTTTCTACCACAGAAATAAATGACATTTTAAAATATATTAATTAGAAATGTTATTTTAATTTGTAACATTATTGCATAATATTACTGCATTTTTTATTAAAAAAATGCAGCCTTGGTGAACGTAGGAGAATCATTAAAACTCTTATGCAGTGCCTTCGGGAGCATTTTATTGTAATTACACTTGACTTTTTCTGTATGTATGTGTGCAGGGCAGATCAGGCTCTCTCGACAGTTGCTATGAGCAAATTTTGTGAGGATAAAATCTCTTCCTCTCTCCAGCCATCTCAGAACAGGTATGACCAACCTTTATTTCTGTTTGTTCCAGGATAACTTGTTCTAGTTGGGTCATGATGTTCTCTCTGTCATCGCAGGTATATATATTATTTTGCCGGTCTCCTCTCGGGTGCAATAAAGATGAACAGCTCCCCTCTGTTCCTGCATCAAATTCATATTCCAGCTTTGCTCAACTACCAGTCAGCAGGAGGTACACAACCTGTTCAATCATAATCAGGCCTTATTTTGTATTTTCTGAACTGATTTTGAGGAAAACGCAACAGAAATATGTATTCTTATATGTATATTTTAAATTAACATGTGTTCAAGTGATAGTTAAAGCAAAAATGTACTCACCTGTATGACTTTCTTCAGTCAAAATGATGACAGAATTTTCATTTTTGGGTAAACTATCCCTTTCATTTTGTCTCCCCATATTATCCATTGCATTTTGCAGGTTACTCTCCCTTTCTGAAGATCTATCAGTCGTTGCAGCTGGTCTATTCTTCAGGCAAATAGTAAGTGGGTCTATTTTGTCAGTCTCATTAAGTTTGAGATGTTTTTCAGCGCTGTGGCATGGTGGTCACTGTGTGCAGTCTGAAGTATTGACCTCTGGAGCTCAACCCTGCAAAAATAAACATCTTGTTGGTTTAAGCGGCTCAAAGTTGGCTTAAGATGATCTTACGTTCTGGCTCAGATAGTGTAGTTAGTCTCTCAGCCATGCCATGCAGGTTTAACTGGTCAACAACAAGCTGGTCTCCCAGACTATCCAGCTCTGGCTCGCAGTGTGTCCAAATCACACTTTTCCTCTTGTCTTTTTATCATGTCATGTCCTCTCTTGACTGTTCTATAAAAAAAATGAAATTTCATACTTATTGTGTGTGTGTGTATGTTACAGTGATATTCAGAGCCCTAACAGAAAGATTCTGTGTGTGAATATTGAACCAGCTCTACTGCTGAAGGGAGACATCCTGGTAAAAGCACTCAAACATTTCACAAGAATACATTCTTCTTATATAAGATTTTCTTATAACCTGCTTGCTAGCCACTGCTTTGGAGGGAGAAATATTTTGAAATACATATTTAAAAACATCACCACATTATTAAATGACCATATTTAAAGTAATAGTTCACCCAAAAATAAAAATTATATCATAATTCTCTCACCCTCGTGTCATTCCAAACCCATAAGAATTGGTTTTGGTTATTTTGTGATTCTATTTTTATTGTGTTATTAGACGTTTATGTCCCTCCATTAGAAGTCCAGGGAAGGTGAAGATCCAAAAGGTCATAAAGGTGTCAAAGAAATGAATCCATATGAACTGAGAGGTTTATTCCAAGACTTGTGAAGAGATATTCTCACTTTATATGATGAACAGATTTAATTTAGGCTTTAATTCACATATAAACAAACATACATAGAACAAATAATATCTGGTAAACACAGAATCTCAAATGTGCTCATGTGTTCATCACATGCAAGAACTAACATCATTGGTTCTCTTGCATGATGCACACACATTTTAGCTTTGCGTTTACCATATGTGATGTGCTCTATGTATGTGTGTCAGTCACTGTTTAGATGCAAATATAAGCTCAAATCAAACCTGTTCACAAGGTGTATCTCTTCACAAGAATATCATAAACACTTCGTGGGCCATTCACCACCTAGCAACCGATCAGAACACTCTTTCATCTGCATAGCAATATTTTACACTCAGAAAGCCTTAGAAACCACATTTCAATGTCCTAACAACCACCTTTAACACCCAAGCAATGTGTTGGTGGATTGAGAGAAGCACCACATTTTCACTGCAAAAGCACCATGTTTTCCTCAGTAAAACTGCTTCTTATTGTCTGTCCTTAGGTGAAGTGTTATCACCGTCTCTCAGATCTGTGTAAAAGAGAGTGTGTGTTCAGAGTCCAGTTTCACACCTGTAGTGTTCATGGGTCTCAGCTTGCTTTTGGCAAAGGAGAACTTGACCATGCTTGCACAGGTAAACACACAGGCACTGTTTGTTTGACTGCCCCCTCCATTGCCTCGACTGCTCAGAAGCAGAGGAATAGTGTGTTTTCTGTGTAATGATTTTTCTGATTCGCGTTTGTGTGTAGATGACCGTTTCCCTGCAGATGCCACAGTGGAGTTGCTGTTTTCTTCTGGCCCGCAAAGAAGAGGTACACATCTATCAACTGCACTATTTCTCCATCCCTTCCTCCATTAGCCCTATCTCAATGCTATATGTGAGTTTTATGTATTTTTAGGTGGAGAGGTACAGGGAAATGACCCGGGAGTATCTGTGGATTACGGCACTGCAGATCCTATTGTGCGTTGGGACTCGTATGAAAACTTTAACCTTCACCATGAGGATAGTGTTGAGGGTATGTGCACTCAGTCTAGCCCAAAACCTGTAGCACGTCAAGCTACAAGAACTTGAATTACAATCAAACTAACCTAAAAAATGGTTGGCCACAGTACAAGATAAGATAAGATAAGATAAGATAAGATAAGATAAGATAAGATAAGATAAGATTTAACTTTATTGTCCCGAAGGAAATTTGTATTGGACACACATTATATCTGCTGTTTTATACAAATATATATGAAATGTTTTATACAAATATATATATATATATAAAATCATTCAATAATAACTAAAAATCTTACTGACCCCAAACTTGTATATTTAAGCTATTTTAAGATGAAAATGTCTATAGAATGCAACACTACCAGATGTTCTGCAGTTGCAGCATTTATCTGGCACAAAACACCTTAATATAATAATACAACTAATAAACACAATTTATACTGTAACTGGTTCAAAGACATGAACAATAATATTAAACTGAGCTAAGATGAATCAGTGTGTATATATATATATATATAATCATTTTTCTTTCTTTTTTTTCAGAGAATCATTTATTTGGTTGAAATTGCAATCTGAGACAAAAAAACGCTGAGACATTTTTCATACACTCCATATTCATGTAACTGCAGATAATATGGTTTTTGTCTATGTATTCCCTGTGATCTCTAGATATATGTCACACACGTGGGCCTTTGGACGGTAGTCTGTATGCTCAAGTGAAGAAGCGTCGAGCACCAGGCTCCAGTCCCAGCGAATGCCCGACTTCCATCCAAACCTCCACACATTCGCCCAGTCATTCCTCCTCTACTTCTCCCATTCATCTCTCCATCCAGCCTCTCTCGCTCAGCAAGGACACAATTTGCTCCTCAGCACCACCCAAATCCCTCTCACCACCTCTAAGAGAAAAAAGAGAGAAGGACGAAGACAGGGAAAGACACAGAGAAACCGCAATTCTTGACGATGGCGACTGCTCTCCTGTGAGACCAGATCGGCCCGTTCAGTCTTATACTCGCCCGTATTCCCATACTCATTCATTCTGTGATCCAGACCTGACCAGCCTGCATGCACTTGCACAAACCCCCCATCCCAAACACCACACACTTCCCTGCAGCCGCACTGCCCCACTGCCAGTTCGAGACTTGTGTGTATCCCAGCCTGATATTTTATGGGAGAGAGGGCGATGTCTGCACCATCCCTGCCCAGAAACAATCAGGCACATGTACTCATATCCCACTCAAGAAACCCACCTTTATTCACCACTTTCACACTCACAGTCCTCCCGTTCCCACACACTTCCTGTACAGACACGTGCATTCTACTCTGGGGAGGGATGTCCTGTGGTTCATTGCTCCGCCCTCCCTCAGGGCCACGCCCACATCCCTCCTACCCTAACCCCTAATCAGTCACTGGTCTCCAGTCCATACCGAGAATTACGTTACAGTACGACTCCACCAACATCGTGCTCCTGCAGGGACTGTTCTCGCTTACGAGAGGATGTTGCCCTCCATTCTTTAAGATGTAGAGAATTAGAAGCTCTTCCTTGGTCTAGAGAGGCAGAGTTTGGGATTAGGAGGGAGGGACCTATGCACTGGCGGGATGGAAGGGCGGAGTCTCATTGGGAGGGAGTTCATGAGGGGGAATACTGGCGACGCAAACTAGCAATGTCACCAGTAATGTCATCATACGGACATTGCCACACTGTCCCAAAACAAGACCAGCCTGTATATGTTTCAGACGCCCAACCTGAACATATATCACCACTCAGTCCATATCCCAGCCCCCAAAGCAGTGGCTACCACAGCCCTCATCCACCCTGTCCTTGCTCTCCACAACCAATCAGAGAGAGTCCTGGATACGCCTCCATCAGTCATTCCCCAAACTCCTCCCCCATTGCTATCACTCCATCTCCTAAACGAGCCAATCACAACAATGCTTCAGCTGAAGAGAGTCAACATGGCATTAACGGTAATCAAAGACAAATTATAACAACCAATGCATTCCTAAAACAACTTTTCTTTTTATTAAATATATATATATATATATAATAGAAATATTTGTGCTATAATGCCAAACCCCAAAAATAGAAACTTCTGTTCATCACCCTTGAGTCATCTAAACTAGTATTTTTTTTAATTATTATTATTATTTTGTGGAACACCAAAAAGGTACTTTGTAGAATGAACATGCCGCTCTATTCACAAAATTTGTTGGTGATTGGTACCGTCAAGCTCTAAAAGGGGCAGAAATGTACCATAAATGTAACACAAATAGTCTGTATGACTAAATGATGTAAACAATGACAGAATTTTCATTTTTGGGTGAACTATCCCTTATAACTTTCAGTTTCTTCTACTTCCCTAATCTAATCTTTTGTACATTCTGTTTTGTAGATGGGCGTATTAAGGTTTCAGATGCTGATAAAAGTCACATTGAGGCCCTTTCTCCTCATAGGTAATTGTTTCTTCACGTACATTAATCTCTTATAAATCTTGCAGCCACAGTTTATTTTGTACATTGAATTTAATGGACTATCAGCCTAAATCCCATTGTGTATGCTAACAGGAGATCAATAGAGGTGGGAGAACCAATGAAAAGCAAAGCTCTAGAAGGCGAAACTTTCCCTGGGTCTCTGATCACTGTTGTCTCAGCTGTCAGTGGAGCAGAGGAAAATATGAAGAAAACACCCATCACAGATTCTGCATCTAACACCACCCTCATTATTAACCCACCGTCATCCAAGGTTGTGGAGTCAGTGCAGGTACAAACACACAACCCCAGACCTCTCAACACCAGCATCCCAGAATCAGAACAGGATAAAGCGGAGCGCCCCAGCTCATGCTACACCTCAACTTCAACCTCAACAAGTCCTCAGCCTCCTCTTTGTTCTTCAGAGAGAAGCTCTGCCTCTGAATTCCCTTCATTTAACATAAATGCTGAAAGGCAAAGCATGACAACCTTAACCGACTGTAATAAAGAAAGCAGCAACAGTGACCTGACAGCATCATCCCCTGACCCTGACGGCTATGTAACACCCACATTTCCTATAGCATCATACAGCTACCCTCTTCTGACGGTGCCTCATGTACCGTATACGGGCTACACTGAGATCACCATCCCAGCTTCCCTACCCCAACCTCCTCTCCCTGAAAAACAACGCTCATCACCCCTTCACAATGTGTCTGATTGTACCGGCACTTCCTCAATAAAATCAGCTGGAAAGCCTTCTACTTCCTCTGCCCAGTTCCATGTGTCCTTCTCCACTACTAATGAATTGCCTCCCGCATCTAAATGCAAAGTAACCCCCTCTAGTGGCGTGGAGGAGCAAGAGAACCGCCTCAGCTCTAAGTTTGTCCAAGACAGCTCCAAGTACTGGTACAAACCTGGCATCTCCAGAGACCAGGGTGAGAACAAATTCATTTTAGTGGTGCTTACTTCAGTGTTATTTACATTTATGCATTTGGTAGATATTGTGGGCCTATACGTATTCTCTGCCATTCAGACCCATGACACTGACTTATTGCATTGTAGATTTCTGTGCTACGGTTTTACTATGGCATATTATTAGTAGTGCACAATATGTTGGTACAATTTGAAATTTCTTTGATTTATTGGTATAGGTTGATATTAGATAATTATTTGCATATGCTAATTTTCCCTGTTTTGAAATGTAGATGTTTGCTATTATCTAACACTCACCTAAAGTTAATCTTTAAGAATTGGTCCCCAAACTAAAGTGTGACCGAAGTTTAATATCAGCTTTCTATCGGTTATATAACAGAATAAAAGTAATTATCGATTTATTGTATTGGTCAAAATTTAAACCAATATGATAAATAAATCATAATAATTTTAATGAATAAATAATATCTAAATATACATAATAAATTGAAATATAAATAAAATATAAGTAAATTAATACTAAAATCAAAACTAATACTGTTTTGTTAATTTTTTAAGCAATCATCATACTATTGATTTTCATCTGGTGGATGACTTATGAGCAACCTCATAAGAACACCCTAGCAACCTCATAGCAACACAATAAAAAAATAAATAAATAAATTCAATACCTTACAATTATCATATCATCACGTCTCTTAAATCTAGTTGCAGTAAATCAATTTTTAGGAGGTGATGTACATTACATAAATATTCCTGCCACTCTATTAACAGAAGTATCTATTTCCCCATTTAGCCATTGCAGTATTAAAAGATAAGGAGCCTGGTTGCTTCCTCATTAGGGATAGTAATTCATTCCAAGGCGCATATGGATTGGCCCTGAAAGTCAGCACACCTCCAGCCCACGCTAGTAACCATGGAGAGACGGGCAACCCTCAGGAACAGCTAGTTAGGCACTTCCTGATTGAGAGCGGCCCTAAAGGAGTGAAGATCAAAGGCTGTCAAAATGAAACATATTTTGGTGAGACAAAAAAAGATTGTGCCCTGTTTATGAATGATTTTCTAATGCTCTGTGTTTAAAACAGCACCCCCTATTGATTTAATTCTGATGTTTCTTTTCATCCAGGCTCCCTCTCTGCTCTGGTGTATCAACACTCCATTACTCCTGTGTCTCTTCCTTGTGTTCTACGAATCCCAGATAGAGGTCATACAAACACATAAACATACAACAATCAATGTTTTTTTTTTCTTTCTTTCTTTTTTCATAATAAGTGTGCAACAACGGCCTGATTTGT
Organism: Cyprinus carpio; assembly: GCF_018340385.1. Lineage (NCBI taxonomy): Eukaryota > Metazoa > Chordata > Actinopteri > Cypriniformes > Cyprinidae > Cyprinus > Cyprinus carpio. The sequence continues at coordinate 20,855,130 of NC_056602.1, read as the reverse complement.
GTGTGTTTGTCTCAGATCCTGTAGGAGAATTGCAAGAGTTGCAAAGTGGAACTAATACCAGCACAGCTGCAGACCTATTAAAACAGGGGGCAGGTCAGTTTGATTTATTTAGTTTTATTTTTATTTATTTTTCACGGATGGATGGTGGGGAAAACCAGAAGTATTATTAAATGTGTTAAGATGGATATTAGAGATATATACACTGCCATTCAAAAGTTTGGGGTTGATGTTGAAGGTTTTAATGCTTTTGAAAGTAGTCTCTTGCTCACCAATGCTGTGTTTATTGGACCAAAATACAGTACAAAAAAGTACTGCTCGGAAATATTGTTACAATTTAAAATAACTGTTTTGCTTTTTTAGAATCTTAACTGTCACATGATCATTCAGAAATCATAATTCTATGCACAATAAATATTTATTTTTATTACAGTTGAAACAGTTGTGCTGCTTTATATTTTTGTAAATACTGTGCTAATTTTTTTCAGGACTCTTTGATGAATAGAAGGTTCAGAAGAACAGCATTTATTTGAAACGTTGTTTACTGTCTCTTTTGACCAATTGAATGCATTATTGCTAAATAAATAAAAAAATGAAATAAAAAAAAAGTTTAATGATAAATCTCATAGTGTGTTATATTCAATATTCCTCATTAAAAGTAATGAATTTCCTCTTTGTTATTCTCTCTCTCATTGTCAGCTTGTAATGTTCTCTACCTAAACTCAGTGGAAACGGAATCTTTGACTGGCCCACAAGCCGTCTCCAAAGCAACCAAGTGCACTTTGACCCAGGACCCTCGTCCTTCACCAACAGTCGTCCACTTCAAAGTGTCCACACAGGGCATCACCCTCACTGATAACCAGCGCAGGTACAAACACACATGTCCAACAACACTTACGTTTTGCTTGCCAAACAAAACAGTTTACAATGTAACACAGCTTTATTAATATCACTCCTCAAGCATATTTTTAGCCCAGACCTTCAAATATGAGATTAAAGTTACTTATTTTAGCCATTAAAGTTAACTATAGGCCTGTATGGCTCTCATATCCAAAACATTAATCACAGACACTGAAAAGTAAAAACAGACCTCACTCGTTATAGTTTTCTTTTTCTTTTTCTTTATATAGACTGTTTTTCAGGCGACATTACCCTATTCATAGTGTGACTTTCAGCAGTGTGGATCCAATGGATCAAAGGTAAGATTTAAGATGGAATCATTAGGAAATACAAGTCCAATCTACAAAATTCTGCATCTCTAATGTATGGCCAAGACAACATGTATTGCTTTGAACGTAGTCTAAAGGAGGTGGTTTGGCACTTACGCTGATCTAAGGCTGTCAACATACTATTATAATTTTTTTTTTTTTTTTGCACAAGGGCTCTCCTACCCTCTTTTATGCTTCTCTCTCACTTGCTCTGCTTGTACATGTTGCTTAGCCTGTGTGTGTGTGTGTGTGTGTGTGTGTGTGTGTGTGTGTGTGTGCGCACCAGGTGGATTGATGCTGATAACACTTCCTGCAAGTAAGTGCTTCTACTTATACAGCTCTATATTCTCTTTCAGTGTAGCATTTCTTGTGCTTTCAGGAGGTTTATTCTCAAATGTGTAAATTTAGTAGTGAGACAAGTGTATATGTTTTTTTATGCCACTCAGAATAAGCCAGTGATATGAAACAAATGAAGAAAAGGGTTGTTAAATGAACAATCTGCCATGGTCTCTGATATCTAGTTGTTTTCTATAGGATGTTTGGATTTGTTGCACGGCGCAGCAGTGGTTTGGGAAACGTGTGTCACCTGTTTGCAGAGCTGGACCCCGAGCAGCCAGCCACGGCCATTGTGAACTTCATCAATAAAGTCATGCTGGGCCCTCAACAGCTGCGAAAATGAACACACTATAGGAGAGATGGAGAAAAACCAAACAGAGCGTACAAGATGGTATTGCAGTGGATATTGTCAGTGTTATGTTTATATACAGAATGAGAGAAGTGTTCCTCGTTAGGATACACAAAACTGACTTTTACGACAACTCATTATGCAGGCTTCTCTTTTTTCTGTCATGTTCACATTTAGTGTAAATCAGTGAGATTTGGTCGTGTTGAAACAGAGTGCATTATGAAGTGATTTCAAATTAAATGCCTTTTATTAAATAAAAATAAAATATATGAGAAAAACAACTGGATTTTCCTGGTAAAGTATATCTAATGGATAAATAAATGAGAAAGTATGTTTTCGACGCTCAAACCTATTTTTGGTTGAGAAAATGGGCCTTTTAATTCTAACACTCAGGATGCTTAAGCTGTATGGCTGTTATTGTGTTGTTCTCTTTTTATTTTCATTGATTTTGTGTTTGTGTGTTTTTTAGTTAAATGGTCAGAATGTTTTGGTTGTTCGTTTTCTATTCAAAATGCCCTTTACAAGACACAAAGTCATATTTTTAGCAACTGATGCATTTTTAAATTCATCTTTTTTGGTATTTAAAGAAAATATTAATAAAAATATGACAAACAGAAGTGCCTAGAGACTGCTTTTTATTTTTGATTTCAAGTTATGTTATTTAATAAAGGTTTGCAGTTATAATGTGCTCAGAGGTATGTTTCTCTTGAGGTTATTGTAAACTATTATTGTAATACACTGATCACGCACCAAAACACTGTGATTACTTGAATGTAACTGTAAAAAACTGTAGTCTATTTAGGTTCTAAATGTGTTAATCATGACATGCTTCACTCTCTTTATGTTAAGTACTGAAGAAAAGCACTGCTAGTCTTTGCTTGTTGTCAGTTAAGCATAGTTTTCTTAGGTGTGGCCTACAATCCTAAGCTTGACCTTTTAAGTTAAGCCATTTAATTATGCTTAATATAATTTATCACCTAGTTACCAGGAGACTGTAATCAAAATATACCTTTCATGCACTCTGCACAATGTAGTTTTATTATATTTATATTTTATTGTGCAATTATTGTGATAAATGTGTGCAAGATATAAGCAGAAGAATAATGTCACAATAGTTTTGCAAATTGCCTACATCCACTATCTAGTATTAGAGTTTAAAAACAACAACTACTATGGTTTTTAAAGTTAATCACTTTAAAATAGATTAGATAACTGAAATTATTTCATCACATACATATTGTGATTTCCATGTTTACAAACAAAGTATGGCCATCACCATTACAACAAGGCATCAACTACAGTATTGTAAAGGGGTTATTTCCATTGTGCTGATATGTGTAGAGTTTGTTTTGCTGTCACAAATTTTGCTTTTACCATAACCAGCTATCAAATATCCAAATCATCCCACCCTTTCTCATCAGTAAATGAAATATGATCACACTCGCTTCCTGAAGACACTAATTGTGTCTTAGCTGGTCAGCAGGCTGGTTTTAGAGGGGTTTTAGCCACTTCCTTTGCTGATCAGGCTGGGAGACCAGCTAAAACCAGCTACTTCCAGCTTAAAGGGTTAGTTCGCCCAAAAATCAAAATTAGGCCATAAATTACTTACCCTCAAGACATCCTAGGTGTATATGACTTTCTTCTTTCAGACGAATCCAGTCAGAGTTATATTAAAAATTGTCTTTGATCTTTCAAACTGTTTAATGGCACTCAGAAGTGAAATAAAAAATAAAAAGTGCCCATTTATTAAAAAAAGTGTCTCACATAGCTCTAGGTGTGAACAAACTCCTCCTGTAGCGAATATGTGTTTATTTATTTTTAAGTATATTATACCATATTTAAAGGGGTCATATGATGCAATTTCATTTTTTCCTTTCTCTTTGGAGTGTTACAAGCTCTTGGTGCATAAAGAACATCTGTAAAGTTGCAAAGACTAAAGTCTCAAATCAAAAGAGATAATCTTTATAAAAGTTAAGAGTCAACCACTCCTACCTAAAACGGCTCGTTCTAACATGCCCTCACATGTCTACGACATGATGTGGGAAGATTTGCATAATGCCGCCCAAACGTTCACGCAAAGAAAGAAGGCGTAACTTTTATTCTCGCTGTTGCTGCCACCATGTTGTGGAGACGCTGTTTGTTTCATTGTGAAAGCGAAGCTACTTTGTTTGGCCTTCCAAAAAAGGACACAACTAGAAATCAGTGGTTAAGTTGTATTAACAACACTGTTCCAGAACAGTTCAACCCAAATATTCAGATGTTTGCAGCGCACTTTGTGAAGAACAAGAACTGTTTCCTGTGAGAGTAGCCTACAATGCCGGTGTCTGTTTCTATAAAGTGAGGCAGTTCCAACTTTGCAAGGACAGTCTGGTGTTTCTGACTCACAGTCTGTAAGTACGTTTTCACATGTAAAGGATCTGCCACTGATGATTTAAACGTGAGTTTTGAGCAGTGTAGAGTAGTGCTTGTTGTTTGTCGTTTATCCGATCACAAATGCAGACATGGTTTTATGTTTACACAGCAAGATACGCTACGCAAAGCATAAAAAGTCATAATAATCAGTAATTATGTCCCCACTGGATGCAACAAATGCCTCGTTTGTAATGGGTTTTACTGGTTTTGTCTCATCCAGCTGGGACACATGGCATCACAGGCCCTGTCCCAAATGGAACACTTCATGCGCACTTTCGGTCTTGCTGACTTACAATGGCCACTGCGTGTTGCATGTCTGTTAAGTCCATGAGACCAATCGGCCAATCACAATGCACTGGATAGCTGGCCAATCAGCGTACACCTCGCCTTTCAGAACAATGAGCTTTGTAAAAATCGAGGTGTTTCAGAAATTATAGTTAGATTAGAAGTACAAAACAAGGATTTATAAATAAGAATGTCAGAGGAGCTAACCCTGACCTCATACGTTTTTATTTCACCTCTTTTGGACTGGAGCACTCCAACACCTGTGTGGCATTAAACAGCTTGAAAGAACAAAGACAATTTTTAATATAACTCCAACTGAATCGTCTGAAAAAAGAAAGTTAAATACACCTAGGATGCCTTGAGGGTGAGTAATTTATGGCCTACTTTTGATTTTTGGGCGAACTAACCCTTATTAAGATGGTTTAGCTGGTTATTTCATCAGGGTGTAATCATACATAAGCTTCTCAGGGCGGTACCTCGTTGATGCTTTATCCTAATTCAACACGACATTGCATTAGTTTTTATTCTTCGACAACGTTAGCTTTTTCTACATTTTCAAAAGGACGAGGTCCCACCGAGATTTGAACTCGGATCGCTGGATTCAAAGTCCAGAGTGCTAACCATTACACCATGGGACCGTGCTGCCAGGAAGAGCGACATAACGACAATTATTCACCGATAATGTGTTGTTGTTTAATATTGTGTATAGTTATATTATACTTTAACTGTTCTTTCCATTAAACTGCGCGTGTATATGCATATTTGGTGTGAATTTGCGACGCTTCCTTTCAGTATTTAAGGTTATAATGCTTGGCTAGCTTAGTTAGCTTATAGTCAATGGCAGGTTCTAGCAAACCAACAGAAAGTTATTTTTAGTAACTTTTGTATAAATAATAACCTGCTTACTTTAATATTTGTCGAAATGTATTAACCTTTTCATTTCATTTATTTACACTACCGCTATGTGTCTTTTCATATCATATTGTGTTATGTTTATCCGCTTACACAGTCATGACCAGTTTCACTTCAGCTCGTCTTGTGCTGTCAGTTCCTCGGACTGAAGGCAATCTTGCACGCACACAGTCTCCCCTGCTGAAAAGGGTTTTAATCGTATTATTTACTTATTTATACCTTTCTAGCGAGAAACAGACGCATCAGATTGTTAAAAAACGGTATGCTCCTTTTATTAGCCTCAAATCCGTACAAAAAGTGACTTCAGAGCACAAATAATCAAGCGTGTTTACTGATTGAATGTATTAATAATGAACACTTAATCGTGACTAAAACATCTGCAACGAATATCACTCTTACAACTACAGCAGATTATTCAGGAATATATAAGAGTCAAAGAACGGTCGGTCTGTAAAACGTCTTTATTTTGGTCATTTTTTCCACTTGTAATCATATTTATTTCTCCATGGGTTTTCGTTGTGATATTTTCGTTCCGAGTAAATATGTAGCACAAAAGATGAGCGTTTTCTCCTATTTTTGGTTTATCTTAAAAAATATGAGATATTTTCATTACTAAATAAGGGTCAACAGGCTATCTAGCCAATTTAATCTAATTTTACACAAATCTTAATTGACACGTACACTGTCTCAGTCTAAATGCTTACTACATGAATCCCCCAAACAGCCTTATATTGCACAACAGCAAAGCATACTGTTTTAACACTGTAGTAACACTATTGCTGTTTACAAAATGTATTGTTGATAATGTTTGTGTATAGCTTTAAAAAAGCAAAATGATTTTAAGCTATGTTTGATCTAATTTCTATGATTTAAAGCTATGTTTCATCTGATTTCCATACAGAATCCCGATTGGCTGGCTGTCCTTGACCTTTGACCTACAATGAAGTAACATTCTTGTTCCCACATTCCACAGTGATCTTTGTAGTCTCTGAGAGGTTATGACCTGTTATAGCACTGTAACTGTCAGAACATTTTGTACGTGGGAAATGGAAAGAGAAGAACAAAGGTATGATCTTAGTCTTTAGCAAAAGCAGACGACTATCTTGAGAGGGATCTTTTATAGGTGAACACCAAAACAGAATCTTCTGAAGGTCACAAGACCAGATTTAACATCAAAGATTCACATGCAATATTATTGTGTTAATAGTACAATGACACTGCATCAATTCCGTATCTCTTTTATTTTCTTTTTGGGGTGCTGTTTTAAATGGACGTACAAAGCGTGCTTAGTACCCTAAACGTGCCCCTTTATATTTCCAGACAATAGCCCATATGTTCCTGTGAGAGGACGACGGAAACAGCCAATGGATAACCATTAGAGGCCCCTCTCTCTGCATCTTTTACTTCCGTTCATGCCTCTTACAATCTTCCTCACTACGTCACTCCATCACATTTCTCTTCCTTTATCTCAACATTCGCCATCAATCAATACAGCTCACATGCCTGCGCACAAACACAACACAGAACCTTTCTTCTCCCACTGCGTGCCACAGGGCTGAATTCCCCATGTGATCAGACTAACACAATCAAACTTAATGTTATTTTTCTCTTATGCATACACACATGTATACAGCTAGCCTTCAAGGCCTGAAACAGAAGCCTCTGCTATACTACTCAGGCAGACACACCCAAGTAAAACATGAACTCATCTCCTTACAAACCCAAATATTATATTTAAAAAAAAAGACTGGCCGTCACAGACGGCTGAACATTTCCATGACTTACTGCGGTAACTGTAGAGACCAGAAATGGCCTACTGCTATTAGGTTAAGTAGGTTATTGGCTGGGCCATAAATTGTTTTGTGTTGAATTTATGTTTTTCTTAAAGGAACAGTAAAATGCAAAAGTGAATTTTATTCATTTCATATCTCTCATCATTTATGCACCCTTTCCGACCCTGTGTGAGGGAATGTTAGGCAAAAGCCTTGCCTCTTTCTTTTTTTACATACAATGAAAATGAATGGTGCACAGGCTTTCATTCTCTTGTGTTCGAGAGAAAATACAAAGTCATAGAGGCTTGCAACAACAGGATGAGTAAACGAAGCGTTCCTTCAGTGCAGAATGAAGAGCCTGACCCACATTTCTCCTCGTTTATACATGGATATAATGCTCGACCTCATGCGGACAAACTGTTTACCTCGTTGGTGCCTCTGACGTCACGACACACCCCTCGCGCGCGTGAGTGAGTGTGCGCGCGCAGCAGCTCGCCTGTGTGAATGCAGTGGGGTTCGCCTGATTGAGTGTGTTTTGCTTGTGGAATGTGAGAGTTGTCCCCACGCGCTTTACGAACAACCGACCTGTCCAAACAGTGCGCGCGTGGCAGAGGATGTCACACCAACCAAAACAGCGGACGCACGCTCACAGCACAGTCTTTGATCCGTTATTGGAGGAAAATCCGCCGTACAGGGTAGAATCGGGGCGGGGCGTAATTACACGGAGTCCCATCTATTTAGGGTCAAGTACAACATTTTTACAGTCCTAACCAGCGTGGGTTCAAAGTTTGTTTTGTCCCCGGAAACTGCGAATCACCCACAGGACGCGGAGGAAGTGCTTTCAGAATCGACCGATATTTTTTGATCGTATTATTTTGTCTTTCGTTAATCCACGGACTCGCGATTAAATCTGCACGGGATGGATTGCAAAGCTGCAATAGCCAGCGTGATTTGTTAGCATCTCGTCGACTAGCTCCTCCAGAGGCTCGACCGCGAGTTACGGGGCTGCGGCGTGGCTGGACGCGGAGCGAGGCGACCCTCTGCGGGCTGCGCTGCCGAGGCGGTGGGCGTGTTTTCTCGGCGTGCTAGCATGTGAGCTGGCGCCAAGTTCTCGGCGTGAAGAAAACAAGATTTACAAGTTACGGGCTGGAGCGAAGCAGCAAAAGTCACATCTCTCTTGATCGGAAAAGTTGCACGCAGGTACGAAGCGAGCAGTTAACTCTAACGCACACTATTATCAAAGTGAACCTTGTGCGCACACTAATGCAATTCAAAACAAAAGCTGCTAGTCTGCTAATGTTAGGTAACCTACTCAAGTGACTGTGTTTTTTTAACCTGGCACATGAGATCCAGAGAGAGAGAGAGAGTGAGAGAGATTGTGTGGTAGTTGCTGAGCTAAAACGCGTTTGTCACTTTAATACCTGTTTATTTATTCGTTGTGTGTCTTTGATGCATCTGTCTCGTTGCACTGGTTGAATATAACACCGACGTTGGCAAGTTACTCAAACTTTGCATGCCTCCGAGTACAGCTAGTTTTGAAGGATGACTTAAAGCAGCAAATTCGTGCTCATGAAGCATTAATTATATTTAAAGCAATGTAAAAGCGTGTAATGAGTTTGATAGTATAGCTGTGTATCGGCTCATCTGTTGCGGTAATTTCCAACTGCGACATCATCCAGCCACAGCGACAACATCGCTTCTATAGTTTTACCAGCACTTTTAAAGTTTCTGCTTTAGAGATTGAGCTGACTTTTCTAACCAAACACTATAATATCAGAGATGTACTGAACTAATTCACAATAAAACGTACAGTACGAGTGATTCAGATCGGATATGTGTTTTGTGTTTGCGTGTTTGGGGTAATACTTTATTACAAGCTTCTTTGAGAATATGACCAAACATTGTGGAATTACATTTTAATAGATCATTAGTTAATATAGTATAATATATAATAGTTACAATGTAATTAAACTTTCATTCATATATTTTCACATGTGTGCATATGTAAATATACCTAAAGACATTATCTATTATGCATTTGCTTATTTGTCTGTAATGTTTAATTGTGACAATTGTTTCATTTAAACAAATTTTTAAATTTGTTTTCTTGCACTTTTTAATCTTCTGGTGTCAGGATAATAAACGTTATCGTCCTTTTTCATATATATATATATATATATATATATATATATATATATATATATATATATATACATATATATACATATATATATATATATATATATATATATATATATATATATATATATATATACACATATATACATATATATATACATACACACACACACACACACACATTTCAAGCAAAATGTTTATATAATTGTTTTAAAGTGATATATACGACTGAATTGTGAAATTGAAATGCTTCCTCTTGCCATGAATATAGCCACTGCTGCTGACATAGTGTTAAATCATAAATAAATAAATTATCGTCCTTTTTACCTTATGGTCCGAACAAAATGTGCATATTAAGTGTTTTACCTGATGGGGGCCTATATCTGTTTTCTAAAACCTGATGATGAAAGTAAAACTTTTAAATGCTTTAGTAAAAACCTAATAAACTGTAATAACCCTGCTATATCAGGTAAATTGAACCTTATCAGTATTGTTTAACAATGCCCTTTTGGGTCATATAGGAGAGAGAGCGTGACTCTGACATGAAAGCACATTGTGCTGTTGGTATGTTGAGAATCTGTTGTAGTTTGCATAGTTTGTTTAACGTGTCGGTTGAACTGGGCTAGGACTTTTTTTCCACCGTTCTTAATGGACAACTAGTTAGGTCATGTCAGACAAAGCATGGTCAGAAGTGAATGGCTGGTCATATTAATTCTCTTATATTCTAGTTGTTTATGTTGATGGTAGGTGGTAGACCTTTTAAATCAATGTAATGGTTACCCTTGTCTCACGTTGGAATGGCTAATAGGTTTGCATTGCCTAGGACTAGTTGTTTCAGATAATGTGTTTGTGTGGCTGTAATGCAATTGGTAAAGTTAGTTGTTTTAGGAACGATGCTCTATTGTGCAAATTCAGGGTTGCGATTTTCTAATTTGAGTAGAAATAGAATGAGATAGCCAACCATGTAACAAGATTAGACGTGATACCCTGGAAAGGTTTCAAAACCCACTTTCCCTTTTATGTTTTTGTATGTACACTACTGTTCAAAAGTTTGGGGTGAGTGTTTTTTTATTTATTTGTACTGTACTGTACCACACCATTGTCATAGTTTTTTTAATAAACATACTTTATTAAGCAAGACCACATTAAATTAACCAAAAGAGACAGTAAAGACATTTTCTAATTTTACAAAAGATGTTTATTTTAAATAAATACTGTTCTTTTGAACTTTTTTTTCCTTCCCACTAAAAGATTAAGCTGCATGACTGTTTTAAACATTGATAATATGTTTCTTGATCTCCAATCATGTGACACTGAAGACTGGAGTAATGGCTGCTGAAAATTCAGCTTTGTTTCCACAGGAATAAATTACATTTTAAAATATATTAAAATGTAAAACAGTTCTTTTAAATTGTTATAATATTTCACATTATTACTGTTTTTCCTGTATTTTTGCTCAAATAAATTCAGCCTTGATGAGAATAAGAGACTTCTTTCAAAAACATTAATAAATCTTACGAACTTTTGAACTATGTATACATACACACAACATATATGAACACATTTATATTTTTTCCCCTATTTCTCTTCATTTTTGTTGTTTGTTTGTCTTATCAGTGCAGGATAAATGACTGAAAGTACGTAGATTTGTTTTCTGCTGAGCTCCAGTACGTACAGCAATAGCAAAATCTATATCGTCCTATAATGGATGTTTACATGTTCAGTATAGTCCAGAATACCCATGCACCTGTATAATACGTGCTTAAACGTGATCAATTCTGTGTCATGCTGGACTTCATTTGTACATGTCTGCCTTATATGAAGGTTGTACTGATGTTATGTTCCTTTTGTTTAAAGGAACTGGATTGTGATGTTTAGGTTGTTATTGTGGCGGTGCTCATTTCAGAGGCTGGAATGTGTGTGCCTGTGTGTAGTTTCTGTAACTCTAGGCAGAAGCTGTGAGGCCTTGACTGTAGCCCTGTAGAGAGGCCCATTGAAGGGGAAGTTGGCTCTGTATGTGTGTGTGCATGCAGACCACTGGGATTGGACACAGGGTAGAAAGACCCCCTGTACGGAAGGAGGGAAAAGGGAGGAAAGAGGAAGGAGGAGTCAGTTACACTTTTCTGGTCATGTGTGTGTTCTTGCCCCGTGTTTTGCATGGACAGAGTGAGTGGTCGCGTTATGGCAAGGGTAACCAAAGACGAATACGTAAAACTGGCTATTCACAGCTGAGAAATATTTCTCATTAGTAAACAGCCTAAATTTGACTAAAGGCCATTTTGTAATGTAACGTGTACAGTGTTGGCCTGATGTTTGTTTATTTACTGTGGCTAATGTTTTACAGTGTTATTTTTGTCTTTGCATCTGATTTAAATAATATTTGTTTCCTTATGGTGAATTTAACAGTTCAGAAATAATTGATGTTCAGTGTGAGGAGGTTTTTCAGCATGATGGAATGATAAATGATTAATGTATGTCTTTGCGCAGCGTATCTTCGGCTACTGTGGATTGGTACTATTTGCTCAGTGCTTGACATTGCTATATATGGCTTCACTAAACCTACATGGACTGAGAGTCAAATAGACTAAAATAACACAGAAAATGTATGATAATTTTTCCATAGCATTGATTTCTATAAGATCCTATAGTTACTTTGTGTAGTACCACAGTATATAAGGGATAATATACAGTCAGCCTAGGTGATCAGGAAGTGGAGGGATCTTGTCACCCTAATTACATACTTACCAAGTAAACAGGCTACATAAATTATAATTATAAAAGTTTAGTAGTCATTACACAAAAATAACTGACAGAGGAGTGCAATGATTGGCCAATCAGAAGTAGATGTTACTGAGGCTCAATTTAGGTTCTTCATCACAATGTTTTTTTATACATCTGTCTCATCAAGATTTCAAGATCCCCATTTGTCACTTATTTTACAAGTTTACTAATATATATTTATTAGAAAAAAATGTAACTGTAAAAGCTACATCTTTGTACCTTTTTTTACCACAAAATGGTACATATATTTGGGACCTTAAAAGTACATAAATGGCGCTTTTCCACTGCGTGGAACGAATCGGCTTGGCTCGGTTTGCGTTTCCACTGCAGTTTAGTATCGCTGTAGAGTGGGCGGGATTATTCATATGTCATTATAGTAGTCTCTTAGGGGTGGGCGCTATAGCGGTATGAAAGTGACTACCGGTATTATGTTGTTCCATGATATGGATTTTGCTATACCATGGATACCGTTATATATTCATGAATTCAAATTTTGCATTTATATATATTCTTCAATTAGGTACGCTTTGCAAATTTTAACACAAATGACGATAAAGAGTCGAGGCTGAATGTTTTTGTCCTCTGTATGCAACGCCGTACTACACAGGCATTAGTAATCAAACACATAGAGCAGCGTAACAGACTACATTAATAGAGCACAAATCGCCTACTCCAGTGGTTCCCAAACTGGGGGACACGGCAAGGCTGAAGGATAGTGTACAGTCAGCAGATTATTTTGCAAAACCTCTGCAGGGTGATAAAGACTAGACTGCTTAATTTTCCCGCTAATCATGCAGCCACTTGCCTGATAATTAAATAATTAAGCGCAAAATATTCATTTAACATTCTAATTACCTCAGCATGACTCGCAGTACCCACATGATCGCTCCATTATCAGTGGTAGCAGTTGTGGTTGTATCAATAACAGACCACTAGATGGCACGATTGATGAATCCAAGTTGTATTGCAGGGAGCCAGGTAAAGATATAAATGAACGATGTATCGTTCTTCTCTAAACGTCTACACCAGACGCGAGCAGCGCGATTTGACAAAAGCAAATAGAACCCAGTGATGTTCTCTGCTGTGGATGTAGTGCAACGCGACACAACAAATGACAGTAAACTGATGCCCATTCTATTTCTGACGAACTCCAGCGCTCTTGACACAAAGAACAATTTCAAATATTCATAACTAAGAGAATCGTGAAAAAATTGTTTCCTCAAAAATATTAAGCAGCCCAAACATTAACAACATTGATGATTTCAGGTCTATGTCCAATCCCACACTTTCTTTAGCTATATAAGATAAAAAAAAAATTCTCATATCGCAATGTAATATCGATATCGCCTGGACAGTGTAAAATACTGTGATATGAATTTTAGCTTATATCCCCCCCTACCGCCTCTACTGCCGCGACTCCTGAAAAACGTTTTCTTTCCACGTCGCCCCATCAAGCTCTTGCTGGATCCGCTCCTCTGCTATCACTTTTTAGTTGTTAAAAAAGGTGTGCACGTTCAAAACTTGCATTTGATTCTTCGCTGGCTGTGCTGATTTAAATCTAGCGGTTCTGTTGTGTTTGTGTTCAGTGATGCAGGTAGTGACGATTCTCTCTAGCCAATCAGTGATCTGCAGAGTTTACACGTCATGTTTTGGTAATGGTACGGTTCACTTGGAACCTTTACCAAGGTGGTTCAAAAAAAAAGTACCAGGTATTGTACCCAGTGGAAACCCCCTAAAAGTGCCATAGCATGCAGTGGAAAAGTGCCAATAGTACCTAAAGTGTACATATGTAGAACTTTTCAGTAGGGATGCACGATATTATCAGACCAATATCGGAATCAGCCGATAATGGCTTTAAATGTAAATATCGGCATAGGCCCTTTATGAAAAATTATGCCGATATGTCTTGCCGATAATGCGCTCAGGGTGTGCTAGCGATAAGATCATGTCAACAGTGCGATTAGATCACGTCAGCATTGTGGTTCATTCTTGAAGCAAAGTTTTGCCTAAATGGTGATTGGATTCACTGTTTTGGATCGCTGCATTTTAATTGAGAATGCACATACAGAATGACGCCTTTGGTATGTGATAGAGGCTGCATCCGAAAACTTAGACAACTGACCATGAGGCAATCACTTTGCAGGCAGCGTTTTTGCACGAAGGCACATCATGAAACTGATTTCGGACAGGCTTCTGAGGCAGCGTAACGGTTTAATGATCTACAACAAAATAGAATGTGTTTTTGTGATAACTAAACAAATATTTAATTGCTATAATACTGATTTCTCGCTAGAAATAACATCAAAAGTGCAAAAAGTTAGTCAGAAATATACATTTACACACAAACTGACCACCAAACGCAACTTTCAGATGCCATCTTTATTTTTTAGCTCATCCGTCACGGAATGGAATAAACAGGATTGTGGGATATCAAAGGTAGCGAAGGATACATCTCTCTGTGCATTCAAAATGGGATATATCACCCTCCGAAGGGCACTTCGGAGTGAAAACAATCATGGCCGACATATTGAAGGGTCGTTCCAAACCAAAGTGCTCAAACTGGCCCCTTCAAAGGGCCCGTCGGAATGAAGGATGTCGAAGGGTACATCTGACACTTTGAGCTCCCATGATCCTTTGCGCAGATTCTTTGCATGATGATGTCGCCTCCGTGTGGGCACATGATGTTGATGCAGAAGGGCACTTCAAGAAACAGTTGTTTTGTCCCCTACACCCTTTAACCCTTTGAAGCTCTCACTCTGGAGGGTAAACCCTTTGAAGGGGTTAGGGCATAGGGATGAGCCCTTCCTTCAAAATTCAATCAGAAGAAGGTACCTCCAGAGACAGGAAGTAAAGCAGAATTTGGATTCGGATGTGCATTAATGCTTTCCTGCCTTGAAATGCTGCCTCCGAAGGCAGCATTTTAGAGTTTTCAGATGCAGCCAGAGTAAACAGTAATAGCATGTGCAGTGGCAGCCTCCCCCGGGTCCTAATGCCCGCTCAGTGAGGAGTTTTAATTCCGTAGGGGATGCTGTTGTCCTACTTTTAATAAAATGAAAGCAAAATACACAGTTAATATTTAGACTGTGTTTCTGATTAAATAGAGCAGTAATTGATGCCATAAAATCATGAGTATGTTTTGATTTAAAGGTCAGAAGCTATAGCTTACAGGAAAAAAAAAATCACAAACATGATACTTAAATTAAATAATTATAAATGTACTGATTTATTCATTAATGTGTTATATATATATATATATATATATATATATATATATATATTTATATATACAGAATTTTTTTTTTTTTTTTTTTTTTTATACAGATTTACAAATTATGAGCTCTAAAAGATTTTCAGAAATTTTACAGCTCTTTGGCTTAGACCATTTACAAATGTTAAATCTTAAAATAAAATGTTAAGGTTACTACTACGTCTTTCTGGAAAGAAAAATGCAATGATTAATATATAGTTAATTGTTATTTTCAAATATTCAGTGTACTGTCATTATGAAAGAACTTTATTATTGTTTATTTAATTCTAACAAATAAGTTCTTGTTAAAAACCAACCAAACTTTAAAATAATTATATATCAGCATCGGCTATCGGCCAAAATTAGTTGAAAATTATCTGCATATCGGCAAAAATCCAATATCATGCATCCCTACTTTTTAGTTTTTTTTTTTTTTTTAGTTCCAATCTGTGTGACTTTCTTTTCTTCGGTGGAACATAAGAGAAGATATTCTGAAGAAAGTTGGTAACCAAACAGTTTTGGTTACCGTTGATTTCCATGTTATGGACAAAAATATACACACATTTCTCAAAATATTATCTTCTGTACCACAGAAGTAAGTCATACAGGTGAGTAAATGATGACTGAATTTTCAGTTTTGTGTGAACTGTCTCTTTAAGTTGTGTTTACGTTGAAAGGATTTTTGTCCTTTGAGGATGGGATGTTGGCCTGCATGGATTGAATTTGTGTTTCTCCTCAGGATTACCACATTTCATAGGGATAAATCTAAACCAGCTTGATTTTAACCCATATATCGGCTGTTCCGTCTCCTGAGGGGTATGTTAATGTAAATGCTGCCTGTGGTTAAACATCTAGCATAAACAATTACTTATGCATTCACGTAACATGTATATGTTTTTACCCTGTTCAAATGGAAATCTCTGAAAGAATCCGACAGAAAAATGACTTTACCATGTCCTTATAGAGTGTTGCTTGGCATGAGTTTTAGTTTGTATTTGTGTGGTGTACTTGTGGAATTTTGTGTGTTGTGTGTGAGAGAGACTTTGTGTGTGAGTGTGTGGCAGTGTTATAATCTGGCACTGTGTTTCCAGTAGGGTTCATGTGAGGACAAGAGCAGTTTCTGTGTCTTCTGGACCCGAACTGACCCAACTGGCTCTGCGCATTACACATACACACACGATTCATTGGCATGTGTGTGGAGGAAATGTGTAGGACAGTTTGTCTCGAAGTCTCTGTCTGTTTTTAGGGTTTTTATGGGCCTGCTGATCGTTCTGCCATTATAGCCGTCAAAGCCAGTTTGCCGGGTCGCTCCAAGTTGGAGAACATTTCTACAGGGCTTTAGTATGTGATGTTGCATGTGTTGCTGTGTTTTCCACATGGTCTCCATGCCAGGCCTGGCATTCCTGCCGCGTGAGTCGGTCTCTGTCTGTTGTCATAGCTAATGAAGGTTTATGAAACCCTGACAGCATCTCTGTCCTGTCCTGCACACAGGCACCCCTCAGCCTCTGCTGCAAGGGCTGGGGTGCTTTTCTCTGTGTTTATTTAAATTTATGACTTTGCCTAAATGTCACACTAGTTATGAAGTCGACCTGCTTTATGCAGTTTCTAGAAGTATTTATTCCAAAGGAACCATAGCTAAGCATATCGATGGAAGTATCACCATAGCTACATGTTATGGAGTTATTATATAGCATGAGCACTGCATGTTAAACTATAACCACTGGCAATATGTTTTGGAAAATGCTAATCTGTGGTTATCAGCAATGACTTTGCTCTCTGAGTTAGTAAGTTTTTCGAAAATGAGGTCAAAGTCAATTCTCACCATATTTTCAAACCGTTTTCAATTTTGATTAAAAGATACCGATCGTGCATGTTCCTTCGAAGGCGATCTTCTCCGCTTTAGTCGTGCGGTACCTCCATGTGCTTTTATATGATAAACAGGCCATTGCACTCACATCCAGGTCATTCTGCTGAAGAGGGACAGTCCTTCTTGTACACCTTGTCCTACATACTTGTTAGTGCTATGTGATGCTTTAGTCAGTTCAATCATTAACTCTGAACTACCTTAAAGGTCACCACAATCGTACATATAGTGAGGCCGCAGTCAAAGTGTCAGTCATGCCGTCTTCACATGTCCAGATCTAAAATATCCCAGGTGTTCTCAGATTTCCTGGATGCTATGTGGCATCAGATGAAACATTAACCTGACCGGCAAATTAAGACACGTTTAACATTTTCTGAAAGTCTCTTATCTCCTTCATGCTATGTGTGGATTGATAACAAGAGCCATATACTGAAGCAAATGCGAATAGTGGAGATGTGATGTGCACAGTCCAAAATCTCAATGTGCACACACAGTTAATGATTTTGGAGACTTGTGAAAGCAAGGACTAAATTTACCTAACAATCGCTTTTAGAATGACTGGTTTTAGTCTTTAAACATTATATTATTAGCAGGAAAATAGTAGTATTAAATCGATCTGTTCTTCTAACCTGTCTTTTTGTTAAATCAGTGTTTTTGGACTTTAAATGTTAAGTTCATTTTAGATTACTGAGTGTAATACAGAGGATTGCTCATAATATTAGTTGATGAGGACTATATTGATAGCCAGGCTAATCACTCATAGCTACAGCTCACTTCACTAAGTCTACTTTATTATTTAAAAGATTTTTTTTTTTCTACAGGCTGTTGAGAAATTAGGTACAATCCAGAATAATGAAACTCAAAGACTTTTTTTCTGCACTTGAGTGCACCGAGATGTGAATGCTTATGTAAGCATGTATGAAGTTAAAATAACCTAAAAGTATATGAATTGGATTATTTTATTTTAAATAAGTACCAGTTTGTTTTATATTTTCTTATGCAATGACAGATGCATTTAAACCGTTTGTTTGTGCCTATACTTCAAAGTTCACGTTCATTTTATTAAAACACTTTTTGTAATTGTTTATTTATTCATTTTAAGTGAATTTATTATTATAACTTGGGTCTGTCCTCCTTTTTGAATCTACCTGGATATTGACAAGCAAAAACATTCATTATCATTACTGGATAAGCCAAGAAAAATAACAACGTCCATCTGCAGGTTACCTTCAAAAATATGCACATAAGTAGTGCCATGATTGTGGCTGACTGCCAACTAAATCTTTACAAACGGGGATTGCAAATGTTTCACACATTTCGAACAGATGAATAAATGAGCAGCCCAGTTTAGATAAATGCATCATTATGTGCTGAAGTGTTTTGAAATGGTTTTATTAGTGTGAGATTTCTATGCGCATTAGAGTAAATTGAGAACTTTGTCTTGAAGAGGTCACGTCGTGTGTGTGTGTGTGTGTGTGTAGAACTGAACTAGTATTTAAGTAGATTTTAATTTAATTTTATTTTATTTAAAAAAATAAATGTTCCCTCCTGGTGGAATGACCTGCCCAATTCAATCCAAGCAGCTGAGCCCTTAGCCATCTTCAAGAATTGGCTAAAAATACATCTCTTCCATCTTTATTTAACCCTATAACTCTAGCACTTTCTATTCTAATTCTGTTCTTAAAAAAAACATGCCCCTTTTAGACTTGTGCTCTATTTATTTACTAACAGCTTGTTTTCTTAAAAAAAAAAAAAAAGTAAAGATACCTTGCTACATGTACTGCATTAAGCTAACTGATATTTTCCAGTCGAAAGATTCTGTTTATAGCGAAGAGTTCACAAAAAGGTAGGAATTTCCTCATAACCTATTGAGTGAAAACAGGAAAACTGTGACATCACCCTCTGTGCCGAGGTATGATTATTTGGTTTGCGCTGTTCCTGTTTGTATACACAGAGTCGTGATTTTCCTGCGATCTTTCACGTAGATCTCCACTTTGTTGCTGATCCTGTGTATTACGACAGTAGTGATAAGTTTGAAGAGTTAATCGGGTGCTGTTATCATACACACATTTATTGTGACAATGTTCTTATCACCTGATGCTTTTTAGCTGTTTGAGTTGGTGTGTCACTTTGACCTCTGACTCATTTCAGCATAGCTGCTGTTCCTCATGAGTTGTTCAGTGGGTCTGTAATGATTTTATGTTTAGGTGTTTGCTGACCTTGTTCTTTTTATTTTATATTTGTTTCAAAAAAGGCTTCTAATGGAGAGATTGAAGCTGACATCTGTTTGTTTTCATTTGCACGGTCTCCTACAACCACTCTAATCCTCCTGCCCTTCCTCAATGGTGTAGCACTGATAGCTAATTAATATTCCCCTCTATCTCGTACGCTCTTTATCAATGCGCATACATTAGTGATGCTTATATAAAGAACTCTGTTTTTCCTCCATTCAGTTTGTGATGCTGGCCTCATGGCTTTAATCAGAATGATGTATTGTTCTATTAAAGGATTGTTAATTATTCAACACTTGCTAAAGAATGTCAGTTATGATTTGTGGTTTTGTTATGCTGTCAGTCTGTGCTGAAGAAAGAGGATATTTACTTTTGTTTGTCTTTTTTCTGCTTTACATAAACTACCGGTCAAAAGTTTATAATAATTAAAATCTTGTCATGTTTATGAAAGAAGTCTCTTATGCTCACCAAGGCTGCATGTATTTGATCAAAATTCAGTCAAAATGTTAATGATCTAAAATATTACAATTTAAAATATCTGAAGACTAGAGTAGCTTCAGTTTTGTCATCTCAGGAATAAATTAAATATATTTAATTAGAAGACAGTTCTTTTAAATTGCAATACTGCAATCTGTGTTCCTCTTTCCATCATCCTCGTAAATGCACAACTCTGTATGTTTGACTGTTTCTCCTCCTCCTTCGTCTCCTATAGTGATGGAGTCAGCCGTTAGCACATCCACTCAAGTGCCAGATGAGTTTGACCGTAATGTTCCACGGATCTGTGGTGTGTGTGGAGACAAAGCCACTGGCTTTCACTTTAATGCGATGACCTGCGAGGGCTGCAAAGGCTTCTTCAGGTACACACACACTTTCTCTCATCCAATTTGGTATTCACACAGTTACACCGATGTTCATTAAGAAACACATGAACTCATATTATCTGTAACCAATGTGATACTGCCAGACTATTTTTAGTGTTTTTGTGTGTGTGTTCATTAGGCGCAGTATGAAGCGGAAGGCCAGTTTTACCTGTCCTTTCAATGGAAGCTGCACCATCACTAAAGATAACCGTCGCCACTGCCAGGCCTGCAGACTCAAGCGTTGCCTGGATATTGGCATGATGAAAGAGTGTGAGTTACTAGCCAGCATGACACATCTCAGAACACTGATTACTGGGAGCCAAGATATACTTTGTTACATCACGTTTTAATTATAGTTTAGATTTTATTTACACTGCATTCTCAAAAGCTTCCAAATGTAATTTTTGCAGTCTTGAAGGGCTTTGCAGGAATGGTATGCTGTTTGTAAGGTTGTTCCAAATAAAAGCAAGTAAGATGATCCGGTCACAAAAGGTCCCGAAAGGCTGTTAGAAAAGTGATACTTAGTATAAGGAAGTAGTTTCGCCATTTGTGAGCACATGATCCTGAGAGGCAGCTCTTTGCGAATCATTTTGAAAGTGAAAGGTACTTCAGATTATGGATTTCACAATGATTGTTCTCGTGTTTTGAAGAATCATCAGCAGAAAAAATAGCTTGTGGTATTACGTTGTTGTTTTTTTAAAGAAGCATTGCATGCAGAGTCATAAAACGGCAATATTTGATGCAAATGTTTTACTGACCCCAATCGTAATAGCAATAAACCTGAATATTCCTTTAACACTAAAAATAAATTGTTTAATAATTTTTATATAGCTAGTCTGAAATTAATAATAATGATCCTTAAATTAGGTGGGGGAATGGAAGAGAAATATCCAGACAATTTAGCTGTTTTAGAAAAAAGATATTGAGATAATGTGGTTCAATTTTTTCAAGTATTTCCACATGGTCTGATGGAATTGTTCTCCTCCTCGTCAGTTTCTATTACACTGAATTAAATTAAAGCTATTGATTAAACTATTGAACGATACTAAAGTAAATTATAATGAATTATGGTCATAAAATTACACTGGAGAACAACATACAATATAAGTGTTTTTTTTTATCTCTATTTTACCTGTAATAAAATTATATTACATGGGCACGGTAATTATGCTCATCGGTCTTTTTCCTTCAGTTATACTGACAGATGAGGAAGTTCAGAGGAAAAAGGAGCTGATCCAGAGGAGAAAGGATGAGGAGGCGCAGAGGGAGGCGCAGAAGCCCCGGCTTTCAGAGGAGCAACGCAGCATCATTGATTCGCTTGTGGATGCACATCACAAAACCTATGATGATTCCTACTCCGACTTCTCACGCTTCAGAGTAAAATATTCACCTGATTTTTCTCTATTCTCTTCCTCTCTTCTGTATGACATTCTCTAGTTTTAGCCAGTATTAAAGTGCCCGTGTTATGGATTTTTGAAAATTACCTTTCATGCAGTGTGTAACACAGCTCTAAGTGAATGAAAACATCCTGCAAAGTTCTAAATCTGAAAGTGCACTGTGCATAAAGTTATGGTCTCTTAAAAGAAAGAGTCGACTCTGAATCATTGAAACGAGTCAATTTTAATACGAATCCCAAGCCGTTTCATGTTGATGTCAACGTGAAACATTAGCATATTGCCGACCCACTTGTTAGTCTTTTCATGTTGGTCTGAATAAAACACTGGATTTACACTTGGCATTAACATGCGACCTGTATCCGGATGTTGTCCACATACACATTGAAAAGACAAGTGTAAACGCACTTCTGATCGGAGTGTTATCCGATCAGCATGTCCTGGTCCAGAGGTAGTCGAGGACGCATTGTAATCGGAACTCAGTGTAATGTAAACGCGATCCAGCCATCGTCTCTGCATTCGCAGGTCAACATCACGCAAAACGCCGCCCCCTCTTTTGCGAACTGTCAGAAAAAAGACGGAGAACATCCGAGTGGAGAATAGTGAGACTCCTACATTTATCGATTTGTAAAATGTCCCGTGACTGAAAATGCTTTTCAAAAAAAACCCCACCATTTCAGGTTGACTTTGCACCAGGCCATTCTCTGCAGACTTATTTAAATATTGCGCGGGAAGGACAGATCTGATCAGTTATCCACCAAATTTTGCTAATTATTTGCACATAAGCTAACACGTGCTAATGTGTTGATATGTTTATGTATCTGTGTGTTTTGTGTTGCAGCCTCCAGTTCGAGAGGGTCCAGTTACACGCAGTGCCAGCCGAGCCGCTTCTCTTCATTCGCTATCAGATGCCTCCTCAGACTCCTTCAGCCATTCTCCAGGTGACACACACATGCGTATACATGCTGAGCTAACTCACACAAACACTCGTTTGTGCATAAATCACCTGTAAGGTTTTTTCTGAGAAATGTTTTTCAGCTCAGTGTGAGGCACGGGCAGGCGTGTGTGTTTGTGTGTTAGGGGGTTGTGTGTCTTATATGCACAGCAGGCTCTGTCCATCTCACCATGCTTGACGTCACAGGAGAGCCTCTCTAATGACAAACAGACTATTCACATGCGTACACGCACACACACACACACACATGGCTCATCCTGGAAGCAGCAAGTTGTTTTTGTAACTTTAAATATGACATGTACTATAAACTCTGTACTAGGGGTGGGTGGTATGAACATAATGTTACAGCGCGCACTATGAGTGTTTTTTTTTATATTTTTAAAATAAATTAAATTACCAATTGGAAAAATCTGTTTTTTTTTTAATGTATATTAGTCAGAATTCCAATTTTTCCGATTTTTCCGATTTTTCCAATATTCATTTTCTGACTGCTGCTTATTTAATTAATCTTGAAAAGTGTTGATTACAGCATTACATTAATATCTATTCACTTTGTATGGAAATGTGTTGTTTTGCAGTTTGTTTGCTTTTTAGGCAAGTGTAAATAAGAGATTTATTCTATGTTGACAGCTTTGTTTATTGTTATGAAGGCGTTTGCAGAGTGCAGAACACAGTACGCTGACAGTCAGTGAGGTTGTGTTGCGCTGCGGTCTCAACCAGTCACGTGTACCTGTGTAAACATGCACAGTGATTCTAGTGCAAGCTTTAGTTAGCATTTATTTACAATTTGAAAAATCCAAATTAATCAATTCCGTTACAATATCAAGAAAAATAATAAACAACATTGATTTTCCCCATAACTGTGTAGTCATAATACATGATAGCAAATGTAATGTACACAAAATTGCTGAAATTTGCACACGCCCCCCAAACACACACACAATATTGCTGTACAACTTACTAAAATATTAAAAACAATTTATAAAGGCTGTTGGCAGATTTTTAAAAACAAACAATGAGGAGATAAAGCTTCTGTTAAAGTGGACACAGTCATCTGCCAGTGTCTCAAAAATTGTCTCTCTTTTTTTTCTGAGCCATTGATTCAGATTTTTACTTGCCTTACCAGCATTTCCACCGGCCCACCACAAAAATAATAATTTAATTCAATACAAAGAACTGCAGTAAAATCAATGAATTATCACTTTTGTGGGCATCTGTTCAGATTTTGGAAGCATTAATCTGTTTTGTTCTTACTTTCTCTTTCTTTCCCTCTTTTTTCACATCTGTAGAGTCTGGAGATCGTAAGATGAATCTGAGCAGTCTGTTGATGATGTATCAGGAGCAGGGTTTGAGCTCCAGTCCAGACTCAAAGGAGGATGAGGGCACTAGTCTTTCCATGCTTCCTCACCTGGCTGACCTGGTTTCCTACAGCATTCAGAAGGTCATCGGCTTTGCCAAGATGATTCCTGGATTCAGGTGAATTTTGTGTGTGTGTGTGTGTGTGTGTGTGTGTGTGTGTGTGTGTGTGTGTGTGTGTGTGTGTGTGTGTGTGTGTGTGTGTGTGTGTGTGTGTGTGTGTGGAACAACATATAAAACTACCAAATTTTGTTTTAAATCCATAAATTAATTTTACTCTGAATGTCTAGTGAAAGGAATTTAAAGAAATTCAACAGTCACCAAAAGGAATTTGGTTTTGAAGAAATTTTACAGCACAAAAACAGCAGCAGAATTTTTTTTAACAGTAGTAATTTTGATTAATACGTGTAGTGTTTTGAATTTTGCCATTTTGAATTTCTTTAAAACACCAGAAAATATGTACCAGTTTTCAAAAACTCTATAAAAACTCTATTTTATATAGTCAATAACTTGAGTAAATTAGAGCATTCCGGGAAATTATATGCAAATGCTCCGTTCAGCTGAATGGAGCACAACCAAGATGTGTATGCATTAGGGTCTTAAAGTAATAATTCACCCAAAAATTTAAATTTGCTGTTAATTTACTTACCATCAGACCATCCAAGATATAGGTGATTTTTTTTTTTTCTTTTTCAGTAGAACAGTAAAGAATATTTTTTTAACGCTGAAACCATGGTCCTTGATGAATCATAAAATGCAAGTTAGTGGCTACTGCTGATTAAGTGATTTTTTTTTTCACTTTATATGCTTTAGACAAGTAAAATATTTGTTGCACTTCATTATTGGGTGCTTTTAATAATATAAAACAGTATAAATTATGGCAATACCTAATTACAGACAATTTTTAAATTTGGGGGTAAATTATGGCTTTAATTTCACAGGGCCTCAAATTAAGATTTTTGTGGGTCCTGAGCAAGGATGTTCTCTACATTCCTTTCACCCATTTTAGTGGCTTGTTTGTGGAAATTTTCATCATGATTTTCATGGCTGATTTTGACATGACTATCATCTATTTAATTTCCTCTGGAACATAAAAATAGGTTTGACCTTATAGATTGTTAGTCACTCTCAGTACATGTTTCTTGTCTGCCTCTGTGCACTTCCATGTATTTCCCAGCTTCCTCAGAAAGTGTGTACATGCATATGCATTATGGACCGCATGTTGCTGTGGTAACCATACGAGTGTCATGTTATCCACACAGAATGTACCCACCCACTCCTTCTACATCTGCCATTCACAGAATCCAGCATGAGCCAACATTTGACGTGTGTGTGTGTTTGTGTCTGTTTGTGTGTCTCAGAGAGCTGACAGCTGAAGATCAGATTGCTTTGCTCAAGTCCAGTGCTATAGAAGTGATCATGCTCAGGTCCAACCAGTCTTTCAGTCTGGAGGACATGAGCTGGAGCTGTGGAGGACCCGAGTTTAAATACTGCGTCAATGATGTCACGAAAGGTACACGCAAACAGACATGCACTGTTTCATGAGTTGACATGTAGTGGTTGCACTTTTGGTATTGTTTACTGAAACTAAATTATTATTTTTTTTATTAATTGAAATAAAGCTGAAATAAAAATTACAAACTTAAATGAAAATGATAAACGTTTCCTTAGCAACTAACTGAAATAAAATATGTTTGATGTATTAAAAATAATAAAACTAAAACTGAAATAAAATAAAAAGAAACTAAATAGAAATATAAAAAAATGAAAAAATCACAAAGCAAAATTACTTAAACGAAACTATAGATCTAAAAATAGAAGCTAATTCAAAATATTGATAATTAATATAATAGCACATAAACACAAAAATAACACTGAATAGTTACATATTTTGTGAAGGTTTACTTGGTATATTGTTTCAGTTGCAGTTAATTTGATGTCAGCAGAGGGTTTGATGATTTTGTTGAAGTCGTGTAAGGTGAAATTTTTGGTTTATTTTCGCAAAATGATTTCACTTACTATCCCAGTCTTATGCATGGAGACCATATAGTGGCTCCAAAAAATATGGACACTTAGCCAAAATTAAAAAATGTATTCTTTGACAAAATATAAAACTAACAAACTAGCAAAACTGACATTTTGTTTCAAAAGTACTTCACAAGCATTAGGTGTTAGGTATGATTAACTAATAATGAATAATTTATTTCAGCATTTATACAAGTTAATGGAAATGAATTTATGCTTGTTCATTTAATTCATTTTAAATGTTTAAACTGTATATGTATAAGTTAACATTAGAAATGAGCATACATATAGATCAATGCATGAAAGTATTGATTATTGTTGTTTCATGAAATTGTTTAAATTAATAAGGAATTAATTATAATTATTATTACATAATCAATATTAATACGTAATTACAAAACATTAGTTATATTTTCCAAAAATGTAATAAAAAGTCACTTTCTGGTTATCAAACATTGTCCATAGTCAATGTGATGGACAACCTCTGTAGTTAGTCTCCATCAATATTGAGCCTAATGAAATCTTCTTGATTTTGTGTGTGTTTGTGGGCGCAGCTGGACACACTCTGGAACTGTTGGAGCCTCTGGTGAAGTTTCAGGTGGGCTTGAAAAAGCTCAACCTACATGAGGAGGAACATGTGCTGCTGATGGCCATTTGCCTGCTGTCACCAGGTCAGCTGTTATATACCATATGCACCAAGCATTAGAAAGACTGAGACTTCATACATGCAAACAGGATTCTAACTGTGTTTGTGTGCTCATAGACCGGCCCGGGGTGCAGGACCATGAACGAGTGGAAGCGTTGCAGGACAGAATATCTGAGATTCTGCAGGCGTACATCCGTGCGCATCACCCAGGGGGGCGCCTGCTCTACGCTAAGATGATCCAGAAGCTGGCGGACCTCCGCAGCCTGAACGAAGAGCACTCCAAACAGTACCGCTCCCTCTCTTTCCAGCCCGAACACAGCATGCAGCTGACCCCTCTGGTGCTGGAGGTGTTCGGTGGACAGGTCACTTAGCAACTTCACCCGAATCAGAACAAGATGTGCGGGTCAAACGGCGTGACCCGGAGGGTTGTGGAGTGAATGTACGGACAATCACCTTAAACACATACAGAGTTTCCAGGACAAAGTTTGTGAGTTGTGTGTGTGTGTGTGTATCCCTCATCATTTACAGATCGGCTAGGGAGTGCCATAGATGTTTCTGTTTGTTTGTTGTATGTAAGGAGTACATTCTCATGAGAATGTAATATGGTCATGGTGTTTTTCACTGCGGCAACTCGATACAGTATATTTTACTGTACTATCAATAGCCAACAGTATTACACTGGATGTGTAGGGTGAGTGTGTGAGTGTGCGGTCCTGTTCTAAACCTCTGCATGGTCCCCAAAGCGCTGTCCACTACTGCTGATGTCCTGTCTCTTCACCTCCTGCCTTTAAATGCACAGGGTTAAAAGTACTAATGCAAGCACACAGCTCTAACTCACCCCCTCGCCTAGCCACTTAACCAATCAAACGGCAGCTCCGCCTCCCTTTCCTCTGCCTCCAGAGCTCTGATATGTCGCTGAACAATGGCTGTCTTCTCTACTGTTATTTGCCTGTGCTGTGATTGGCCAATAACTTGACACCTCTGCAAAGTGGTCAGTGCAGCATTAGCGCTCTCCACTCAGCTAACCTGTAAATAAGACTCAGTATCTATATTCGTACCTTTTCAAATCAGTGTAAATAGAGTTTGATATAAGCGCTTCTTGTGGCTAATGGTAGAAGTTAGCAGAGGGAGACCCTGCAGCCCTGGCTGGTCATGATAAATATGTAAACGAAGACTGCGGTCTAACTGCGCATTTATGCAGACATACAGGAATCATGGATTATGTTTTAAAGAACCCTTCTTTACAACGTTGTGAAGTCCCTTAGCTTACATATTTCTCAACTATTGCATTCCATCATTCATTTTTTTCTTGGAAACACTTTTTCAGAGTAGTTCTACTAATTTTTCCCTAACAAAGTTTTCCGCTTCGTTAGCTATCATGAAACAAAAACCTGAATGCTTTTTATCGTGTATTTAATTTGTTTTTATTTATAGTACATTTCACACAAGAGTTACACTGCTAAAATAAAAATGCCTCGGTCATATTTCAACCTAAAATAAAAAAAAAATCTCCCCAGATGTAATTTTAATTACACTAATGTGATAATGAATATCAATCATATTACAATTATGTATTCTTTACATTTTAAATATATCTTTTTTCCATCATTTTACGTAAATGAGTATTGTTTTCACATTAAGGCATTCAAAAATAAATTCTTAATAAATAAAAATAATCGGAATACTTGATGTCACTTATGTCAAATCTTAATTTTGGAGTGAACTATGACCCGAGTATCTTTCTGACAGGTTTTGGGAGACTCTGTTTGTATTGCTTTGATTGGGAAATAAGACTAACTTATCTGGTTCTCACGTTTTTAAAATAACTCTAAAAGCAGCATGCTGGGTAATTTATGATTTTAATTTTTATCATGAGTAACTGTGGTGTTACATGCTTCCTGGGTATATTTGATATTTTGTTGGCACAGGGAGGTCCTTCAAAGCATATTCTAATTACAGCATAACACAAGTCAGCACATTCTTGTCTTATGCTGGTTGTTATTATCTAAACAGTAATTACAGA
Organism: Cyprinus carpio; assembly: GCF_018340385.1. Taxonomy (NCBI): domain Eukaryota; kingdom Metazoa; phylum Chordata; class Actinopteri; order Cypriniformes; family Cyprinidae; genus Cyprinus; species Cyprinus carpio. The sequence goes on along the minus strand of NC_056602.1, from coordinate 20,826,338 downwards.
CAGCTAATACCATATCGGCCATGGTATGTAGACATTTTTATTGTATAGACTTTTATTGCATGTCTTTGGACATCCTATTAATATCACACTAGCCACTGCCTGCATTGTGTCCTCTAAACCAAACACAACTGCCTTAGCTTGGCCTCAGCTGTTCACAGTTCTTCATTTAAATTGACCTTTTTATGCTTTTTAAGTATGTAAGAGTCCTTTTCTCCATGGTGTATAATATCTGTAAGTGATATTTAGGAGACTGTCATCAAGGGCTGCTTACAGAGCGCTATCTGTGTTGCTTTATATATCTCGTTCTCTCCGGTTTCTCCACAAACTCATTTTTTTTAAATCACGCCTGATTCGTAGGAATCTTCTTCTCAGTCAGGGCTCAGGGTCATTAGGAAGAACTTTTCTGTGGTATGAGAGTTAATCATAGTTAATGAAGATTGTCTGTAGGTGTGAGTTTATTGTGTCGGAACTGGGTCGACGATTTAATGATCATGTAAGCTGAATTTAACTACCTGGAAACTGCGGTCGCTCGGAAGGGCGAGCGCAGTGCGCGTGTGTGTCTGTGTAAGCGTACGTTTATGAAGTGAGGGCGATGTATAGCATTTACACCAAGTATATTCATATATGATTGGGGGTCACATATTCGGCCCAGCTTTGATGGAGAATGTGTGTTTGTGTGGGAAGGAGAAAGAGTGAGAAGGTTATCGTTTCCTCAGTATATTACTATTAAATAACTTAGTCATGGCACTTAAGATTTAATGATATGGAAGGTTTGCTATATATATCTATGAGTATTACTTTGCAAATGTAAAAGATTCAAATATTTTCTTGTAGACTAGTTTTGATATTCTGGTATCAGTGTACAGGTGGCGGCACAGGGCAGAGGGTTGTGTGTGTATGTGTGGGTAGGTATTCAAATATGTGACCCAGGACCACAAAATGAGTCATAAGGGTCAATTTTACGAAATTGAGATTTATACATCATCCGAAAGCTGAATAAAAAAGCTTTCCGTTGATGTATGGTTTGTTAGGACATGACAATATTTGGCCGAGATACAACTATTTGAAAATCTGGAATCTGAGGGTGCAAAAAAATCGAAATATTGAGAAAAATGTCTTTAAAGTTGTCCAAATGAAGTCCTTAGCAATGCATATTACTAATCAAAAATTCAGTTTTAATATATTTACAGTAGGAACTGTACAAAATATCTTCATGGAACATGATCTTTACTTAATATCCTAATGATTTTTGGCATAAAAGAAAAATCGATAATTTTGACCCATACAATGTATTTTTGGCTATTGCTACAAATATACCCCAGCGACTTAAGACTGCTTTTGTGGTCCAGGGTCACATATAGGAAAGTACGACTGAATGGTAACCTCCTGCCCAGTGCAGGCATATATATATATATAATTTTTTTCTTTCATGATCTTATTGCTCTCTTTTGACTGTCTATTTTATCGTCTTCATGTCTTCTCTCTATACTAAGCTGCTCAGTACTTTGTGGGATGAGGGTGTACACTCAATTTTAAACTGGAAAACTATGAAAGCTTTTTTGTAATCATTCACTTACTTGTTTCGTTCTGATTTCGTGATGAACAAGTGAGAATATCCCTGCAGCACTTACCATAAATGTAGATCAGACAAACCAGGACAACATGTCATGTCGAAACAGTTGCAAAATATACAATATGCATGGTGATGATGATAATGATGGCGGCGAAACATGAGAAAGACGAAGATGAAATTGATGTTGGTCTCTTTTCCGAGTCCAAAATGTAACCATAACAAACTACCTCTCTGGGGAACAGACACATTTGATTTGTATTTTTTTATGATTCATGTTTGTATTTATTGCCGTGCAGTGGCTCACATGGACAACCCAGTACCTCATGTATGAATATCACTCAACAACAAAGACGCCTTAACAGCTGTTTTATCAGATTTTTTAAAACTGTTATCTGTGTGTACAGTATTTGTATCTTTAGCTTTCTTCGACACGTTGAATCATTCACATACACGGACGGACAGACAGACAAACACCTCCACAAAAGAGCTGAGAGCTGTTAAGGCGTGGTCACTTCCATGATTGACAGTGTTCAGTTGCTGCTGGGATTGGTCGGCCATCCTCAGGCCCCTCCCCTTCTTTATTCTGACTGCTCAGTTGGATGTTGCTGCTCCACAAAAATAATTACACAAAACCTGTCAGAGCATGGCCTTCTCGCTTTTTCTCTTTTTGAACGGTGACGTGTCAAGCGGACATCATCTACTCTGCAAATCACACTTGCTCAAACTTTACCTCATACAAAAACACATATATACGCTCTACAGTCAATACCTCAGCCAGGTCAATCCTAAAATGGAGTAGATGATGGATTGCAATTGGTGACAGAGTCATCTGTGACAAAGAGAAAATGAAGAGAGATGTGCTCTTTACCTCTCCTCTTCTGTCTGGGCACCATTGGACAGGAGATCAATAGAAAGTTTGTGGCACTAAATGGCTAATAAGTGCAGAAGCACTTCTGTCTCTGAGTGAATGGGTACCATAAGGAAAACTGTAATACAAATGCTAGCTGTTTACAGGCTAACAGTAGTGTGCCTGCTCACCAGGACAAAACCAGTTGAATATGACCATTCATGAAACGGTTAAAAATTGCCTGTTTATTTTTCTTTCTTTTTTTTTTTTTCTTTTACATCATAAAGTATTGTAAATTCATGTTCCTGATTTCATGTAATATTGGTCAAATGTTTTACAAATCAATAAAAGAATATAATAATAAACACTGGTTTGATTTTCTGTTATACGGGGGAGGGTGGGGTAGGCAGTGTCATCCTATTAATCTAGAAAAATTAAATATATTTGTCAATATCTTAATAAAGGGTCCACCAAATATAGCTGCATATAACTGATAAAAAAATAAGCATGGTTTATGCTCAAACTGTTTCTTATTAAAAATAAATTTCTATATGGCAGATATAATAAACTTCTCCAAGTGTATTATACCTGTCTATATTTATGATAACTTTATTGACAATTACAGGACACATACACACAGACACACACACACACAAAACTGACCGCTTACCCCACTCTACCCTTACTCTACATTGTTGTGTTAGAAAGGTCAATTATACCAAATCATGAATGTAAATGATAATATTGTATGCTTGCTCTTATAGTGAAATATGGATGCCTGAGATTCATTATAGGTTATGAGAGATTAATTTTAGTTGTAAAACGTGTATAGAACACAAAGCTGACAAATATACACCATAGTCTTTTTTTTTTTTTTATGTGCATTAATTTGCATAAATATGAGGGTAAGATAATCGAGTTCACGTTCATACTGAAAAAAATTAAGCTCGCTTGCATTTTATTTTTATGATCACTAGATGGAGGTATTGTACTCACTGTGGGACAGACAGATTATGCTGGGGTGTCTTGCAGAGTGTCAGCTGTGTGCTAAACTGTTACTTTTGAACTTAGCTGGAACTCCAGAGTGAACAGCGCTGGCGTCTTGAAACAGTCAGGAGATATCTTTAAAAGGCGATCAACAGAGATGATGCTTCAGTGTGCTGTGTAGAGAGTACCCTGTTAATAATGAAAAAAAAACAATAATAGATTGATTGGCAGTGTGATAATCTTCACTTCTTTTGCAATGCCATATTTATCATGTGGGTAACTCTTTTTGAAACTTGCTGTAGAATATTTTTATGAAGGAAACCATGGGAATTTTGCGATATGTAGAATTAATTTACGGCACAAACACCGGCTGTTTTGAAGGCATATCAACATTTGCGACGAAAAAATATGCGCAAACTGTAAAGAAGCAGAGATCAGTAAACTCCTAACTATCCGCGCTGAAGCTGAGACCGTTCGCCAGCTTAAATGAAAGTTAACGTGCTTTGTGATTTTAATTTCGTTGATTTGACTTGACATTATGTTGTAGTTTATGAGCCTAGCGTTTTTAAGTGTTGTGTGTGAATTTGTTTTTTTATGTTCTATGGTGTGAACGCACGCACAGATTCCGGGAAATCACTGGGAGTGTGAAAGGGGCAAAATCTAGCGACCCGGGAGCAATTGCCGGGACACATTAGCCGTGTATTTTCCGGAATCACAGTGTGAAAGGGGCTAAAGGGTCGTGCAAAAACGAAAGGCTAAAGCTTTAGATATAGGTTTAGATATTGAAAAATATTTGAATGCAGGGATCGTTCAAAAACGAAAGGCTTTAAGGCTTCCTCACTTAATACAAACTTAGATTATGGGTTTTGACATATTGAAAAATATTGGAATGCAAATGATGGCCGCTATATACTCTTATTTAGAATCAAATGTATGATTTAAATAATTATTTAGGTTTTTTATAATAATAATAATAATAAATAAAATAATGTTTGACTAATGGGTTAAAATGGTATATACTAACCTATTGCAGTATCCCACTGTACTGCATAAGTTAGATGGGTATAACATTTGAGTACTGAATAAGCCAAACACACACATGCAGCATACGGGGAAGTTGTGGCCTAGTGGTTGGAGAGTTTGACTCTTAACCCTTAGGTTGTGGGTTTGAGTCTTGGGCTGGCAATACCATGGTTGAGGTGCCCTTGAGCAAGGCACCGGACCCCCAACATAAATGGCTGCCCAATGCTCTGGGTGTGTGTACTTAACCAACTAAAACTAGTACTTTTCTTTTCTTGTCTATCATATTCTTAAAAAAAAAAAAAAAAAAATTTTTAAAAATTGATATGTGTTCTGTACTAGACTAACTGAGACTTGTCATGGCACTTGTATACTGTTGTTGTTCTCTTGTTGATCTGATTGCTTCTGTTGTTCTCATTTGTAAGTCGCTTTGGATAAAAGCGTCTGCTAAATGATTTAATGTAAATGTAAAATGTAAATGTGTTCACGGTATGTGTGTGTTCACTGCTGTGTGTGCACTTTGGATGGGTTAAATGCAGAGTACAAATTCTGAGTATGGGTCACCATACTTGGCTGTATTCAATGTCACTTTCACTTTTTTGCATTTCTAAACAAATCTCTTTCTATGCTCAAGTAGGTCTGTCACTGTCTTCAATCATTTCTGTGCATGACTGTATGGTAGTTAATGCCACATGCACTGTAATATGTTTTATATTGAAAGTTCAATTTTCAAATGAAAATAACATGATCAATTTATAAAGTATGTGTTCATATGTGTTAATGTGCCCCTATTATGCCACTTCCAATATTGCCTTTCATACAGTATGTAATGTAGCTGTATGTGAACAATCAGCAAAGTTGTAAAGCCGAAAGTGCACGATAAATAAAGTAATAAAATAAAGAATGGACTCTCTACAGCCTAAACGAGTTGTTAGTAATTCGAATCCCAATTCCATGAGGCTACACATCAATGGGTAACACATTTGCATAATTCCCGCCTATGTTCTACGTTGGCCGGCAGCGAACAACTTGACTCTGCCCACAAATTCTTGTACACTTTATGGAGCTAATCGCAAAATTTTTAGGGGGCTAAAAATTAGATAAAAAAAGAGTCTGTTTTATGATCACTAGGCCTATACATTTAGTGTTAATCACTAGTATAGGCTAAGTTTTAATTTGGAGCTGTATGTTATCTGGAACATGCTGAATTTATGACACACTAAATCATATAAAACTCCTTTGGAAGAGGTTGTTACAGACTGAAAATTCAGTTACTTATTGTCTGACACTCAGATGTATTAATGTAATCAGCAACATTTGACATGTTTGTTCATATTGGCTGCATATATGCATACTTGATACTTCCCTATTATATAGTAGGCACAAAGTATGTTAGAAAATCGAAAACTATCTACATTTGGTTTGAAATGTCTCGGTTACATATGTAACCCTTGTTCCCTGAAGGAGGGAGTGGAACTGTTACATCAGCAGTGAACGACGAATTGGAATCCTGCTAGAGAGGAATGTTGGTGTGCAAGATGCAAAGCCCCGGGTATATAAGGAGAGTGTGTGCAGTCGCACATTCAGTTTTTCGCTGAGGAGCTGAGACGGTGTGCCTCGGCTGTACAGCAGTGGTACGGCAACTGTGGCGATGGGATGTAACATCTCTGTTCCCTCCTTCAGGGAACAAGGGTTACATACGTAACCGAGATGTTCCCTTTCAGTCATTCACGTTGGACATTACATCAGCAATGACTGATGAACTGCGATCCCTATGAAAATCTATATATTGCTGCACAATTGAGCTCATCTGGGATGTGAACAGCGCAAAGTGACCTCAGATGTTTCTAGTTCCAAAGGAGGAGATGGCAGGCGACATGCGACAGGAGCATAGACCGCCCTGGTGGTTGATGTACGCAACGGCTGCACTACCGTCTGGACGAGTAGGTGCTTGTCCTGTAGCAGAGCAAGCCATACTGCTAGCAACTCGAGGCAGTTGATATGCCACTGCAGTTGAGGCCCTGTCCAGGAACCCGATGCTGCACATTGCCCCCCAGCCTATGGCAGAGGCATCTGTTGAGAAAACAACACTCCTGGACACTTGCAGTAGGGGAACTCCCGCCCGAAGAAAGGCAAGGTCAATGTTGACATGCCCATCTTGGGACTCCAACTCTTTGTAAATCCAACTCCATACCGGGAAAAGAGATCATCTGCACAGCATTGAAAAGTGCGTTTCTGTGTCAACATCCTGAATGGGAGCCTGTGGAGGGCCTGGTTCAGAACACACAGGTCCAGGACAGGGGACGCCACTTGATCTGGTGCTTTACAGGACTGGCAGGGGCAGAGATGGGTTGCGCCGCTTTCCTACTGCCAGCTCCACGCTGCGGTCAGTGTGAAGGCTGCTGCTGGAGCAGAGCTGAAGTGGAGGTGGAAGCAGCGGAAGGGCGCCCTCGGCGACTAGCGGGCAGAGTAGCTGCAGCAGACGGTGGGGTGTTGACAGTAGTGGGACGCTGGGGCAGGATGAGCTTAATTCCGTCCATCTGCTTCTGTACAGCAGAGAACTGCTGGGCAAAGCTCTCCACTGCGTCGCCGAAGAGTGCAGGAAGCGGTGTTTGTTGGACTGTTTGTTTGTCATATCCTCCAGGTTCAGCCAAAGGTGGCGTTCCTGGACCACCAAGGTGGACATCGTCTGACCCAGCGACCGTGCTGTGCATCACGCCCGGGTCAGGGCGGAGGTGGCCTGTCCAGCAGCTTTGTAAGCCTTGGCCGTTAGAGCATATGAAAACTTAAAAGCTCTGGACGGGAAGCGTGGATTACCCTGCCAGATGGCAGCGCTCTGCGGGCAAAGCTGCATTGCAATAGTGTGCTCAACTGGGGGGAACTCCACATACTCCTTAGCCGCCCCGCCGTTGAGGGTAGTGAGGATGGCAGAAAAAGTAGCCCTCCAAGACCTAGTAACTTCTTCATGCACCTCAGGGAAGAATGAAACCGGAGGTGGACGCCGAGGATCGGCGTGCAGCACCCCCAGGAACCAATCATCCAGCCTTGAGTGATCAGGAGATAGAGGGGGTTTCCATTGGAGGAGTGAGGGCCCGTGGAGGTGCACTTGGCGGGGAAGCCCTCACTGTAATCCTCAGATTGCCCTGACCATATGCCGGAGTAGTCCTCCGCTGCAGTGAGACAGAGGAACTAGAATGGGGCATAGCAAGGGGGACTGATGATCTGCAGCACACCATCAAAATTTGAAAAAAAGCAGCAGCACTGGACCAGCAAACCTCCGCTGATGCACCATAACACTAACGCTTCTAATGCTGTCTTGTAGACACTCTCTCACTCAGTGATTGCTCAAGCATAAAGGCTCGGCTCCGTAGCAAAAGCTGAATGTGCGACTGCATGCGCTCTCCGGCGCTGCGGGGTGCGTGATGCAAAGCTTGCACGCCAACATTCATTGGCTTGTTTTGTGTACACTCATAGGTGATTGGTCTCTCTGACGAGATCTCAATTTGTTAGTCACTGCTGATGTAACGTCGAACGTGACTAACTGAAAGGGAAAGTATGTTCTATGTAGTATGAATATGAGTGGTATAAATGAAATTAGGATGTCTCTTCAGTGGCGTTATGGCTCCTCCACGTGGCTTTATGGGATAGTAGGTACAGAAGTAATAGGCCACCTGGATACTTTTCAGTTTTCTCCTACTGTTTTTCGCATACTAAACAATATGGAAGTAGAAATATTTAAATATAGCAATTGTCTTCACGTTGCTGTCAAAGTGAGGAAATGAGATCTGCGAGAGCAGTTAGTGAATCAGTATTGGCTGGGTGGAATAGAAGTGGGATTCCTTGAACTGAAATTTGAGTGTTTGTTTTTGGCTAACAGTGGTAGATCTCATCTTCTGAGCACCTCTCAGATATCTAATACAGAGCAGGCATTTTTTCCAGCTGCATGAGTACTTCAACTCATTGTGGTGAGTGTGTGTGAGAGAGAACGAGGAGAGAATAGAGTTTATCAGGGCGCACATTCACAGGACGATCGTTAGCAGAGCGTAGGTTGATTTTCGTTGCCATGCAGGGAACAGGAGATAAGAGGTGCCTTGTGCCACAGAGTAGATGGTCGGTTGTTACCCGAATCCAGAAAGAGAAGGGAGGGAAGACTGAACCGAGGTCAGTGAAGCTATGTGATGAGTGGTAAATTTCTACGTCTTCAAACAGTCTCCAAAATCATATTATAACTCTCCAGACCTTGCTTGAATTTTCGCACAGGAGTCCTTGTACCATAAGCGCTAAATAAGACCTTTCAGAGTCTTTTAAATAGTTTTCATAACATTGGTGTCCCCAAATGCTTTCATAAACCCAATGTAAGGCATGCATGAGAATGACCTTTGCATTTGACCTTTGAAGCACATCCTACATAGATCTAAAATACATAAATTACAGAGGAGGCATTTGATGAGGTGACAGTCATGTCATGTTGAATTTTATTAGTAATAAATTGATTCTGGGTATTGGTTATTATAGTAAGTTTCTTTTTAGACTATTAAATTGAAGTTTTCTCAAAACACAAACAAACAAACAAAAAAAAAAACAATTTAAAATAAGTTAATTTACTGACTTTTAGTAACAACATGCCCCTATGGTAGGGAAATGCTCACAAATATTGTTTTGAAATATAAGTTTAAAAGAGCCATCTTTTTGGAAAACAATTCTTATTTAAAATCTACCATTACATAGTTGAAACTAATGGTAACACTTTAGATAAGAAAACACCATTCACTATTAAATATTTTTCTTATTAGCATGCATATAACTAGCATATTGGCCATTCATTAGTACTTATAAAGCACATATTAATGCCCTATTCAGCATGACATATCAGCTATTCATTACTTATAAAGCACCTATTAATGCCTTATTCAGCATGACTTGTTGAATAAGGCATTAATATGTACTTTATAAGTACTAATGACTTATTCAGCATCCCTTAATCCTACCCCATACCTAAACATAACAACTACCAAACTAATTATTAATAAGCAGCAAATTAGGAGTTTGAGAGAAAACTTAATGGTTAATAGTAAAAACGTTAATAGTGAATGTGTTCCATATTATAAAGTTTCACCAAAGTAACCTTAATGTACTCCAGTGTAGGTTTTATTTTTTGTGTTTACAGGTTTACCCCATATTTACTGAGAAAAGTTTATCGTCTAAAATTCACAGAATAGAATGAGTTTTGGGCAAGCTGACCTAAAAGGGAAACTGTGTGTGTGTGTGTGTGTGTGTGTGTTGTAGTGCATAGACATGTGTCTAAATCAGGGCGGGGTGCTGCACGTCTTTTAGATAAAGTTGTGTAAAAGCTGAAAAATGAATGGATGTCTTATCAGCTCCTGTCCCCTCTCTATTTCTGTCTGGGTATTAATATTGTGGGTGTTGTCTTGGAAGCGTGCCCTAGCTGATATGAGTTTCCTGGTGAACATCAACGAACTGTCTACTGAGAATTTTGTTAACTTTACTGTAAGCACTGCATACAGGTGTTCGCCCTAAAAACACAGTCCACATTATGTATTCTTATGAGTACAATTTGGAATATACGTTGATGGTGTTTCTTGAAACAACTGAAAAGGTGCTGCTGAAGTATAGGCCTCAACTATTTAAAGGAATAGTTCTTAAAAAAATAAGAATTTGCTAAAAAAGTTCTCACTCCTCATGCCATCCAAGATGTAGAGGAGTCTGTTTCTTCGTAGTAAGTAATTTAGAAAAAATGTGTATTACATTACTTGCTGACTAAAGGCAGTGAATGGGTGCCGTCAGAATGAGTGTTCAAACATCTGATTAAAACATCACAGTAATCCACAGGACTTCAGTCCATCAATTAATGTTTGCATGTTTTTAAGAAACTCGTTTTATTAAGGTGTTTCAACTTTTATTCCATAAAAATAAAAAATAATATGAAAAAATTTCCTCTCATATCAAAATCCACAACATATTTGTTCAGAACTGATTTGGACTGTATACACTTGTAAACAGTGTTTGATCTGTGCATATGTCTCTCCTGATTCAGACTATATGACTTTTTGACAGGAGAAAGCAGTATTATGGATGGAGGACTGAGTTTAAAGTTACAATACTTAAAATATTAATATCTATACTGTCCCCAGTCAAGATAAATAAAAAAAAACTCCTAAAAATGGTCATATGCACATTTTATTAAAATATTATTAATTCATTGTTAATAAATAGATACATTTATGTTATGATTATTTATTTTGAAATATGTTCATGACAGGCTTTGAGAGATTCACCTGCAGACATTAGTATGGCATTTAAAACCACTGCGGGGCTGTTACCAACCACCTTACCTCACGCCTACTTTACAAAACACTTCAGATAAATGTAGTTCCCCCCTTTTTTGCAGAATATCCAAAGTTCCAACAAAGCTTAGATGTTGATATGCACTTAAAGCACAGGCTAAACATTTTTAGATGTATCATGAATAATAAAGCTTTTACATTTTGTCTTTGAACAGGTGTTTTAATGTCATAAAGCCATGATAAGGCCAACTTAAAGATGGGTATTGATAAAGATACTTTAAAAATAGGCTTGTATGTAAAAATAGTAAATACAGAATGGTAGAAATCAGTTTAGAGCTATTAAACTCAACCTTCCCACACAAGTGGAAAACCCCCGCTGCATCATGTCTCCTTCAGTTTGGCTCATGCTCAAAATGTCAGTGTGTCAGTGAAAAGTCATTTACACACAGACACACAGATTTGGGCAAATGTAGAGGAATGTGGTGAGGTCAGGGTATTTACTGGAATGGCGTACAAAATAGTTTTCTTATATTGAGAACATGAAGGACACTCATGAGCTCAGCTTATTTTGTAAGAGTTTGTAAGGATGCATTTGCAGGTGGTTGTGCAACTGGCCTGGGGTGGGTCTTATATGGGGCGGCCTGCTCGTGTGTGTTTCTGAGTAAAACCACATTGTCCTCGCTACTGTCTCAGCAAAGAGCCCAGGTATCTGCAAAGACAAACCTGGATAGAGAGCATAAACAGAGAATGAGAAAGTCTCAGTGAAGGGGGATGAGGTCAAAGTTTCCTGTAAAGCGGTAAAGCAGGTGCAAAACCAAACACAGACACATAATTTCACACAGGAACACTATATGCATGTTGAGCTCCAGCATACAAATAAGGGCTAATAAAATCATCATGCAGAGTTAGAAATAAATAGGTTGATTATATAAATCATTAACATATTATTAAGTTGATAAAGCTTATGCAAGTGCAGCGGTGACATCAAAAAGCCACAGAACCACCAACTTCTACTAAATTACTTTGAGAATTGCTGATAGAGAGAAGAAGGGAGAGAAAAAAAGTCAGTGATTATAAATGTAAAAAAAGGGTTGCAATAAAGTAATACAATACTAGAATATTTAATGCACACAACCAAACTAAGCTGAGAGTTTTGAAAACCAGGGAGAAAAAGGCAAGTAGGTAAACAGATTTTTGAAATATTCCCTAATTTGTAGTTTCTCAAGGTCCAATCTCTTTTAATAGGATATAGCCTATTATCTCAGTATCTCCATTAAACGCTAACATGTTTTTGTTTTTTTTTTGCGGTATGTTTGATTGGAGGAGTGGCCAGCATGGTTATACTACTTTTTTGTCTACTACTATACTGGATTTTTTTAGAATGCACGCTGAATTCAAAGACCTCCACAGAGTGCATTTGTGAGTTCCAGATTTCTCAAAATGTCTTCATGAATAAAATCAGATGAAAACTGACTTTTGAGGACATTTGAAGTGGTCCTCACAATATGAGAAGTTCATGAATCAGTCAAATCATGTTTTGCATGAAATCTTTTGATATCAACTGGCTTGTATGGGTTAGAGGTGAGGTTGAGGTTTGAGCTTAGCAAGTGCCATCACTGCTATATATAAACCACTGTGTCTATGAGATGTTCTTATTAATAGACTGAAACCAACGTGATTGTGTGATGCTTGATCATGTAGACTGTCCAGTGTCCACCGGAAATGTTCCAACTGTCACTCATCTTATAGCTTTAACACATTAAGTGATATGGTAAAGTGAGCTTTTCTCACTTGTATGTCTTTTGAATTTCCTCTTCATCCCAGAATAACCTTTTACTGTACATTAACTGGTAAGGCTGGTAGCAGATAATAATGTTTGCCCTGCCTTCCTTATCTTTCAAATACACTCTTATTTTACGTGACTCTGGTAGCAAACCATTATACAAGCCGGCTATTGCAAACATTAAGATATCCATCATTTGCATGCACAACTTAGGGATTCTTAATGAAATCATTAACGAATTTATTCGTAGAGAAAAGCAAACAACAGTTGTAGTGAGAGGAGAGGAAGCTCAGCAGGAGGGGCTTCAGGGAGGGAAGCGTGAGCCTAAATGTAGCTAGATGTCACTCAACATAATCACACCTTGGAGTTTGCTGTAGTGCAGGGCCGGTGTTATCTGCAGGTGCTTCAGATTTGCTCTGCTGTTCATTTTATGATGTGGACAGCCTGAGAGTGCAAATTCATGTTGTTTGTGTTTTTCAGATGAGCATTCGAAGCCTGGAAACCTTTTAGAGGTGGAAAAGCTATGCAGACGTAACAGGTAAGAGATCCTCGTATTTTGAACTTTGTTTGCTTTGTTCAGTTACCATACAGAGTTTTAAAATTAGAGTTTTGAAACTGCCAAATCACGTTTACTCTAATATTTTACTAGTTTTGGCAATCAACATGCCATGACATGTATTCATATAACTAATAATGATAGAAATGTAATGTAGCATTACTTATTGGATTTAACTATCGGTCAGTTTAAAAACAGAGACTTTTTGTGTAGCCTACATTTTTTTGGTTTGTAAGTTTTTCATCATGACAAACAAAAATATATATCTATAAGCACATCAGTCGCCTAGCCTGCTGTTTATGTATATAGTGTGACTTCCCAAATGCTTTAAAGACTAAAAGTGTGTGTTTTGCACTTTTTTAGTCTTTCAACTGGTTTAATTCATTAAATTTTAAAGGATGGATAAAAAATAGTTTTTAAGCCCCAGAACTTTTGGAAGTTAGATCTTTCTGTCCTTTAATGCTTTTCTGCTTTGGGTAAATTAGTTTGTTGTGCTTTGGCTGAAATGTTACCCAAGAACCATTTAAACCAAATATAGGTCAGGCAAATTGTAGGATGAGAATAGCATACCATACTTACATAAATCACCCCTAAATCAGACAAACAAATTCTAATTTTAGCTTCAGGAAGTGGATGGGTTTCACTCTATTCGTTTTAATAGAGCACTTCCTCGTCAGCTGGAGGGTTACCATAGTGATCCAGCCTAGATTGAGTGCAGCATGGTTTCTGTGGTAGCATAAAACGAAGCGGTGATGATGTTTCGGTATGTGTTGAGTTCATAAAATAAAAAATAAAAAAAATTACAGAGGATGCCACTGCGGAAACAGAAATGCGATTTAACGTCTTCTCACTTTAAGATAAATTTTGTGAACTAATTTTAACTATACTGTTTTTTCTTGGAATGTAATATATATATATATATATATATATATATATATATATATATATATATATATATATATATATATTTAAAAAGCCCTGCATTTTTAAACTCACTAAAGGGGGGAATCTCAATCTCATATTAAATAATAAAATAAATAAAAAATCGTAAACAGTGAAGCTCAACTTCACTTTAAAAATATATTTACTTTCAAACTTCACATACCAAAATATATTTCAAAATGTTTTATGGCCAAGAAAATACATGTACAATCTTTTAAGTTTTATTCATTACATATTTTTATTTAGATGTGCGTTATGTTCACACGTTTTAGATAACAAAAAGTGTTTTAATTTTTTCTTTAAATGTTACAAGTGAATATATTATACTTTATGTGGAGGGCAACATTTACTTTCACCTATATATATATATACATATATATACAGAAAACATATATATAACTGATAACAGATATATTTAAAAAAATTACTAGTGGATGCAGGACACTATAGTTCATTTATGTATGTGAGGATAGTAAAATAAAGTAAACCGTGACATATTACACCCAAAAAATTCTTCATACAGTGGGCTACCAGTAAAACTGATAAAAATTTGTAACCAAAAATTTGATTTGAAACTTTGACCTGACCATGTTTTGATACATACCTTTCTATCAAAGTTATCTGACATTATGAAGATGAATTTGTTCTGACACAGTTTAACTCTGAGTTCCTGTCATATTTTATAACCATTTTCTAAACTATAGCAAGTAACTATAGCTGTGATTGTGTGAGAAATGCTGAAGGTATCTGAATAATTTTTGGTTTGACTTCACACACACACACACACACACACACACACACACACATATATAATGTATTTATTTATTTATTTTTGTGCAATGTTGTCTGCTTAAGATTAAAGTTGAACTATAAAAAATAGCATTTTATTTTAAAACAGCAAACAATTTATAAAAATGTTGAATACATAAAAGGTAGTATACTCCTTGAACATACTTTCAAGAACATACTTTTTTCTTTATTTTTTTAATTTTTTTACAGTTGAAAGTAAATGTTGAGTAAATATTATACTGTATCTAATCCAGGTGACACCAGTTCTGTTATTTAACATGAGTAAACGTGAATGCAATTTAAAGGATTAAAGGTGCCGCCAAACAATTACAATAATATTACTCATAATATTATAATTACTGGCATTTGGTGAGAAATATCTTTGTTCATTTCGGACTTGATTCAAATGCATTTGGCATTCTGGTCATCCTGACTGTGGCATTGAAACATCTAATAATAATCCACTTACAACATCTGAATCTCATATTCAGCATACTTTATATAAAATTACAATTATGATATGAGTATCTCTACACAGTCACACACTGGTGTTAGCGTGCACACTGCAGTGTAATTTTGGAACACTCTACTAACATGTTCTGGAACCATTGATATGCAATATTCTAGTTTCAGAACTGACATTCTGTCTCATCCTCATTATGCAGATGTCTGAACATCAGCACGGGAAGCTGGAGAGAGGGAGGGAGACCGAACAAAAGCCATTTAATCAGCATTTGAATAAAAAGAAGAGTGAACAGAGTACTCTCGTTTTTTTATTTTTTTCTTTCTAACAAATATTATTTTTTCTATACCAGTGTCAGAAATTAACTTCTATATACAGTATATATATTTATAAACAGAGTGGGATGTTCATTTATCTCAAAAACTAATTAAATTGTAACTGAAATTCTAACTATAGTGTCTGAACCCATACAAGCCTAGAATAGAATATTATGAATTCAAATATCAGGTAAAAAATAGTTGTTGTTTTTTTACCCCTGACATCTGTGCATTTTTTTTTCACCAAGCCTTGGTTAATTTCTGACCCTGTTGTATTCTGTCATGTATCATATAAAAACTCCATCTGGACTGATCTGATTTGATGATTGTTGTGATTGGCAGGTGCCGGTGCCAGTGACTGGGTGAAACGAAAGCTAAATCAACATATTCGCAATAAACATAGGTTAGAAACAATAAAAACCTGACAAAACCTGGATCTAAGGTTGCATTTCAATTGTGGAATTGGAGTCATTTATATTTTCTGTTGTTCAGGAAATTTGAAAGTCAGGATCCAGCCCAACTCTGTGTATCAAACATACCTGAATCGCAATATTTGGAGGAGGACAATCCATTGAGAAGAACAGGTGACACACATGTACACATTAACACAAACACGTGAGCTTGTACACGTACACGTGTCCTTGAAAAGAAAATTCTTTAATGAATAGTAGTCTTCACATGTTTATACCTGAAACACATTTGTGTTTGTGCATGTTTGTGAGAAGCCTCAGAGCCGATTCTGAAGCTGCGACCGAAGAGAAGCGCCTCGGGAAGACAGAACCCACTGCTGCGTAAAACCAGTGCGCCCCCTGCTGTCAGAGCATCTGACTCTATGGGTGTGTAACAACACTGTGCTAAAATCAACTAAAGCAAAGATATAATGAAATTGTTTGCTGTGAATTCGGTTGTAATTTTGTTCCATGGTCCTTCAGACACTGTAGTGACCAGATATGTGTATTTTGTAGGGGGATCCTCCAGTTCTACTCCAGTATCCTTAAGAAGTTCATCAGCAGAAAAAAAAATGAGCCATCAAGAGCCACAAACCTATAGCACATCATCACCACAACAGGTCTGTTACTGGACACACATATATATTTTATCTCTCATATGAGTAAAAGATGTTTTAGGAGTCAGGCAGCATTTATTTTTTTATTTCATTTTACAAAGCTGATTTTGTGATGGTGTTATTAAAGTAACCAAAGGTTATTTTTTATTGTATTGTTTTATGTTAATTGTGGGATGGATTGGATGGAGTGTTTTGATTTGCCTATTAACTAAAATGTTATTTTAAATCGATACTTTGTTCATTAGAGATTCTCAAATGTTGTGACATGAAGAGGCCTATGTTGTCCAACACAATATTTTAAGGCCCCCCACATTGGCTAAGATATCTTCTGTAATTATGAAAACATTCTTGTTTTTATTTTAATTTTTTTTATCAACAGAAATTGGCAGTGTTGATATATTTGGGATTTGGAAAATCTCAAATTTGGGATTATAAGATTTTCTGATTCTAAGATTCAAGATTCTGTATGTTTTTCAGTAAAAAAACAAAACAAAAACTAATTGCAGGGAAAAATAAATAAGATTTCAGTTTTTTAATTATAAAAATGGTTGAAAACCATTGATATTGAAAATCTAGCAAACATACTTTTTCAGATTATTCAGTGTATTTTTAAAGCACTTTATTTACGTTTGTTTTTGTTGTATTATTACCCTGTCATTAATTTATAAAAACTAGTCAACATTTCTACAATGGAGTTACTAATGCATCATTTTTTTTTTTTTTTTTTTTTTTTAGTTTTGGAAATAACTTTTTTTGCACAACAGAAAAAAAAATGTTAAAATAAATGGGAATGCAAAACAAATATTTGCTATGGTCTCCCATATACCTGTACAATTTCCTATACTTTAGTTGTGAAAAGGGTCCATTGTTATTGTTTAATAATTGTTTTAATGCTATGTTAAGCCTAAAACTTGCTCATTCCTGATTGCAACTACATTATTCTGCTTTTCTTCAGTATGAATCTCCTGTACACACTGGTGTTCAGAACACCATGCTCTGGACTAGATATGAACAGCCGGTCTTTGCCTTGCATTCACCTGTTCTTACAGGTAACACACAACATTCACTAATCTTGAGACCAATAAATCAGTGTAAATGAGAAAAAAATAGCATAATTTGCTCTTTTTCTCTCACAGTTCCTGGGCAGTGGGCGGTGATGTCTCATAAGCCTTTGAGCAAATCCCAGTCGGCACCTGCTTTCTTCCAGCACATCCACACTCAGACTGTTATGATAACACACCCCATGTACCAACAGCAATGGCCACAGGAGACATTCCAGCAACACACTGAGACAAATGTACATTTGCACGCAAACACACAGAGCTCTTTTTCACAAGCTCATTGTAAGGTACCTCTTCACACGGTGCGGCCTGTGTCCTCTGGATCGCTGAGAAAAAACAGAGAGAGAATAAGAGAGGACTTATATATGCAGTCTCAATTGCCTCTTGATGACCGATGCAGTGATCAACTGGGAGTGCTGCAGTGCAGTGAATGCTGTGATGTACGGAAAACAATATATCACCAGAACCTTACACGTGTGAATTCCTCTCCAGGCACCTTTAACAGAAGTCTGCCTTTACATTTATCCTCACCTCTAGCCCGGGATGTCAGGAGCACATCAAAGTATAAAACAGGTAGACAGTTTTAAGTGTTTAAAAAAAAAAAAAAAACATAAGAAATAATTAAATGTTTGTGCACAATTTCTAAGTCACTTCTCAAATAAGTCAATTTGGGTAAATGAGCTTTCATATTGGATGTTCTAGCTTTCACTGAATCATGTGATTTATATCATTCTCAAATCATGTTGAATACCATGATCACTTGGATTTATTCCCACAAACTTCATGCAGCTCAAGCACTGCTGTCATTAAAGCAAAAGAAGGACACGCTAAATGCAAAACAGTACATTCTAAGAAATTGATTTTTTTTGTTTTTTTTGTTGATATTTTCATTTTAAAGTATATTTGTGTGTGTAGGTTTGGTGTTTGACTCTCAGATGCTGAAACATGAGCAGGACTGTAAAGATACCAGCTTTGATCCTGGGTATGCTGGCAGAATTATGAGTATCTGGTCAAGACTACAGGAATGTGGGTTCAGGAATCAGTGTAAGGTAAACAATGCTGAACAGCTCATGAAGCTCTGACTATTATAGCAGTGGTGAGAATTTAACCTCTGTGTGTGTGTCTTAGTTGGTTAAAGGCAGCCCGGCCACGTTTCAGGAGCTTCTGTCGGTCCATTCAGAACAGCTTATTCTTTCGTACGCTGGGTTCTCAGAAAGAACATCTTCCATACCATATCAAATTCAAACAGACCATGATATGGTATTGAAAAATCCCTACAGTGCAACAATACTGAAAATGTCAGTGGGCAGTGTGATTGAGCTGGCTTTCCGTGTGGCTAGAGGAGAGCTAAGGGTGAGATTCACATAGTCTATTATTCTGTCTCCTATAACCACAGAGCTTTGAGAACCAGTTCAGATTCTTACTCCTCCTTTTTCTGACTTATCCTCAGAATGGGTTTGCTGTGGTCACACCTCCAGGACACCATGCATCACGTACTCAAACAAAGTGAGTTGCACTTAATACAACTGCGCACACGTGATGTTCAGAATAGAATGTTAGCATATAATAACCATAATTTCATTGGCGTTCCTTTTCTTGGGATGCCACATTAATACCGAGAAACTGAAAAACACACATACTGCTTGAAAGTTTTTAAAGAAATTAATAAATGTATGCCACAAAGACACATTAAATTGAACAAAAGTGACAGTAAAGACTTACATTGTTACAAAAATATATATTTTATATTATTTTATTTGATTATATATTAAGTAGGACAACTGTTTTCAAATTGATAAAAAATTAAATGTTTTTTGAGCTCCAAATTAGCATAACATGATTTCTAAAGGATCGTGTGACATTAAAGACTAAAGGCTGCTGAAAATTCAACTTTGGAATCACAGTAATAAATTACATTTAAAAAATATATTAAAATAAAACTGTTATTAAAATTTTTAATAATATTTCATAATATTATTGTTTCAAATAAATGCAGCCTTGGTGAGCAAAAGAGACTTTTTTTCAAATTAAAAAAAAACTAAACAATTATTACAAACCCCAAACTTTTCATTGGTAGTGTATGCAGGTAAATAATGCTGTGTATTTCTATGTATGTTTTTTTATATTTTTATCCTCTGTCATTCTCTCTCTAACAGTGGTTCCAGTATCTTTAACACTGTGGCCATTGCTGCTAAACAGCTTCAGGAGCGATTGAAGGTTAAAAAGATCCTTATAGTAGATTGGGTAAGACACACACACACACACACACACACACACACACACACACACACAGGTTTTACGGGGATATTGCATAGGCATAATGGTTTTTTATACTGTACAAAATGTATTTTCTATCACCCTAAACCAACCCTACACCTAAACCTACCCCGGATTTATAAGCTTTTTTGCTTGTTTGTTTTGTATGATTTTTGTATTAAAAGTTTCCAAAAGATTTGTTTTTTGTGTGTTTTTTTCTTCATTAATCATTGTGTTCCTCTGGATTTTGTCAGGATGTTCATCATGGTAATGGAACTGAGGAGATATTCTACTCAGATCCTAGTGTCCTCTATATATCCCTGCATCGCTATGAAAATGGTTCTTTCTTGTTTGGAAATGGACAACCCACCAGGGTTAGTTTTGTGTACATCCCTTTATGAAACTACTGACCCAGACAGCAACATAGTGTTGGCCCAGATTCGGCCCACATCTGACCCATGCAGGCCGGATGTGGGCCGACACTGCATGCTGTCTGGGGAGCGTGTTTGAGATTTGAGCATGAGTGTGCATTCTAACAGATTACTCTGTCTGTATGTAAATTTGAGCTGTATGTATGTGTTACAGGTAGGATCAGATAGAGGGATAGGCTATAATGTAAATGTGGCGTGGTTAGGAGGCCTGAATCCTCCAATGGGAGATGCAGAATACCTAGCTGCATTCAGGTACTCTTTTGATGTAATTTTAGTGTGTCTAGTATCATTTGCACAAATTAAAAATGTATTTTTCATTTACAAACCCTCAAACCTGTGAGACTTTTTTTTTCCTTCAGGAAACCTGTTTGCAATACTGTCTGGTGCCACTCTTTAGTCTACATGAACTAAATAGCTACATATTCTGTCTCTCTTTATAGAATGGTAGTGATGCCAATTGCTCATGAGTTTTCCCCAGATGTGGTCCTGGTTTCAGCTGGTTTTGATGCTGCAGAGGGTCACTCAGAGGCTCTGGGTGGATACAGAGTCTCAGCAAACTGTATGTATTAGAAATATATCCTGTGACCATAGAGTGTCTACAGTTTCCAAGCTGTTTACAACAGGGACCATTTCACAAACTCAAGCGCATGAGGCTTGCAGTGTTTTCAGTGTTTGTCCTCTCACTATACGAGGATATGAACACAAGAACTGACAATGAACACAAAATCACTTCATGCGCATTTTACCATTTTAATTGAGAATAACTACAGTCACATCATATACACACACAGAAATGCCAAAATAATAGTTCAGTTCAACTTGAAATTGTGACAGAAATATATTACTATTGTATTGTTGTTTTAAATTATAATAGTATTATTAATGTTGTAATAATAATGATTTTTTTAAATTTTTTTTTTTAGGAATAATCACACTATTTTATTCCATGCTTTCATTTTTACAGCAAACCTCTTCTGTACAGCACTTTTTTGCTAAATATTTAAAGGAGTTTTTAAATTTGTATTTCAACGTTTTATGCCTTTCATTTGATTACCACCATTTCTGATAATAAATATGTATTAAATTATAAATTCAGGAAGATGAAAACACAACTACACCGAATTTCTGAAGAAAAGAAAACATTTCATATCGCAATATCTTTGTAAAAAAATTTAAATAAAATATTAAGTTACATTCATTACATTACAGACATGCTTTTAGATTATTAAAATTTAATTAAACCATTAAAATGGTATCCAGAAAAATGTAAATGGAAAACATTTAATATTTTTTAGTTGTTAAAGTTGTATAATTTCAAATAATTAGACATACTGTAATTTTTGATTACAATTTAATTTAACCATTGCAAAAAATAAATAAAAAGAGCCTAGAAAATGATAAACAAAACAAAAAAATTATCCAGTTAAATTTAACGTAATCCAGAAAAATGAAATATTCCAGAAAAATGGAAGTTCCAATGGCATCTAAGAGTACAAATTGTAGTAAACATTTGCTTAAATGCTGTTATAATTATGGGGTCCTTGGAAAATTTTCTGCCCTGGCCCCAAAAAGTCTACAATATTTTTTAAATATTGTTCATATTCAATAAGCATTAAGATAGACAACACATACAAATAAATACTTGGTAAAATGCATTTTTAAATTTCCTTAACTCACTGGGTTTTGCAAGAGCATTTAATTATATTATCTGAGCCTGAGAGTTTTTGTGTTGTTTCTGGATTTTTCTTGCTCTGTAGGGTTTCCCCTTAGGAAAGTCCTTCAAATACTTGAGATGGAAAGCAGAAGAGCTTATAATGACTTGGCATTTTTGATGAACTCGAAAGTTATGGCAGTATTATAGTCCTGATTTAGCTGCAGCTATCATAAACTGTTAAATCAAGAACCACTATAATGGATCCTGGAGGTTTCTGTGAATGCCATTAGTGTCAGTATGACGTGTGCCACTGACTGAATATGCAAATGATCATTTGAAGGGTTTGATTTGATGTGATATGTCTCAGGTTTTGGATTCTTGACCCGGAAGTTAATGGAGTTGGCTGAAGGTCGAGTGGTGTTGGTGTTAGAGGGAGGTTCTAGTCTCACATCTCTCTGCGACGCGTTGCAAGCCTGTGTCGGCGCTCTCATGGGAAATGAGGTGTGTGTGTTTACGATTGCCCACATGCACACATCAACACCTTGAGTATTATGTGAATGTTTGCATGTTTTTACAGCCTGAGCCTTTAGCCGAGGAGGAATTAGTGAGGAAACCCTGTACCAATGCAGTCGAGTCTCTGAAGACAGTTCTACATGTTCAGAGTGAGAACCGATCCATGTCTGAGAAGCGTTGTCCATGTCTGTTTTCTGTGTTTTTTTTTAATCTTTTCTCTTCATACTACTCTCTCAGGCAGATACTGGCATTCAGTGAGGTCTATGGTAAACACTGTGTTTCTGTCCTACGTGAATGCGGAGAGGAGATACTCGGCAGGCAGTGAAGCTGCTTCAGTCCTGGATGGCCTTCGTATGACTGTTCCAAGCAGCAGCCGGTAAGACAGCAGTATAGAAAGAAAATACAAATGAAAAATTAATGGCAAAAAAATCTTCCAGATCCAACATTGCAGAAAAAGTGGGCTAGCACTGTTGCACTGTAATAGCTTTAAGTATTAGCATATTGATGGAATTACATGGCTAAATATGAAGTGACCTGACTATTGAATCTTTTGATGTTCTCTGCTCTATAGTTTCCCTAATGAGCCTATGGAGCATGATGAAGCTGATTCATTGTAGAAGCCAGTCTGGAAGACTTTATTCCTCTCCAAGCAGAAGTCGTACATCCAGTGCTGCAACAGACTGTGATATTACTATGATGACTGCAGTGTTGAGACAGGAGACAATCCTCAGGAACTTTGCTGAACAAAAGAAATTCACTGTCACATCTCGTGAGTGATTTTTTGAAATGCTGAGTCATTTGTTTGACAGCGACAAAGGTTTTGGTGATGTAGAATATGGGTATTGTAAAGTAAGGATGTGAATATTTATGAGAAAGGTTTTTATGATGGATTTTTTGGGGGGTGTAAACATTTGGTTAATACACTACCTTTCAAACATTTGGGGTCAGTCATTTTTTCAAACATTCAGCAAGGATGCATTGCTGATCTTTTGAAATTTTAATTAGCCAAGGAATAAAATTAAAAAAAAAAAAACTGTTTTAAACTTTGACTGACAGTAACTAATGTTTCTTAAACACCAAATCAGCATATATTAGAATGGCTGCTGAAAATTCAACTTTGCCATCACAGGAATAAATTACTATATATATATATATATATATATATATATATATATATATATATATATATAGAAAACAGTTGTAATAATATTTCACAATATTACTGTTTTTTCTGTATTTTTGATCAAATAAATGCAGCTTTGAAGTGCATGAGGCTTCTTTCAAAAACGACCCCAAACTTTTGAACTGTAGTGTAAATTGTTACTGTTTAAATGTTTTAGTCATCTGTTAGTTTTACATTCAAATCTTTGAAATGATCAGTAGTCCTTGATAACTTTAAAATGGTCTTGGCATTTGAATTATAAAAGCTTTTGTTAATTGCACTTTATATTCATCAGTCATAACAAATTTAAAAAGAAAAAATCCTGAGACATTTTGCATTGCGTTCAAGCTAAGTTTTTGCCATTATTAATAGTGACAGATTTCCCTCGATGAATATGTTTCCTTGTATGTCAGGTATTTATATAGCAAGCATAAAGAAAAGGGTACAAAGTACTTTGTGCCTTGCTGTGTCAGTTAGGATGATATTAATTTCTGAGAATATTTTTTTTTTTATTACCAAGCTGGTCTACTGTTACATTTGATTTTTTTTTGAGAAATACCTTGACAGAACTTGCATATTTTTCATTTGTCTGTTTTTTTATATATATATATATATAGTCATGTTTTTAAGTCTTTTAATTTCACTTAGTTGTCTTCAAAATGTTTTGCTGTTCTTACTTTTTTTTGTAACAGTTTTGAAATCAAGAAGCATATGTAATGTATCAGGTAATTTTATTAATGGGTCACTGACAAATACATAAAGTTACTGATTTCATATACAATACATTATAATGGATATGTTCACAAAATTGCCTGATATATCAGGCAAAATCAAAAATCACATTCTAACAGTATAATGTTTTATGTAAATATAAAAAGCTCAACTTAATACAAGACAAATGCATGCAGTATTATCTGAGTGAAATTATACTAACCAACACCCAGCCATATAACAGTTGACAGACATAAAAACCGCTAACCCTGTTTGTCTTGTGGAAAAAAAAAATGCTACAAAAATCATTCATGTCATTCAAATGTGTGCTGGATGTTGCTCTCTAATGAATTGGGGTCATAAAAGTACAAACAAGAAGAGAATTTGGGCTTTCCACATAACAACCCTTGCCAGTAAAGCCTCAAAGATTCCCACATGAACAAGGTTCGTGATTGGTTATACCACATTTTATAGACAATAAAGTGCTTATTTTAAAAACCAATAGAGAGTAACCTAAATGCTATGCAATAGCAGGAGAAAACGCACCAGCTTAACAAAAATCTGTCACTTATCCTAATCCCATAGCGAGACATTCAAAAGAACAGCAGCCAGGAGAAAGACAAAAGACTCCTCTTAATACCTCATTCAGAAATGCAAAGTATAAACCATACATACTGAAAAGTGAAAAGGTTCCGAAATGTTGATTTTGATCATGGATATTAAAAAGTCCAAAATTTAAAATCACTGATGAGATCTTTCATCCAGGACAGACTATAGCAGAAAGAGAGAGAAGTGGTACACTAATGTCTTGATTTACTAAAAAGACAAACTCTCCTCGTCGAGTGTTCCTGGTCCATTTTAAATGGTGACAGCCAAGCATGTTGTACACTTATTTACTTGTTTGTCTGTGGGCACGAGCGTGTTATTGTGTGTACATTTAAAAGTCACTGAGGATAGAGATGTCTGCGAATTCTTTGCGATATCGATGAGAATAGAGGGCCAGGAGAAACGCCCACTTTAAACTCATGAAGCTCCACACACATGACAGGTACAGACTGGTGGGATCTTTGAGAGCTGTAGACACACACACACACAAGGAGAGAGAAAAACAGTTTTTAAAAACTTCAACAAAAAACTGTCAGTTTAATGTCCTGACAACCACATCATATGAGACTGATATGATAAATAGTGGTCCACCGATATTGGTTTTTTTGAAAGCCGATGCCTTGGAAAGCAGGGTGGCCGATAGCTTAAATATTCACTTAAATATTTATTAATATTTAAGAAATTTGAAATCATTTGACAATGGATTAAAAAAATACATGTGTAAAATAAACATATTCTTTTTCTATTCTTTAGATGACAAAGTATTTTTCACAAATAAATATTTAATAAAAATATAATTCAAAATATATTTTTGAAATAAAAGTCCCGCCTCGAACACATTGGCCAAGCAGAAAACCTTATTGGTCAATGCCAGTATTTGAAAAATGCCAAATATCGGCCGATATATTGGTCGACCACTAATGATAAACACTTTACTTCACACCTAAATGCTACAAATACAATTTAAAGTCAAGCATTCATGAGTTTCAGAACAGATCTCCACTCACATTGTTTGCGGGAGATGGCGACACAGAGGAAAGAGATGAATGCCACGATGGACAACACTGAGAAAATGACACCTATGACCAGGAAGAACTTCAGTCCCTTTAACCATGTTCTCCAGAAGTCCTGAAGGTACATTATGTGTGTGACCAGAGCCCATAGTGCCAAAACACCTGAAGAAATACATAAACACAATGAGCAACAGAAAATTCAAAACACATAAACTGACCATTTTCAAACAGAAATTACAGGTAAATATTAAACAACTAAAAAGAAACGACAAGTAACATTGAATTAAAAGTGCCATTTTGAATTAGAAAAACTGAAATTGTATTTTCAGGTAAAATGTACTCCAGTACTGCAGAAGAGCGTTTTATGATATTACACAACAAAGTAGACTCTCCCTGACCAACACCACCGTATTTCCATTTTAAACATAGCGGTGTACATGGGTAGGGTGTTTACTATAGTCACACTTTTCACTGGCTCTCATACAATAACACTATAAATAACAGGTTAGTTCTTGTGACATTTCAAGCAGTGCCTTTCAATGTGACATGCTTAATAATTGTTGTATAATTATTATAAATGCTGTTTTTGTGCCCTCACACATGAGAGGAATATTACACACTGCAGGTCCATTTAAGTGAACTGCAAAAATGGTGATTTATAGCAGTGACCAGTTCTGAAATATACTTTGTTTTATCATTTTTAACCTACAATGTGTTGAAATAGTTAATGGACATGTGATTGGTCAACCGTCTAATACCGGAACAGACCAAAAATCTGCAAAATCATGCCATTCTTTAGCAGCAGAAGTAGACCGACCAAAGTGTACTTCTAAAAGTACAGCAAAGACTACGAAACTATGACTCTCTTGCACAACACAAACTCAAAGAGCACAGCCACGGATCAAAGTGCACTGAGGAACAGACATCTTAAAGCTTTTGCCTGTATTTGTTAAGTTAAAGGTGTCATACCCTTCTCATACCAAACACCAATATATCAGACAAATATAATTTAGATTGTCAGGCCAGCTTCTGCGTGTTTCTACACAACTCACTGAACATGTTGAATGGGCATTTGTGGAAGGATTTGTGTGAAATGCCTTTCAAAATCTGGGCTCAGTGGGTGTTTTAATGTTTTTACAGTTGTGCAGCCTTTTTTTTAACAATGTAAAAGTATTAACTGTCACTTTTGATCAATTTAATGAGTAAAAGTAAAAATCTTACTGGCTCCAAACTTTTTGTGTATGTCATGTATTTAACTTTTAGAGATCCCACCTTTTTCATCTAAAAATTGTGGGTACATTTTTCATTATAAAATGTCTTACTGTTATGAAAAAAAGTTTGGTGTAGCATTTTATGCAACATTGTCCATATTACACACAATGTTTGATAACTACTTTTGGCCTAACAATAACACTGCTCCAAGAAAATTAACTTGTTAAACATTTAGTGTATTAAACCTGCATCTATTAATACTTTATCAAACAAACATGTTCATATTTTATACAGTGGACACAGTTTTTAACCTTTGCACTAAAACTGATAAAAAAAATAAAAAACAGAAGATTTTATAGATTCGCGCAGCTTGACAATTAAATAAAAAAATATATAGTTACCTTACAGAAAAAAACCGGAATGATATTATTCTTCTATGCATTATGCAGCAATAAACACTTTAACTGAGGTGTTTGTAAAGTTCCCATCTCAGAACAAAGAAGGTTACAAAAATTTTAAGTGTCCCAACGTACTCCCCGATTAAAGGCTCAAAAAAGGGAAAATTAGCAGCAATGTTTACTTTAAATCCATTTCTTAAATCCATTTATTTCCTAAAACTGGAGATTTGCCCACCTAGAAAATATTTAGGCATCAAGGGCGCGTTCCAAGTCAGCCTATGATGGCCAAAAATGCTATCTAGGTAGGCAACTCACCTGCATTTGAAACACGGCCAAAAAAATGTGTATGTTATTATACACATATCGGGTGTGTACGGCTGTTTGTAAGCGATGTTCCACACCAGAAACGCCGAAAATCCCACCAACACCCCGACACACGAGTAGCCCACGCTTATGTAGGTTTTTTTGATCACCATTTTTGCAGTCAATTCCACACCTGAATGAATAAGGAAAATAGTATTTAGAAATCCCAAAACAACAAAGAACTATCCAGTAAACGTTACTAAAAATAGTTCTGGAGCATCCGCTCTTTTGACCTGCAAACAGCGTTGATCCAGCTGCAGTTACAGCAACTAGTGATGAAATGTCATTCACCGAGGTTTTATGAAAGACAGTAAGACCGCCTCAAACGATCAATACACATTTACTGTCATTTACTGCGCCATAATCCGCCGTGTGTTATTGTTGCTCTTCGCCGAGGTACAGCTCAAGAGCGAAAAAGTGAAATTATGCGCCCGTTTAACAGAGAACAGCGACCCCTACGGGTATGGATGAAAACGATACGTCTCTTAAAAAGACTCGACGAACTATATAATGTTCCAAAAATTATACGTAACATCAAGCGAATCTTAAGATTAGAATGATGCGAAATGATGTAATGTGAGAAACAGTGCGTTCGTGTAAGATTTAGTTTATTATCTAAGTATATTTTCTTTATTAGTCGTACTTCTATCAGTGACAGTAAATGCGGTAACGTTAGTGATGAAAGTAAAAATTGTAGTGGTATTAAATATTCATTTTGTTGGATTTCGAAATAGAGCTAGTGGTAGTATTTTAATAGAAGCTTCAGGTTTATGCAAGCTTATATTTATTCTATTCAATGCAATTATTTTTTTTCATCTATAGACTCCATAAAACGTTTTTAAGCAAAAATTAAGCAAATTCTGCTAGCGTCCACTAGATGTCACTAAAATGTTAAACAATAGTTTTTGTTCAGACAGATGTGTACAGCGTGTTTTGTCAGTAGTTTTACACCTGTTCACTTAACACACACACACACACACACAAAACATCGTTTATGGAAATTCGGTACGGTCATAAACGGTTTCTCATTCTAATTTATTATAGCGGTTTAGTAGTGTCAGTATACTAATAGTCAATACATTTTAGTTTAACTGCTACTTGTGTAATAGTAACATTGCCTGTTGTATTTTATTTGTAACTAAAAAAAATGCATTGCATTTGCATTGCATTTTTTTTCCCTTTGAGCACTGGACATACAATAAATCAATATAGAACTTTTTTTTTTTCAGCTGTAAATTTTATTGTAGAAAAACAATATGCTCTCTATACATTTAAGAAAGAAGTTTCACAGTAATACTCACACTTTTTTGGGTCCTGTAAACATTGTGAAATTCTTGGTTAGTCAATCTTAACACTGAGATATGTGAGAAACAACAGACATCAACATTACATGGTTAACAAACAAAGAAGAGACCATTGGAACAGCCACATAAAAGGTGTTTTAATACATAAACTATTTTTACTGATACACAATATGTGGGTACATTCATGATGATGAGTGGTGATGATACTGCTGAAATATTATTATTTTATTTGTTTGGTGATTATTATTATGTTTTATAGAAGTGGTGGAATATTATGACAGAACAAAGACTATGCAGCTGTCTGCAGTCTTAAGCCTGCATCAGGAAGTTGCAAAGACACCGTCTACTGGAAAAGTCAGAGTGTCTTTCATGTCTAGAGGAAAGGGCAGACGGAGTTCATATTACAACATCCAGTCATGAGGGCCTCAAACAGGAACTTAAGGGACCTCTGGTTCATATGCCATCCTGCGTCCCCCACTTCATGACATGTCTTAATCAGAGGTGATGCGCTGGATCATGGACTCCTCGACAATGCCCGAGAGAAGTGTTAGATCCTTGTACTGGATCCAGTCCTGCTCCTTCACGCCCCATACAGTGCCCTCCGGCTGCAATATAATATTTCCACAACATTACAAAAATGTTGATGAGCAATAAAATGCAAATGTAATGATATCTTAGAATGAACAATGAATTATTCATAAAAGTTAATAATAATAAAATAAATAATATCAACAAAAAGAAAAAAAAAAGGACAAGCCCTGTTATTAGCTGTGCAAGAAGCTCAAGTTAGAAAAACCCTTAAACTGCTGTGCCATACATCCTTATGTCTATTCTATATATAACTCACCTTTTCTTCTTCTTCATCGACAAATGTAAGGATCACATCTCCCTTTTCAAACAGTAGAAGCACACCTTCATCAGAGTCCTGATCCTGCAGAGCAACAGCCTGAAAAAAAAAATTCAAAACAAATACAAATGATTATCTACACAAATACAAATCAATGACTGTCTCAACACTCCCAAAGACACTGTACCTTATACAGGAAGCCAGGAGGATTTTCATAATCTATCTTTTGGACTTTTACATCTTCGCTGCATCCTGATGCATTTTGATCAGTCTCTCCTTCATCTTTCTTGGAGGTGCTGGATCTTCGAGGAGTTGGGACTGGTGCGGTTTTGTCTTGGACATCTGATAAGGGCTTATCCTCATTGTCTCCATCTGTAGATGCATGATGGGTTTCTTCTGATGCTGCTGCTGATTTAGTTTCCTCTTCTGACACTGAATCTTGATGTTCCTGGCCGTTCGCTTGCACAGACTCATCATTGGTAGTTTCTGATGTGTTTTCAGTGGCTCCCTCAGACCGAACCCCTTCACCCTCAGAACACAAAGACTGCCGATTGGGTGTGTTGGGTTCACTGTCAAAAGAGTTAAAAGACTCCGAGTCTGACATTTCAGACGCTGTGCTTCCTGTGCTCTTTGAGGGAGTGTCTGTGTGTGTGAGGGTGTTGGGCATGCTGAGCTTGCTCATGGCCGGATGATCAGGAGGGAAGGCGGTGTTACAGGGGATGGGGGCAGAGATCGTAACAGACTTTCTCTTCTTTGACTTCGAACTAGTCCCAAGAGGAAGAAAAACAAGGCACATAAAAAGTCATACAATGTCTTCCTGCTCACATGCAATATACAGTGGCCACAAAATGTATTTGAGCACTTAATCTACACTTACAATCAAGTGGTATCTCTAAACAAAGAAAATTCTATTCAATTAAATACACATTATTTCCCAAAGGGGAAATCTTTAATCATTTGATCTAACCAACTTGTGCCAGTGTAATTTTAAAGGATGTATGAAGTACACTAGCATTCAAAAGTTTGGGGTCAGTAAGATTTTAAGAAAGTTTTTAAGAAATCTCTTAGGCTTAAGAAGCTGTATTTATTTTATCAAAAACAGTAATACTGTGAAATGTTTTTACAATTTAAAATAACTGTTTTACTATTAACTATTTAAATGCTTTCAAATATAATTTATTCCTGTGATGGCAAAGCTAATATGCGGATTTGAGAAACATTCAAGAAACATTTATTATTATTATCATCATCATCATGTTAAAAAAAAACATTTTTTCAAGATTCTTTTAAAGTAAAAAACAAACAAACAAAAAAACAGCATTTATTTGAAACACAAATGTTTTATTACAATATAAACATCTTCCCTGTCCTTTTGATTAATTTAACATCTACATTTTTTTTCATTGATTTGGCGAGTAATCATAGATGTATGATATTCATCATGTTCCATTAAGCTGGGGACAACAAATTGTACAAATACTTTACTCACAAATATTTTGTGAAATGTTTTTCTGGAAAAGTGCTTTTGCTTTTATTTTATAGAATGTCATTTATACATTGTAAATATGGCTCAACAGGTTAAACTTTAAGGCCACTCTAGATCTTTATAGAAATGAATTATTTGCAAATACAGACATTACCTGTTAAGGCCTTTGATGATGAAGGGTTTGGTGGAGTGCTGATCTTCAAGATTCTTCATCATATTATAAATGTTATGATTCAACTGAAACATGATATTAAATTGTCACTCAGCAACAATGAACTTATTAAACATTAAACAATTTTACTTGAAAAGAAATCTTGTGAGTCACACTGACTTTTTAAAAGGGATAGTTCACCCAAAAATGAAAATTCTGTCATTAGTTACTCATACTCATGTTGTTCCAAACCTGTAAGACCTTCACTGCTCCCCAGGCGCCGCAGCATAAAATGGCTGGCCACTGCTCTGGGTGTGTGTGTGTTCACAGCTGTGTGTGTGCACTTTGGATGAGTTAAATGCAGAGCACAAATTCCAAGTATGGGTTACCATACTCGGCTGTATGTCACGTCACTTTCACTTTCCACTTTCTTTAATATAGACCATGCAGCTTCTGCATTAACAGCACCACACACGTGTCATGGTACTCTTGTGAACGTGAGGCGAAGACTGACACGGAAGAGAAGAAATTGTTGAATAAAGTTATTTCTGTTTTCTTTGCACACAAAAAGTATTCTTGTAGCTTCATATACTTAAGGTTGGACCACTGAAGTCACATGGACTATTTTAAGGATGTCGTTACTACCTTTCTGGGACTTGAACGTGGCAGTTTCATTGCTGTCTATCAAGGGTCAGAAAGCTCTCGGATTTCATCAAAAATATCTTCATTTGTGTTCCCAAGATGGACAAAGGTCTTATGGGTTTGGAATGACATGATGGTGAGTAATCAATGACAGGATTTTTATTTTTGGGTGAACTATCCCTTTAAAGGGGTCATATGATGCGATTTATATCTTTCCTTTCTCTTTGGAGTGTTACAAGCTCTTGGTGCATGAAGAAGATCTGTAAAGTTGAAGTAAAGTCTCAAATCCAAAGAGATATTCTTTATCAAAGTTAAGACTCTGCCACACCCCCATAAAATGGCTGATTCAAACACGCCCCCACATCTACATCAATATGTGGAAATATTTGCGTAATGCCACCCAAATGTTCACGCAAAGAAAGAAGGCGTGGTTTCAGTAACCACAGTAAGTGTTGAAGCAGCCATGTCAGGGAGATGCTGTGTGTATCTAGGTGAAAGCAAAAGCACTTCATTTGGCCTTCCGAAAGTAGATGCATATAGGAATCTTTAAGATTACTTACAACAGAACAGCAACGCACCGTGGATGACGGGATGAGGATGTAAGAGGATGAAATTCTGACTTTGCGGCGACAATCTGGCACTTCTGAATCAGCTACTGTAAGTATCTTTTATTATTAAAGTATTTGCTATTGACTGTTCTAATGTGGAGTTTTGCACGATGTGTGAGTGAGTGAGTGAGTGAGTGAGTGAGTGAGAGAGAGAGAGAGAGAGAGAGAGGGAGAGAGAAAGAGACACATAGTGGAGTCAGCTTTCTTAACCGTCCATGGCTTGTGTTCTGCAAACACATACGAGCTTCATCACTGTGTCTGTCACACGACTCTGTTCCCCTTTCAGGCTTGAACTGATGGTAAAACTAAGGACATTACTAACTGTCTTTACATTTATTTTAAAAGATGAAGCTTGCGATTATGGAAAGGGGCGTTACATTTCCAACAAGTGGTTGCGATGTTCGGCCAATCACAATGCACTGGGTCAGTTGGCCAATCAGAGCAGACTGCGCTTGTCAGAAGGAAGGACTTTGTAGAAAACGACGCGTTTGAGAGAAGCGGGCCATAGAGGACCTACAATAATGTACAGTATTTGAAAAATAATGTGGTTTTTTTTAACATTAAAGCATGTCAACATATTCTGTTACACCAAATACACAAAATAATGATCTTAAAAAAAGCATCATATGACCCCTTTTAGTTTAATGAGTTAATGTAATTTCTAAAACCCTGCTAGTTAAATGGCTCAAGGATTAAGAGCACAACATGCATGTGAATGTCCATCTTAGAAGTATACAGTAACAACTCACAAACACAAATGTTACAGTCTTACCGTACTCATTTCCTTGTAGAAGACATCACGTAGGTTTGAGATGTTCTGGAACATGGTGACGTAACAGCTTATACGGCTGAAAGCAGGAAGAGAACGTAGCCAAAAGAAGTTACATTATCATCTGTACCACCACAGCACCTCAGTGACAGGAAGGAATTTGCATTTATCTCCTTTAAGTTTCATTTTTGTTAATAAAGCTGTATTAACCTTTGATAAAGAACAGGCAGCTCTTCTCTCAACTCCTTGTTAATGTCTTCAAATACCTCCTGTGCTTTATTGAACTCCTCCTCAGCCTGAAAAGAAACATACAATTTAGTTGAACTATAACCATAAACAATTATAAAATGGGATATTTAAAATGATCAAATGTGAGCTGGCCTTTGATATTTTGGCATCATCTCTCTTCTTGGAGTTCTGCAGTGCCTCCAGATGATGTCGAGCTGAATCGTAGTCAACCAGCTTCCTTCCTCGTTTTGCCACTCTTTCCTGCAAGATCACAATATTAGAAAAAAAATTAAAGCTACAGTAACTTTTTAAGAATTGATTTTCAAGTTCTATGTAAAAACCACATGATCAAAACCATGATATACATCAAAGTTCCAAGGTGTTATCACTGTAAATTAAAGCTGTAACTAATGAATATATATAACTATTATTAAGTATCTTCAGTATTCAAATGCAACTAACACCTAACTTGGCAATGTTAAAAATACTCCTTAAAGGGATACTCCATCCCAAAATGAAAATTTTGTCATTATTCACTTACCTCCATGTCGTTCCAAACCCATAAAAGTTTTGTTTGTCCTCGGAACACAATTTAAGATATTTTGGATGAAAACAGGGAGGCTTGAGACTGTCCCATAGACTGCCAAATAAATAAGTATGAAAAGCATCGTCAAGTCCATCTGCCATCAGTGAATACACATAAAAAAAAACATATCCTTGTGGCGCGGCTGACACAGAAGAGCGTAAGCTGCCTGCGTACAGCTCAGATTTGCCAAAATG
The DNA here is from genome assembly GCF_018340385.1 of Cyprinus carpio. Classification (NCBI taxonomy): domain Eukaryota; kingdom Metazoa; phylum Chordata; class Actinopteri; order Cypriniformes; family Cyprinidae; genus Cyprinus; species Cyprinus carpio. The sequence goes on along the minus strand of NC_056602.1, from coordinate 20,791,495 downwards.
GCTCTACGCTGATTTGGTGAGACACAGAGGAGAGGAATTGTTGAATAAAGTCGTTATTTTTGTTTTCTTTGTGTACAAAAAGTATTCTCGTCGCTTCATAACGTTACGTTTCAAAAACTTTCTTTCAGAGGCCGTACCCTTATCCAAGCATTTCATTTACATCTTCAAACAATTAAAAATACATCAGACTAGTCACATTGTATCAGACGTTCCGGTTAGCTGTGCTTAGATACTTCATAGAAGTAAATCACTGATGGCAGATGGACTATTCTGATGATGCTTTTCATACTTTCCTGGACCTTGACACTGTTATTTATTTGCCAGTCTATGGGACAGTCTCAAGCCTCCCGGTTCTCATCCAAAATATCTTAAATTGTGTTCCGAAGACGAATGAAGCTTTTATGGGATTGGAACGACATGGGGGTAAGGTATTAATGACCAAATTTTCATTTTGGGATGGAGTAACCCTTTAAAAACTAACCCTGACAACTTTGCAAAAGCACACTGAAGAGACCTAGACTATAGATAGTGAATAAATAATTGCAGTCATTTTAGACTATCCAGGTCCATAATGAGGCAATTTTACGAACTTTCACATCTTGGAACTGTCCGGTATAATTCTCCATCGTTCGAACAACTTGATCGCTCAGCTTTTCCTCATAGTCATTCCACAGGAGATCCTCACTCTGCAATATGAAGCCAGATAGATGAGGAAAACAAGGAGAGTAGAGAGATTTTTACTATGAAATATCACAAAAAAGGCCTAGCTTACCTCCATTATAACAGTCAGGTCTTCTACACCAAGCCAGTCTGGTTCATAGATATCTTTAAGAGTCTGTGACAGGCGTTTGGATGATTCATGCATCACTAAGAAACAAGGAGTGTACAAAACAACATGTGACAAATTCTTTTTAAACTGTTACACAATTTGGCAGTAGTCCCAAAGCTCTGTATCTGTCCATGACAAGTCATTACAAGTTACAGAGATAAGACTGTATTAGCAAGAAATGATGAAATCCACCCATGAGTATCTGAAGTATTCATCAAGCACTGAAAAACATACATAATTTGATGGAAATTTATTAGATTCATAATTATATTCAATGTACAGTCCAGATAAACATTTTTTTTATCTTCATATACATTCTCTGAAAACGAAACCTATATGGTTTAGTATAAGGAGGAAAAATGCATTTGTATAGTAGCTTAAAATAGATAGCAAAAATCTGAGATTTAGCATAAATTCCTTTTAGAACACCTGGGGGCTAAAAACACAAGCAGTGACTTGATGGTTTCCACCAAAACTATGCATCTGGTTTAAGCAAGAAGACCACAAACATCTTGAGTCTTCCTTAATCTCTTCTTCATATTTTCATAAGCCTCTGCAAACTGACATCTGGCCAATTCAAGTGGGAGTGTCAACTATTCTTGTAGACATTTACACAATAAGCATTTTCCCTTCCATTAATAAGAGACATTCACTTCCCAAATGTTGAATCAGAGAAACACAACCAGGACTATTTTTGTCCACTTGTCTTCTCATGCTCAGAACGAGACACTCACTTTTACACTTACCCAGCAGCCTACAGGCTAACCACAATGACACCTTAGCACAATTAGCAAGCAATTAGGCTATAAATTGTGCTATTCTCTAAATCCTTCTTGAAGCAAATATCAAGATTCAATCAGTAACTGTCAATTTAAAGAAATGTATTATTAAAATAAAATAAATGACTGTACTTGATCATTTGAGTGTGACAGTACCTTTAACAGCATTGTAGTAAGATTTAACATCCTTATAGAGTCTGATGCCATCTGCCTGGAAAAAAAAAATATTGTGTTGTCTAAAGGCAAAAGGTTTGAATATCATTATTTTAAATATTTGCATTTTTTAAATAAGTGCATTTTTAAATGTGTATTAAAGACCTTAACAGGCAGCTTTTGGGAAATGGAAAATTTTCTGAATCAAAAAAGAAAATGTGCAGGTGTTAAGGAAATTACTTCCTTTACATGTTTAAGTACTTTCGAAAGCCATAGATATTGCTAATGAGAGTCTTTAAAGCTGTTGTAGGTTGTTTTATTTTTAATCTAAAAACATTCAATATTTTGAAAAAAGTTTTTTTATTTATGATTAAAAGAAGAAATGTATTAAATCATTGTGTTAACTTGCTTGTATCTATAGAGTGTAAAACTATCTACCATCATTGAACAAATACAATATATGTTCAGTGGTATGATGCATCCAGGACATGGAATAGGATGGAAAGATGATAAGTGAGAAACTAGGTCAACACTAGTCTAATATGATTAAGTTTGTTAGTGTTCATATTGAAATGTGGTACTAATACTAAACTAAAATAGCATTTTAAAAGGGCTTCCTGGGCTGGCTGACAGTACAAACGGTACAGAAAAGAGGCAGAAAATGTCAGTCTCTGCTACTGTACAGCAAGTCAGATATTGACATGTTCTTAAGGTGGAGTTTCCTGTGCTACTTTCAATGACGATTCTGTCCATGTTCATACAACACCACTCTTCCAATGCAGTCCCTTTAAAAAACAGCAGTGTCCAATATTGAGTTGACAGTCTGTGACTTGCTTGAGGTAACAAAATCTATTGTAACCTACAGCCAATGTGTGGGTGCATGCTTATCGTTCTCTCAGACATGTACTGTTGAAGTACCTGCTGTTTGTTCAAGTTGGCAGAGCACTCCTCAAACTGCTCATCTCTTGTCTCCATTGTTTTCCCCAGCTTCTGCAGGACCTACAAACAACACAATCACACTGAGAAGACCCACTCTACTGGTCAATCATTTCAGACAAGAACTGCCAGACATGATATCAGGCAGAGGAACAAAAGTTGTCATTGTATATGGCCACTGAAATACGACTCGCCAAGCAGTTCCACATCAGTTCTTGAAATATCAGTTGCAGCGATTGGTGCTTGCGATGAGGAAATATCAGAAATGTTCAAAGGAAGTGTTTAGCAAACATAAAAGTTCCAAAATGTAAGAAATGTGGTGTTTTAACACTAAAGTGTGCAGTCTTCTATATAGTAAACTCTAGAAGAGGAGGTGAGCCTAGGGAGGAAGTGATTGAGGGCAGGAAGTGGTAGTCTTTGTGTTCACACAATTTCATTTGAAACAGCTATAGCAACTGACACAATATTTACATATCTTGTGAACATTTGTACCAGTTTTCCGTAGGCCTCTAAACATTTTGGAGCAAATACGTTGGATTCCCACACATAAAATACACACCCCAGGACAGCATGACATGAGAGCGAAGGTCCTGAGCTCCCAAAAAACAAAAAAACGACAACAAAAAAACACCCACCTACCTTCTCTTGTGCTCGGTTCATTGATTTCTGAAAGCGTTTGGCCAGGATGCCAGCTCCCGCGCCAATGTTGCCCCCAATGTTGGCACCTTGTTTTCCCTCAGCCATCTTCACTTCTGATCAGCTGGCACACAAGCGATCCTTCTCTCTGCTGTCTCAGAGCTTCCTTCTATAACTGACGGTTCATGGCATGGGCGGAGTGAGCAGCGTGAGTGGGTGTGAAAGCACAGCCTGGTAGTTAGTTTGTTGCGTATATTAGTTTTAAACACTGAAACTTACGGGACCTCGCGTCACGGCGGTACACTAACCGATTGTGCAACATTCCACCGTCTTGCTCCAACGTGTCTGGTATATTGTCATCGACGTGCGACGGCATCATCAAGAACTCAACTAGTCATCAGTGTTTCCTAATAAACGTGACGGTTACATTTGGATAAATTCATGTCAAACTAAAAACCTCTGCACAGAGAGTGGTTCTATGTCTGCTGGACACTTTTAATGGGTTTTATCACAAATAAATATAAACAACATAAAACCCTGCATTAATTGAGTATACCGCTGATATAGGCTAGTCTATAACCTTGTCAGTTTGGAGCGGCTTTCTGCCAATGGGTTATTTATTTATTTATTTAGTGGGAAAATAGAGTGTTAATGACTAAACAGAATTCGGAAGAGCATACTAGAATACTAGGCTACTATTATTTTTTCTACCATATAAATTTGTAGCAGTTAAGTGAGTAAAATTTAAGCCTAGGCTATATAGCAACTTTCACAGACAAGGAGTCGTCACAAAGTGGTTTACAGTAAAAAATAACATCAAAACAAATTAAATACCAGCTGTACAAATACCACAAAATTCAATAACAGCCAAACCATGTTGTTAATTAAAAACTTGTCCAAAAAGATGTATTTTTAAGTATTTAAAAAAAAAAAGAAAAAAAAAAACATTCTACAGAACACGTCGTTTTCAATGTTAAAGGAAGTAAGTTCCAGAGCCTTAGAGCCACAACACAAAAAGCACGGTCTACTTTTGTCTTAAGACGTACATGTTCCAGGAATAATTTAATGGTCTAGGCCAAAAGACCGGCTAGGGGAGTGTGCATGTAATAGATTCTGGTCTGGATATAAATGGGTGCCTGACCATGCAGAGCTCTATAAGCAATAACCAAAATTTTAAAATGCACTCTAAAATCAATAGGAAGCCAATGAAGGGCTTTAAGAATGAGAGTAATGTGGTACCTCCGGCTGGTCCTATAGTCAAAAGCCTTGCAGCCAGCCACATTCTGTACAACTTGTAATTGATCCATGGTAGATTTGTTCTAACAGTGTACAGAACATTGAGAGGAGAAGAGATAAAGGCATGAACTAGCATCTCCAGCTCTCTCTCTCTCTCTCTCTCTCTCTCTCTCTCTTTTTTTTTTTTTTTGAAACAGTTTTTGTAATATTTGAAATGTTACAGTGTTGTGAATGACGTTATTGAACTACAGACTTTGTTAAAACATAAAGATTTGTCAAAAATGACACCCAAATTTCTTATGTCACTGCGGTCAGAGGATGATAGACCCCTAATAACCTGCCTAATCTTAGGGGTAGTGTTGTCAGAGGCAATAATCATCGGCTCAGTTTTATCAGTATTGAGTTGCAAAGAACTGTCTGCCATCCATTTGTTAATGCAGACTAAACAATTTTGCAAAAGGGACAGTTTGTCTAGTCTGTCAGGACTAAAGGAAATATACAATTGGATGTCATCGGCATAAAAATGATAAGCTTTTATTTTAAAATTGAAAACTAGTTTAGTATGGTAGAGTTTTTAAATTATGATCTAAATTTAAATAGTATCGGATTTAAAACATTTAAAATAAATTATTAAATATGTTTGTTTTAATTGTGGAGTGTTTTTTTTTTTTACAGACCCACACAGTATGTTTTATAAGTTCTCCTGTTTTGTTGTACAAGATACGAACACTACACAATTGTATTAAATCATTACAAATCCCATATGCTAAATCCCATTTTACCACTCCATATGCAAATAACACGCCAACACTGAGATGAGAGCCTCATTAAAATATTTGTTGTAATCTACAAGAAGCAGACATAATTTCAGCTGTCATTTGCAGGCTGTAATGTTCTCAGTTTCTGTTTTACTGTTTACACTATATCCCCATACAACAATATTTTACTGTTATGCCAAAGGTGTGGGAACAAACAATATATTTGCATTGTAAATCATTTGGTGTCACATTGAATTAGATTCCGCTTCACTGCATCATAACGCTTTAAATTTAATTATGAATATATTACATCAGTCATTGTGTTAAAATATAACAGCCAGATAAAAACAAACTCATTGTTAAACATAGACTCCTATTGTACCATATCAGTACAAATAAAAACATATTTGTTTGAGAGTGGCTATTAATAGTGGCAGGCGAGTTCTGCTTGTGTCTCACAACTACATAAGCAGCGTTATATAAGCTTTAAGCATAGTCAGCTCCCCACCCGTTGTTTAAACTGCTCAGGGCTTATATCTTAAATTCAATATGACATAGCACAGCAGATCTGTAACCCTATATTTACTATACTATAGAAATTTTGAAGTGACCACAAGGTGGCAGTGATGGCCATCTTTAATTGAATTATATGTTTGTTTACTGTAACGTCAATGCGATTTTTTTGAATTTACATAATCTACAAATCATTTAATTGACAAATCGCACATTTTTACTCTCTTGTGCACTCTCTCTAATTATTCACTGGCTGTATGTTTGGTTGTATTTAAGATCTGATTTAACAGTACAGTACAGTGTACAGTTTCCATTTGCTAATTAGATGATCTGTTCCCTCTACGTAGAAGCTTTCAAGATCTGCGACAGAGAGGTGATGACTCAGGGCGGTGTATCAGATATTTCACTGTGCACAGCTGGTTTCACCACTCCTTTATGTTTCCATGAGGCTTACAGCTCTCATAAATAGCACACATAAATCATTCTCTGCCTGAAGCCTAAATCAGAGTTTGTGTTCATTCATATCCCAGAAAATATTTAATGTTGCTATTTAGAAATCTGAAGTTAGTAAGTAGGCCCGCCTTTAGTCAGTTGTTTGATTGAAATATGTTTCATCATAGACTTTCAAGAGTTAAAACAAAAATGTTAGGTGCAGAGTCTACTTCAACTAGAAACAACATAAAGTGGAATCTTGTTCTGTGATTGCATGTGGACAAAACTCACAAGCATATAATAATTCAGATTATTGTCAAAATGCTCATCTCTGAAACAGTATCCGTCCAGTTAATGACCGAGCCTTTTTGTCTGACTCTGACGCACTTATGCTCCATTTAGAGTGACCTAAATCCAGTGACGCATCACTCATGATGCTGCATTCTACTGCAAGCTTTCAGAAAAGCTCATAGTGTGACCACTAAAACTATGCAGATCAAAACTATCAAAGAAAATGTTATTCAACAGTCCCTGAAATGTATGAATGATGCCTAAAAACCTGGAAAAGTACAACCCCACATTGTCTTTCTAAGATGCACATACTGTGTTATGTAATGGCCTGATTACAAAGCTGTTTCCCTCCATCCTCAGGGTCAGTGAGTACAAAGATTACTCCGTCATACAATTTTATCCTACAGAAGGGGAAAGACCCTCCCCCAGTACACACCATCACCATAGACTGCACATTCCCATCCCCCATGTCTCCTCGCTTTTCAAGACTCTTTCTGTCCACCACCTTATTCCCAGCTTAAATATGTAGCAATTAGACATCATTTCCTTCTCTGGTGCAGCTGATATACACAGCATTATTCATGACCATGGCAATGGCTTTAATTGTGAGATCTGACACAAGGTTAGGTCCTAAATTGGCAGAACTGATAGAGTCAGGTTATAAACCCAGGCAGGTGTTTGGGTGCTGGTGTATGAGAACAATACCTCTCCCGCACGGCTGCCTAATTCAGTGGATAACAGCAGTCTATGGAGGGTGATCACTTTGTTTTAAGAGGGGATTTATCTTGTCTGAACTGATTAGTGTAGTGTGGCTGTTTGGGGTATACAACAACAAAAATCAAAAAGAGTATTTAGTAGTCGAACTGTGGTAATCAAACTAAAGTCTGGTCACAGTGACATGACTTTCTACTTCAAAATGTCACATTTAATTTAATGTGTTACTTGCCATTTCTTTGTAATTATGAAAACGGTTTCTGTAACAATATTTCTTTAGTGTAACAAACATTGAAAACACATATAGGTTATGGTTTTACATGGTTTATTGAACAAAAACAAAACAATAAGGGATGACACCCGAGTGAGTGAAGCGTCCAACAGCTCTGGTGTGCTCTACACAAAGGAACACAAAAAGCAGAAAGTGCTCCATTAAAAAAAGTCTTAAAATGAGCACAACGAAGCAACAAATTGCCAAGGTCTGAGCAGAGCAGCATCATACAGTGTCAGAAAAGGAGAGGTTGCATAGTGTGCGCTGTACAGTCAAAGTTGGAGCACAAGGAATACAAAGAAAAATAGAATTTGAGTAAAAGAGATTATAGAACAATATGTGAGCTTCTGTTAAACTCGGTTCACTCTCCTCAGTGCAAGTGCAGTCTAATACTGTGGTCCGTATGACTGCTAAGACAAATTTCTCTGGGTTTATGATCTCGGAAACATTCAAACTGAAAGAGCCATAATTAAAAGGACAAAAAAGCAAATGCAAAAACATTTACCAACTTTTTCCAGGATTAACTGACCCTTGTTAAAGACACAATCATTTAAATTGCTATTCGGGAAAAATGTGGATTTAAAAGAATCAGAAAGAATGTTCCCAATAAAACCAAATAGGATTAGCTGACAAAATGAAAACATAAATGAACATATAAAAAGTAACAGAACACTTTTTGTTCCCACGTGAAAAACCACACAGTCCAGAATATCACAAAATACCTTGAACCTGAGGCTGATTTAATCTAAAACAGAAAAAAAAAAAAGATCTCACCTCAAGTTTCTTCCACAGCAGACAGCAATAAAACAGTCACAAACAGAGAAAAGGGAATAAAAGAAGTTAAAAGTACTAAAAAAAGCTTGACACTATAGATTTATTATTCAAAAAAACAACAAAAAATAAATAAATAATTCCATCTGAAAAACATTTATTACTAGCCTCACCAAAAAACAGAAAGCACTGTTAGTTAATTTAGTGAATTAGATACTAAAACACAAGAGTGCTGAGGTAGAACTAAGCACACACAAACTGTCAGGCAAAACCACACCAATTTCTTCTCTATGAAGCATTCAGGTTATAGATGAAAAAGAGCAATAGTACACTGAGCTCCCATCCTGTTTTTGAGAACATCAAGTAGTTGTTAACAAAAAAGAAATATTGGATTTTTGACAAATCAAAAAAAAAAAATAATAATAATCATCTGTTCTATACTGGAAATGCATAAGTAGTATTTCTTATATAAAACACAAATAAAACTCACACAGTCTTTAACTGCTCCCTTTAATCATAATCAAATCCATATTTTAATCTACCAGATTCCAAAACAACTAAACTGTGAAACTGTAGAAGTGTGCGTGTCCATGTAGAAGGGTTGTTCACACGTTTTTTTTCATAAGTGACAGCATCATTGTAAATGGGGCACCAGAATTAATCAATTTTTGGCCAAAGAAAAACTTCTCACACGATGTACAAGCAAGCACCTAAATGGTTAAACTGCACATGCCTAATATGTAAAGTGTTTAAATATTAAAAGCTTGCAAAACATACTGCATGTTTAAAAGATAAAGCTGTAAAACAAAACAAAACCCTACAAGAAATCTCACTTATATCACTAGACTTCAAGGCACCAGGATAAATCTGCATTCAAGGAGAACAAAATATCTCAATATTGGGTTTAGGCTTAAGATCATGAGCATTTTAATGGCAAATGAAAACCAAATTCTAAAAGTTGGTCTTTAATTCTCGTGATTTCAGCTATTTTGTTGTGACAGTTTTGTGGAGTTGTACGTTTAACTTAAGTAAGACCTAAGTGTAAGACTATGGTAATGACATGGTTTGTGACAATTGTTTGTATTTGGATTTCCTTTTCCCCAAAAAATAAAAATAAAAAATAAATTGTGAATTTCTAGCTTACTAAAGCTGAAGGCTTCACTACTCATAAAACTGAATAGAATAACTGAAATACTTTTCTTTTTGTCTGTTTTTATGGCAAATGATTGTTTTGAGAAGATGAGCGAGCAGAGAGGCTCTGAGAACAGAATTTTAAAGTCCCAGTCCCTCAGTAAGACTAATAAAGAGCTTGCTTGTTTTAGCTTGATTGTACTTACTGCATCATAACATCGTTTTTAGCTATACTTCACTCTTAGTGACATAATTGATGATTGATTTAGACTGAACATTTCTGGGCTTAATGAATGATTTGTTTAAATTACTACTGTAAACAAAAAAGTGAACGGTCAGTTGAAAATCTCTTTGTGGCAAACTTTGTATTGGTGTTGAAGTTGAGTACTTTGTACTCTTCACATTAAATCAGCAATGGAAGATTCACAGTTTTCCAAGCCACACTGTCCCTTCTGGTCTGTTATGGAAAGGGAAAACCTGAAACAGAATAAAAAATACAAGACATGGGGATTAGTACCTGAAATAGTCACACATTTTACACAGACTTTTACCATAAACCACTAAAAATGCAATTAATAGCCAATATAATACATTTTCCACTGATCATGGGAAGACAGAAAACAGCACTAGACATACAAATTGAAAAGAAAAGAGGTTGAATGACAGGCTGAAATGATGTCATGATGGCTGGTGCTGTTGCATAATGCATGACTTAAATGGGTCCAAATCTCAGATTGCTTGATAAGTAATCAGATTTACAAGCATTAAAAACCATCTAAAATAGACAAATCTTTGCAGGCTATCTATTATCTGTCTATCCGCTTGATCTCAGCTGCATAAAGTATAAAGAGCTCACCCCTCCTCATATCCTGCAGCTCAAACTATGTGCTGAGTCAGGAAGAGCTACTAAACGCCCCGCTGCAGTCACTCAAACTACACCACACATGCTGTTTCGGGTGCAAACCCACCCTCTCTCACGTCCCACAAATACAGACCAGAAAGAGAGCAAATTAACCAAGAGGCTCCATGCAGTTTTCTTTTCCTGTCTGAAAGTAGCAGCAGAAAGAGAAGGAGAGGGGGATGGTGAACAAAGACGACTGGAGTAGCAGACAGCTGTAATGTCCTCATAATGGCTGGGGAACTCATGAGCCCTTTCATATGCATTCATACTCTTTTTGAGCACACAAATACAATTTTAGTGATTGACATTCAGCCCTAAAATACATCACTTTAAATGCTCTGCTGAACTAATCCAATATTCAAAAAGAAAACATTGATTTTAGGAATGCAATATTAAATAATGTACTATTTTCCTAAATTAATGAAAATTAAAACACTAAAAACTAAAATGAATCAATGCTACAGCATGAGTTGGTCATTACAACATTTATTTCACTGTTAGAAAAACATTCATTTTGAGATTTGCTTAAGATTGCCTTTTTAAGCTGTCACATTAAATTCTTAGTGTTTTTGAACAATTTAAAATACTAGGTCAAATGTTGAAAGATCATTCTCCTAAAGGGATATTTCACCTAAAATCAAAATTCTGTTATCGTTTACTCACCCTCATGTTGTTTTAAACCCATAAGACTTTCGTTTCTCAACGAAACACTAACTTTTGAATGGAATCTGAGAAGATTCTGTATCTCCATTGAAAGTCCAGGTAACCAAAACTTAGAAGATTCAAAAAGATCATAATAGCATTGTTTTCATGCAGCACATACACATAAGAGGTTTGCTATAGCATGGGACACACGCATGAGTTTCCGTGTTTAATTTGCTCTATGTATCTTTGTGAATAAAAGCCTAAATTAAACCTGTTCATCATATAAAGCAATCATTTCTCTTCACAAGACTTGAATTAAACCACTCAATTTTACTCTTTTACGTTTTGGTCACCTGAACTTTCAATGGAGGGACAGAAATCTCTCAGTTTACATTAAAAATATCCTAATTTGTGATTTAAAGTCATATGGATTTGGAATAACATGAGGGTGAGTAATTGATGACAATTTTCTTTTTTTTTTTCATTAAATGTTCTATATCGATACCTATATTAAATATTAACATTTATAAAAAAAAAAAAAAAAAAAACTTTAATTTTGGTTAATAACTGAAACTGTGACAGTACATTATGCACCCTAATGCTGTAATACTTTTAGACTAAACTGGTCCTTGCAAGGAACTGTCAGTTGTGTGTGGCATTTTAAAACAAAAAAAAAAAACAAAAAAATCTTTCCATTTCAGGACTAGGAAGAACTTCCAGTCACCTGGTCTGCATGATGAGCATTGTCCCCCAGGGCAAAGAGTATGGAAAATAGAGAGAGAAGAAGGGATGGAGAGTGTTAAAGGAGGGGTGGTGGTGAATGGGTGCGGTTGTATAACAGCTATCCCAGCATGCACTTTTAAAAACAAAAGAGGCTGTTATAGCATGCGAAACAGAAGCTCTCTGAAAGTCATCTCATTAAACAAATCACATCCTGATAGAGTCCTAGCAGAGCTGTCAAAACCACTGTGAAACTGATATGGTCAAAATAGACACTAGCAATAATGTGATAAAAAAAAAAAAACCCTTTCAAGAACTACAACGAACGGTTCGTTTGGACTACAGCATTGTTTTCCGGGTTTTATGATGTCACAAAGCGGCCCATTAGAATGTTTCATTCAAAATAAATTCCCGCCTACGGAAATTCGAATGGTTGAGTGCTTAGAACATTTGGCTGAATGCATCAGACAAGACTACGACGACAAAGAAGTGCTACTGTAGCGTCAAGTTTTTGCCATGTTGAAGAAACACTTTTTTTTTTTCACCCCTATGCCTTTTGAATTTTCTTGCAGCAGATATTTTCTACCTCGCTGGGCATTTTAATGCAGTTATTACACATGCAGCTGAATAATTATGTATGTACACATGTATGTTACAGTTATGAAAACGTTTTATAAATTGCTGACAGTACAATACTGGACAATGATGCAATCTGCAGAATTTACACTTCAATTATCAGACTATGGTATAAATAAATTCAACTGTATAATGGTTTCACTGCAATTCATGTTCTAATGTTAGAATTAAAGAACAATAAACATAATACATATTACCATTGCACTTATCTGTACATAGTAAATGCAGTTATTTTTAAGCAGTTTTGACATCGTATCTAAAATGTGATTTAGCCAAAAAAAAAAAAAAAAAAAAACACCAACAATAAGAATGTTATCACTCTAATATGTCTGGCAATATCTGTACGTGCAAAGGTTCTGCACGTTCCTCTTGCTCAATATTTCTGGGGTCTGAATCCAGCTCAAATTGATATGCCAATATTGACGCTAGGGTTGGGCCGATAGACAATGCCATCGTCCATCGCCGATAGCTGATGGACATTGCGATGTTGAGCCGACATTGTGATCCCCTGCCCGCATTCTGCTGCAACCCAATACCGTGTTCGGAAACAAAATGACAACAGAACGTGTTCGGGGGATTAATTTTTAGATGAGAGGAAAATACATATTTCAATACGTTCTCTCGCAGTTATATCATTGGTTAATTATTCTGTATATAATTGCAGGCATCAGGGAGCCACTATTATTCCTAGCATTGAAACTGCTTTTGAATGCACGATCGCTTTTTAGTTTCACTTTCGAGATTCGCGATTGCACGTACTCTGTTTGTACTCTGGAGCAGAAGTACTTGCCACAAATTTTACAAGATTCGATGTTTGTCAGTGGTGCTGAGGATCTGCAAATCATTCACCATCATCCTCAGTCATCTCTCCTTTCTCTGTTTATATGGTAAGTGAAATTTTATGTACTGTAATGCAACAGGCAACCGTTAGCAATTGTTACGTGTTTCCCTTGTCTTTCTGAATAGCCTACGCATTCACGCTTCGGGCACATCCCCTAACTCCTCCCCCCGATGTCTTCATCCATCGTGATGTTTCACTGTAGACATCGTCCGATGCCAATTTTGTAGACATCGCCAAACCCTAATTGATGCCATCCTTAACTATACCGGAGCAGACAGAACTTGCTGCTTCGGCAAGGGGCGTGGCAGTACTAAAACACCGCCTAAGCTGTTCGCCAATCACAACGCACTGGAACAGCTAACCAATCACAACATAATTCGTATTTTGGAAGGCGGGCCTTCATCAAACCTGGAACTAATCGAGCCATTTGTGCCAGGCTGAGGAGAAAGGTATTGTAATAAAATCCCATTGAAACTTCACAATTCTTAATACAAATTTCAATATCACAGCAAAAACTATTACTAGACAAAATAAGTCAAATGTAATAAGCAAGTAAATGGTAATGAGAACAAAGAAATTAATTGCAAGCAGGAGGACAAATGAATACAAATTTTCTATCGGCTGTCAAATTTATACTGCAAATGGATTTGTCCTTAAAGAGATAACATAAGAATTCACAGCATTTCTGCGATTATCTGTTACCGGCTGCGATTACTGCCACTGGACACATGAGTCTTCACACAAAAACAACATTTATGGAAACTACACTGGCAAAGGCTTACCTGTGTGTGCATTCAGATCAGAGTTCACGCTGCGCAAGTGACCTGTCCCATCCTGCTGTGCAGTTCTAGTGCGTCTGGTCGGTCCTGAGGATTGACGGCCAGCATGTCCTGCAAAAGTTTCCGGAGTGCCTCAGGCATGTGCGAGCGCCTGCGCTGGGGAATACTCAACACCATCTTTGGGTTCTCCAACAGCGCCTCTCCAACCGGGACGATGTCAGAACCTTGCCGCACATACGTCCCGAGAAGCTCCCGTTTCGACTCGGCGTCAATGAATGTGATTCTCTCTATCATGGCCCAGATGATAATGCCTACAGCAAAAATGTCTGCTTTGGCTGTGTAATGTCCTTCCCAAACCTCCGGTGCCATGTAAAAGTCCGAGCCGCATGCCGATGAGAGCCAGAACTTGTTGATGTTAACACTGTTCTTGATTTTGTCCTGTCCCTCCTCCGAGTCTCGTACTCCGGCACTCAGACCAGCACACACTTTGCTCAGTCCGAAATCTGCCACTTTCAACACAGGTGCACCAGAACGCTCTGAGATGAGGATATTATCTGGTTTAAGGTCTCTGTGAACAATGTTGTTTTCATGCAGGAACGCCACAGCACTACTCAGCTGCATCATGAAACTGGCATTGGTTCGGGGATCAGGCCGTCGCGACAAGATGAACTGATTCAGATCCCCTAACTCGCAAAACTCCATAACAAACCACAGGTAGCAGGGCTCATCAGGACACGACAATACACGCTCACCTAAAAGAACACACACACACAAAAGATGCAGACATGAATATACTTAAATTTGAATGTTTAGGAGATATTTGCATTGGTATGAAACTTTAATAAACAACAACCATGATTTCAAAAGTAAGGATTATAATGCAACTTTCGCAGAACCTACTCAACACTGTTGTTGTCTAATAAAATTCTTACATGACTTCACCTTCAACAGAAATACTATGGTTTAAACTACCAGTTGATGCTTAATGACCTTAACTTAACCTAGTTAGATTATTTATGATGTTTAAAGGCAGCATGAAATCAAATTAGAGATTTGTGGGTTTTAGTGTATGATTTTTGGCTTTGATTTCGATGATATGCTAGCGCACTCCTACAAGTCAGTCTATATGGAAAAACAGACCAAAAATACTGATGAAATAAAGCGCTCAATAAAATGAGAATGTCCTTTCCACTAACAATCAGTTGCCTCTGACTAATAGCAAGTATTAAATCACGGCTATAATGTAAACCAGAGACTGTATAAGGCAGAGAAGGTCTATTTGTAGATAAATTGTACCACATAATATGGCAGCTTTAGTTTTGCCTTACAGTTAAAAGTACCAATCGTCATTTACAGCAATGGAAATCCTGATTTGAAGTTTAAATTAATTTGTTTACC
This sequence comes from Cyprinus carpio, assembly GCF_018340385.1. Lineage (NCBI taxonomy): Eukaryota > Metazoa > Chordata > Actinopteri > Cypriniformes > Cyprinidae > Cyprinus > Cyprinus carpio. The sequence goes on along the minus strand of NC_056602.1, from coordinate 20,776,125 downwards.
ATAGAATGCATGCACATTAGCACCATTTATGAATCCTCTGTTGTCAAATTTCATTGCTGATTTGAAATATGCTACTGTTACATAGGTTTTGGTCTTTCCTCATTCAAGTAAACATGAGCTGTACATGCATGCCTGGAAATAGCTTACAAATGGCTGTCAAGTGTACCAACTTGCCTTAAAGGGACTATGAGGTAAACTAAAGTCTTTTTTTAAAAAAGGGTTTGGCCCTTCATTATGTCACACCCCAACCTTCTGTTTAGGAAAAGAGAGAAAAACATCAGCATGGGAGCGAAAACTATAGGAAAACATTCCACATAACATATATTTGTGTGCTATAGCAAGTAAACGTTTTAAAAGGTGAGAGAATGAGTGCACCAGATAAAACGAGCAGTTAATGCAATGAAAAGAGTTAAAAGAAGAATTGCTTTGTCATCAGTTTCAGAGGCTGGATTGCTGTGGAACCAGTTTGAACTGTTGAGTTTTCTTCTCACAGGACTGGACTAGCTCCCATAAGAACAACAATCAGCGGCTTGTTTCCCCTGACACAAGCCAAAATGCCTTAGTCTGATTAATAAGCATGGTCCTGTGCTTTCATGGGCGTTATTTTTATCACTTTCCCAGTTTTTTCTTTTTGAGCAAGCACTATGTGAATCTGCACATCTGCTGTAAATATAGCACATACTTTGAATGTCACAGGTTATTACCATAACACCACAAAACAGTCTAAAGACTTTATCAAGTTGATGTTTTTATTCACACTATGAAAAATACTTTAACATCAAGGAAATTGCTTGAAAATCATTTAAATATGCAATAAAGCAGTTTCATTTTCATACACTCCTAGAATTGCACTCTTGTTTAGGTTTTAACTGGCTCTAATTCCAGTGGTTTTAAACTTTATGCTAATGCATTTTGGCCTGAATGTATGATGTTGGTTTTGTGTTCATGCTATGCAAGGGCTAAGTTTAAGTTGATTTGCCATTACTGTTTTTATTAACTTTGTCATCACATGACATGGTTGCTCACATGATTGAAAAGACTTTTTCAGTTATTTCCACATAACCAGAGACTTTGTCACTACTGTCTTGTGTTCCCACCAGAGATTAGGTGTTTGAAACACTTAAAATCATTCATTCATAACATATCACCCATATAAAAGCTGAACACTAATTTCACTTCCATTTACACTAAATATAGACCAGACCAAAAGCTTTTAAGCAAATGCTTTTAGCAACACTTTAAATATCATACAGTAAAAAAAAAACCCCTCATAATTCAGAAGATCCGCATGTTAAAGCAGTCACACAAAGAAGACATTAAGATGAATGACATCAAATTGGCCTCGAATGTCTGTACTAAATCACCATTGTCTCTCTTTTTCACCTTTAATTATTAAAGATAATTTACACAGTTGTCATGTAAGGAAACACTTCCTTCATTGTTATAACTTGGTATAGCGGGTGTGGAGAAGGTTTGACCCCAGCACAGCACCTCCCCCACCTCAAACCTCAGAGTTTCATAACCGAGAGGAGGGTGGAGGAGGGTGGGGGATGGCAAATCTGACCGACAGTTGCCACATTTTGACATAAAATGTAAACAATCTTAATGTAGAACATAGACATGCGCAATATCGACGTCCGGTGTCATCAGTGAAACGCCACATTACTCACTTCCAAACAATGGAGTCTTCACCGTTTTGTTTCAGATTACAATGGAAAAACTAATAAAAATGGACATTGCTTAGACTTTAAATGGCTAATATGGTATTGCTACCAAATGCGTGAACTGTCACAAACAAAAGCCACTGTTTGAGCTCGTGACAAAGCATTCTCCCACCGCTGACCTTCCAGAAAAATGCCAGGGCTTGAATAAAAACATCTCACCTTTCAATGAGGTCTCGACCAACCTCAAATACTGCTTTGAACGCTTATTGCCATGGCTCATTTTCTGGGCCATCCCGTTCCTTTGGAGCACACACTCCTCCAGCTGCACCACATTCTCATGGCGTTTCTCCAGACTGGTCAAAGCCCAAAACTCCGCCAGCGCCAGCTCCACGTTCTCAGGCGCGTCACAGCGCAGCTTCTTCACCGCCACTCTCGCACCTGATTTACGGGCAACGGCTTCGTACACAACGCCATAACTGCCCCTGCCAACTTCACGGAGCAAGCTGTATCTCGGTGCGAGGAGTCGCTGTTCAAGACTGCCATGTTTAACCAGGTCCGAGTCGCCTGCCATTGCCTCATTATCATTTATGTTGTCGACGCTGAGCGAGCGCAGGACACTGGCGCTTTCGGTTCTTTTGCAAGCGTTCCGTGTCCGCTGCCGCTCTCTGTCCTTTGCATCCATCGCGCCTCCTCACGTTTTGTGCGTGCGCTTGGAAACACCTTCCGTGTTCATAATTCTAGAGCTTGAGGAAGTTTCGCAGCGCTTAAATATTCGTTGACATGTGCATTTGATTTCATTCAGTGGGATAGTGGGATTCAATCAACAATGAGCTTCTAGTCTGAACTGAACTGAATGAACCTTGAATGAAGTCAAGTGAGAACTTGACTGGATCGTCCCACTTTCCTGTACAGGGGGGATTCTTGACCTATGAGGACACACGTACACGGTACGCCTCTTGTGGCTTTAAATTACGTTAAATCACTGTTGCTAACGTGGTAAGGTGACCCAAATATGAGAAATGGTGTGATCATTTGTTTTTAAATAAAAATAACTTTGTGTTATTTATCGAAATTGTATGAACGACAATTTACACGTCAATATTTTGGTCCTTTGATGTTCTACTTAAAAAGAAATAAAGAGAAATGAGAAACGGTTTGATTTTCGTTTTAAGAAACGGAAATCATGGGTCAAAAATGAGATTATGCTTTAATATTTGTTTTGAATGTATCTTTTGGTCTTTTGTTTTTTTTGTTATGAAGAGATAGGATGTATCCGCGAGCTCAGTTCATTTTCGACAAGATAGAAGCAGCAAGTGAGCCGAGTTTATTATTCCTGCGGATTCTTTGCTAGAGGCGCTTACAAGATAACAGCCTATACATACATATATATATATATATATATATATATATATATATATATATATATATATATATATATATATATATATATATATATATATATGAGATAATATAATAATATAATAATATATATAATAATAATAATATATATAATAATCCGCAGGAATAATAAACTCGGCTCGCCTGCTGCTTCTATCTTGTTGAAAATGAACTGAGCTCGCGGTTGCCCCGTATCGGTGCAGTACAGAAAGGATGAAAGGGGCGTTTTCACATTCAAAACAAATATTAAAGCATAATCTCATTTTTACCCATAAACAAAATTACAAAAAAATCTAGCTAAAGTTTCGTTTTTTTTTTTTTAGTTTCGGGGTTTTTTTTATATCGTTTATATGTCTTTATTTCTTTTTAAGTAGAAAATCATATGACCAAAAGACACATGGACCGACCACCTTGGACTGAATACCAACAGACAACTTTGACTATACTATACTATACTATACTATACTATAATATACTATACTATACTATACATACATATATACATACATACATACATATATATATATATATATATATATATATATATATATATATATATATATATATATATATATATATATATATATATATAATTAAATTTAGAAATTAAAAACATAATAAATTAATGTGTAGGCCTATTTAACACAACCTGTTGAATAACTTTTTTTTATGTATTTTGAATATATAGGAAAAAATGCGTCATTTCATTGACCTTTAGATTTCTAGTAATAGCCTACTCAGCATGGGCTACAACAGTAATATGTAAATTGATACATATTAACATATTACAACATACTTGTATTTTCCCATCAAAACTTGTTTAAGTAATGTCAACAAGGATCAACTATGTCACTGTAGAAAACCTATAAATACATGTAGGCTACATACGTAGACTGCTGTCACCCATGTTGTGGACTAGAATGGTTTAGTCCCTGCAGCATGAGCGTGCATGTGCTCTGTAAAGCTCAGCGCACACACGTGGTCTGACACGATGGAGAGCATCTGGGGTTTCTGAGGTCACCCATCAGTAGAGCATAAATTAGATTTTTTGTCAATTTAATATGGTTTAATATTGCTATTATTTATTTATTCCACCGTTATATCCATTTGATTCATACACATTAAAATTATTTTTATTTTCATAATCATAAATAAAAAATTACAATTAAAATGTGTGACCAGCAAGGGAGAATCAGCCCATTACTAGCATACATTTTTTGATTTATATTATTATTTTATTATTATTTTAATTTGCTGGTTATTAAAGAGGGTAGAATTTGTAGAGCGAGGACATCAACATTCAGATATTAATGGACAGGATTTACATGGATTACATAAGATGACAGCATTATGAGGTGGCAGCTGTTGCTGCTCACTATCTTGCTTTAGAAGAAACACTGTCCCACTGTCTTTTTCAGTAATAAATTCTACAAATATTTGTATAGTTAGATATTTATATGCTCCTGCATATAACAGTGATTTGGTTAAAAAACATCCTAAAACAAACCTCAATTGTCATCATTCATCCACATTCACATACAGGCATGAGGGCATGTCTGAAAATGCTGCCAATATCAATGGCTCACTGCTTACATGGGTCATTGTTTTATTTGTCTCCATACAGTGAGGAAAGTCTGAAACTGTACTTTATATGGGCTAGCTAGCTAAACAAAGCTGATTCTTTCTTTTGGCTGTTCTTCTTGAAACTTGCAGCTTGCCCCTAAGGAGAATGCATGTTTTTCAATAAATGTTTTCATTTAAATGTTTCATTTAAGTGTTCTTCTCTCTCTCTCTCTCTCTCTCACACACACACACACACACACACACACACACTTCTAGAACATTAATTTGCAGCTTTTAAAAACACACACACACACACACACACACACACACACACACACACACACACACACACACACACACACACACACACACACACACACAAACAGTTAAGCAGATATAATATAACTTATGTTCTTTGGCAGCTGGCAGTGCTTATTGTTGATCCCTGATGGAGATCTGACCACACCAAACCTTTTCTGAGCAGGCAGAGAGAAATCTGAACTGATCTGAAGTCAACATGGCCTTTACAACCCATTTTTTAAAAAGGGAATTGATTTTATCCCTTTTTGGACTCCCTTTAAAAGTCCAAGTTAATAAATGTAGTGGAGAAAGAAAAATGACATGATTAAAGAAAAGAAAGAATGCACTGTGGTTTGAGCAAATCAGTGGGAACGAGTGATAATGAGTAAAAGAGTGATGAGACTGAGTTATACTACTTAGTCTCTTGCACCACCTACTGAAGTAAAAAACTTTAGTTGCATATCTTCATAATGCATAAATTTATGTTTAAATGTATATGGCTAATATAGATGTAGTCTGAATAAAATTTAATTACATTAAAAAACAACAACAACAACAACAACAACAACAAAAAAAAGGAATAAACTCTCTACTTTAAGGAATAAGGGTACCACTAGTACTAAAATGTGCTTTTAAAGCAATACTATTCACATTTCAGGCACTAATATGTACTGTTTAGGGATAAATAAGGTACAAAGTTGCCCAAATAAGGTACTTTTAGGTTTTGTACCTTAGGGTACCATCCCAGTGAGTACTTTGTGAACAAATTTTGTAAAACAAATAAAATAAATATTTACTATAAATAACTCACTATTAATGAAAAAGATTATGTCAGATATGACGTTGGATGATTTAATTGTTGGATACAGTCGAGATATGTTTTATATTAAATCAACTTTATAGTCAGGTTTTAAATGAAATATCTTAATAAAAATGGCATAAAGAGTGGTTATGTGGAACGGCTTCAACAATAGCAAAAAAAAAAAAAAAAAAAAAAAAAAAAATACACTGTATACTGCATCATCATAAGTTGTAGTTTTCTTCCATGCCCTTTTATTATTTTGCAGAGCATCCTGTAGATGGCAGTGACGTTATTTTTGTACAGCTGGTTCTTCTGAAGAAGTGCTACTGCACCATAGACAGTAAGTACTGCACTTGAATGCGTAGACATTCAATAAACCTTGGACCTTTACATATGAATAATACATATTTGTAAGATTACACCAAACATGTTAAAAGAGACTTAAAAGGCTAGAACAGACTTTACTGTTATAGTTATAAATGTGACTCTCCCGTTTAGTGAACTGTAATGTGTTTAAGGATCATGTCTTTAAGCAGTAAAAAAAAGATGCAAGGTTGTAGTTTTTTTTATTTTTTATTATTTTTTTTTTTTTACACAGCTACAGCTAAAATATGTGTTATTATGCAAAGGATGCATAGGGGGAAAAACAGCTCTAAATTGTTTTGCATCTCTATTTGAAAGAAAATACTGGATTACATTATGTGTGATTCATTAAAATGCAGAGACATTGGAAACATTTGGCTGTCATGTGTGTAGTGCAGCCTTGAAGACCCACGAGAACAAGTGGCGTAGAAAATGAGTGTGTGGTACAATAGGATGGTGTATGCTGCTCTGAAGTAGGCAATAGGGTACAGTCTTCCATGCTTTTGTGTGGCTGCCATGGCAACTTAACAATTATAAAGTCCAGCTACATTTGTGCATGTTTATGTGAATGCTAACCTCTTGAGTAAAATAATAAAATAAAAATAGTTCAGTGTATTCTAATGACATAATAATGGCAATATCCTGTTTTTATTATTCACTCATAAATAATTAATTTGAATACATTTGGATTATTTTTAAACCAAAAGGGCTTACCGCTGTCTGTGGGATTTCGTACTGTAGGCAACTGCTTTTTAAGATCAGCTTTTTAAGGGCCATACAAGATGTACATGACATTTGGATTCATTCAGAATTACATCCTCTATCCATATTGCTTTCTCCAGTAATAAAGTTGTCTTATCTGAATCAGGAGAGAAGTGTTTACAATTGAAAACAGTTTGACACAGTTCTAAATAATATGTTGAAATAATTTTGATGTGAGAGGACAACAGGGGATGGCTTTTCACTTTTCACAAGATGTGATTTTTTTTTTTATCAGCTGTTTGAACTCTCATTTTGACACCACCCTTTCACTTAAGAGGATCCATTGTTGAACAAGTAATGTAATGGCATTGGAATGTAATGACAATGGAAATAAGTGGCGCAGTTGGATGTTAAGGGATCTGACATTGCTCTTGCCTCTGTCCACCACTTCAGCGCTCCTCTGAGAGACTGTTCAAAACACAGTTACCGCAGGAGTAATCAGGACCCAAGAAGAAGAGAGAGGCTAGGATTAGGGTTACACATACACCCACCTCCACACACACAACACTTCACTGCAATTACTGTCCACTTGAATTTGAAATGCAGAGTGATTGGAATGATCACATGAATTCCTTCTTCATTTCACGGGGTTGGGGGTGCTTGTTGGTCATTTTTTTTAATTACAACAATTATATTGTGTAGTTTGAGTGTAAAGTCTGAAACAGACCCCCTCTTTTTTCACTTGACGTCATGTCAGTATGTGATATTTTAATACTATATTTCTTAAACAAGCATACACAGCATGGGATTTATTTAATTTTAGAAGTTACAATCCATTGATGCTAAGGTCTCCTAAATGTCATTATAATCTAGATATTCATTCTCAGTGTTGTGAAATTCAATATATTTTCAAAGCCTTAACTGCAGCCCTCTAATCAGCCTAGCTGAAATGAATTCCTGTGATGGGTTGCGAAGGTTGAAGCAGGTGAGCACACAAGCCTTATGGTTGCCATGGCAACCTCTCATCACCCTAAGAACGCTGTTGTTGTAATCAGCAAGTCTGTCAAATGGGGGAAAGCTGTCACATTGAGGTTTGCATAGAAACACCAAAACACATAGGTATAATCATATTAGATCTCCTAATTCAGTGAAAGATTCAAAGGGATAATTTGCCAAAAATGAAAATTTGCTGAAAATAAAAATATATTCACCCTCAGGCCATCAGTAGATAAATTTGTTTCTTCATCAGAACTTGAAGTAACTTCATTGGATTTGGAGAAATTTCTGGTTACATCACTTCTTCACCAACAGATCCTCTGCAGTGAATGGGTGCTGTCAGAATGACAGTCCAAACAACTGATAAATATGTTGCAATATTTTACAAGTACTCAGCACAACTCCAGTTGATCAATTAATGTCTTGGGAAGTGAAAAGCCATGTGTTTGTAATAAACAAATCCATCATAAGACGTTTTCTAACGTAAGACCATTTTATCTGGCAACCAATAGCTTTCTCCAGTGAACAAGTTCTCTCGTCAGGTAAATATACTCAGATAAAGTTTATTTATTCTAAATAAATATGTTGTTGGATTTTGAGTTGAAAGGACAACAGGGGATGGAGCTTTTTCACTGGAGGAAGCATTATTATTGATTATGACTCATATTTTGTCCAATTTGTTTCTTACAAACATGCAGCTTTTCACTTCACAAAATGTTAATTGATAGACTGAAGTCATGTAGACTTTACTTTTGGATTATTGTGAACTTTTTATTTTAATTATCAGTATTATATTATTATTATATAATATATACAGCTGCTTAACATCTTGTGCACATGGAACTAATACTGGAAATTGTTCATATTCCAGTGATGTATGAATAATGTAAACAAAAGGTACCCAATATTCTATTTTTGATCAATAGGATGTAAAATATCCACTTTAATAGAAAAGTTAAAATCTTTGCATGTCCACATGAATCAATTATTTAAAAGAAAAACTGAAATAAAAGAAGAACAATAAGCAATTCCAGCATTTCCACACGGAGACAACAGCAAAAACATGAATTTGCTGCTTAACATGTATAAAGGAATATTCTAATTGTGGTTTTAGAATAAATGTTCAAGCAGTACACAGATGTGAACTGTAAAATGTTGTGAGCTGTGCATTCAGAGAATCACTAGAAAAGAACAGACTGATGGATGATCTGATTCTGTAGGAGATGTAGAGCAGAACAGGATAACAGTGTTTAATGCTTCGGGTCAAAGCTGTTCTCTTCAAAAGACTAGCAACACTGAGTCATTAACAGAGACAATCAGAGCAGGTGATCAGGGTAAAGGAAAGATGTGCATTTGAAAGGCAGATGCTAACATTGAATATTGGTTGTATTAAACTTACAACAATGCTTTATGTCATGCTCCTGTCTCTCGTGTTCCCTGTTTTTTGTGTTAGTTGTTTTGTCTCATTCATTTAGATCCACATCTCTGCTTGTCGTCTCTGCCAGCCATATTACAGTATCTGATTATTAGTGACTCTAATTAACAGTGTTTACAGCACACTCTTTCTAATTTATGCTGTGTTTGTGCGACACCGTGTTTCTAATTAATGCAGTGTTATGCAGTATACTGAAATGTACAATGGTATTGTAAACAGCTCCACAATGCAGCTGTTTAATGGATCTATTTGTTATCAGTTAATCTTACTGAGAGAAATCAGGAAACAAAAGAGCACACATCAAATAAATATATTGGTTCGGTGACCTCCTGCTGACCTTAAGTATAGTGACCACTGCAGTGATTATAAAGGAAGTGGTTTTCTCTTCATGTGAAGTGTAGGGTTTTTAAAAACCTTTTGAAATCCAATCACAAAGATGATTTCAGCTAACAGGAAACGTTCTCAGAGCTTTGTAAGCTTTAATGTCTTTAGTATCAGCACAAAAACATTATTTATGCATTGTTTATGGAACGTTTTTCTGAAACATTTTTTTAAAACATGTTTTTTTACATATTTTTGTTAGCTGGGATAAGGTTGCGTTCTACTCTATTTATTAGAAACTCAAGTCTAGTATTGCCTCATAGTTTTTTTTTTCCCCCTTGAAATATTCAACTAATTTTTTTTTGCATTATTACAATTTCCAAAAATGCACAGGTTTCAAATCAAACTTTTTTTGCACAGGTTCAGTTCACATGGGGTTTTAAATCTGTTGATTGCAGCAGGTATGTGGGTGTATCGCTGTCATTTGTAATGATTTTGAGTGAAGCTGGTTACACAATACTGTCAGATTCTGTTTTCTGGTTGCATGTATGCATGGAGCACACTGGTAAAAAAGTTACAGCAGCACATAGGGTGAAAGGTGACATCTTGTAACTATGATGAGTGAGTGGGCGAGAAAGAGAGAGAGACAAAGATAGGCAGGCCGAGGAGGAAGCTGTGTTTAGAAACAGTGATTACCTTTGCCTTCTGGCTGTGTGAGCTAAGAGGCTTTTAATTGAGCTGAACGTTTCTGTACATGATTCCAAACAAACACTATGAGACTCTGTATTATCATTATTAAATAAATTCACAATTATTACCTTAAAGTGATAATCCACCCCAAAGTTAGCCAGCTAATTATGGAACCTGTGTGAAAAACAAATAGGCATTAACTCATAATCTACAATACAATGACATAATCAGTCAAAGTTGTGTGACTATAGAGAGATTGTTTTAATATAATTTCTTTATTTTTGTAGGTTTGTATTACAGAGTGTTACATCATGGCATTTCCCCAAAGGCTGCAGCAGTGAGGTTTTGCCTCTGCCACTCAATGTCCCAATCACATGAAGAGCTTTAAAGCAGCTGAGCCGAAGACACTTAACTTCCCCTGAGATGAAAGAGAAAAAAAAGGACTGTGCATAAGGCCTGCACTGCAGTAAACAGATTGGTGGAATGTCAGAAAAACATTTAGCTGAAAATTGATTGGTTTCTGATTGAAAGGCTGTGTCAGATATTATACTATATTCTGTATACTTTATACTATATTCTTCGTCTCAAAAGAAGTGTTTCTGTTTGTATAAAGAATGTTGAGTGATGTAAATAAATTATGAAATAAGTAAAAATGGGAAAAAAATAATAGCTCAATCACTCAGGGCTCAAAAGTGTGTCTTCCTAGATTTCCATGAGGGTACAAAGACTGATATTCATAACTAGTATTCTTTTGAAAGTTATGAATTACGTTATGAATTAGGGATCTATAGTGCTGCTTCTAAAAACACATATATAAAATTCATATCTGAATCCCACATACAAATAGCCTATATAAACATATTCAGTGTTGTCTTCTATCAAGTTATTACAAATGGGGCAAAGGCAAACCTATATAATAATAATAGGATAATAAGACAATTACAGTTTATTATCTATTGGAACCAACTAGAAAAGGTTATTTTTCATTAAGAAAAATTGAATGACAAACCTTTAGCTGGAATTCAGATTTTGTATTCACTTAAGTACAAATCTTATGGAGATCTGTAACAGATGGCAGATGTTAAAGGGCAGCTTAGTCCTTATTAGGGGAACTTAATAATATGCTTTTGGCAGGTGACATGGCATTGAAAATTATGTTTGCAAATGCTTCCATAATTCATATTACTTGTTTGTATTTTTGATATATTGGTTTCTCTTTTACTCTTTCTGCCTCGTCTCAGACCCACTCAAGACCCACAGAGCTCCCTTCAGATAATGTCTGAGTTTTCATTCTGCCTTTAGCTACTGTACTCTTTGGTCCCAGTCCAGTTTAAAAAAAATGCAAAACTATGTACTAAACATGTGCTACATGAGGTCAGCCCAGTTTAACTGGTGCACACATAGTATTTCGAGGGCTGAGGCCAAGAAAGATTATTAGGTGGCTCAGATAGGCGCTCAGGCCTAATCTGGGATTAACGATGCAGCTCTGAAGATTGCCTTAAGGATTTCTCAGGTCTCATTAGCATGGCTGGGACAACCATGTTGATGCCAGAGTTGGTGATATCGGTATAGTGCCACCAACACTAGCCACTTTTTTCATTGGATCCCTAATCTCTGAAAGTGCTGGTTCATCAGGACAAAAATACTGCCTGGCAGTATAGAAAAGGTGTTCTCACAATGCAATTATGCAAATATAAAAAAAGATAATAACAAGGGCTGTAGTTATTACTACCCCACACACGGGGTAAAAGGCTCACCAGCATGGGGTAAAAGGCACACGGTATTGATACAGATACTTCAGCTAAAATAAGTTTTTTTATTTATTTTTTATTTATTTTTTTTATAAATAATGTCTAAGTTAATACCTGTTCAAAACAATCACTTTAGGAAAGTTTGTACTATTTTCTGCTTATTTTGAAAAATAAAAGAACTATTATTTTTTTTCAATAAATATACTGTCATTAAAATATTTTAATATAAAACAATATATTTTAAGATACAGAAACAAAATCGTTTTAATAAGTAGAGATTCTGAAAGTATTGAAGGAGATCCAATAATAATTTAATATATATTTACGTAGTAACAAATTATATTTAATGATATGATATGATTGATATCATGTTTTTAAATATGACGGGTTTCATTCTAAACATGGTGATTATCTCTAATATGGACACCCAATATAATATATGATATTTACCATCTGAATTTAACCATGTCATGTCAACAAATGGAAAAGTTAGCCATCTATTAATTATCATGTTACTGTGCGCCTTTAGCCCCAAGCAGGGGCGCTTTTTACCCCAGATACCATAATTTTACATATTATTTCGTTATTTAAAGACTGTTGTTTTAATTATCTTAAACAAAACTGAAAATCATAAAGACCTTTGTCTCGAAATATATGCATTAATTTTAGCGATTTGCGTTTACCAATTAAATCTACAACATTTAAAATATATATATATATTACGAACCCGATTCCATAAAAGTTGGGACACTGTAAATTTTTTTGAATAAAAACAGAATGCAATGATGTGGAAGTTTCAAATTTCAATATTTTATTCAGAATACAACATATAGATGACATATCAAATGTTTAAACTGAGAAAATGTATCATTTTAAGGGAAAAATAAATTGATTTGAAATTTCATGGCATCAACACGTCTCAAAAAAGTTGGGACAAGGCCATGTTTACCACTGTGTGGCATCCCCTCTTGTCATATTTGTCATCAGTCAGCTGTATGAAATGTAAGATGACCCATGTCTGGGTCCGGACAAGTGCGTTAAATGCTTTAATAATTTTAAGGCGTTATTTTTCACCGTAAGTTAATTAGATAACATTATGCATGACATGAAGCATAATGTTATCTAATTAACACGTTAAATTACCAGCCCTAATAATAAGACGCTTTAAAATTATTTTCAGAAAAAGGTCAAATCAAGAATGTAAATGTGTCAATTAGAATAAATAATTATAAAAAGAAATAAATCTGCTATCGATTCCATAAATTTTGCACTAAAGATAGATAAATAAATAAATAAAAGAATTTCAAAAATGAACATTATGTTTCAGTCGGTTGTAAAAATGGCAGAGCTATTAGCCATTTATCATTGCTAATGAATATTAATGACCAGACGAGCCCTAAGCTCCGCCCACGTCCACATCGAAAGCTCGGAGCTGTCAGTCATCCGAGGAGCTGAGGACTTCTGAACGCATCCTTTAGCAGCCAATTAAAAATTTGGACATCTAAGAATCACACATCATCTCAGTCTAAATAAAACTGGCGATGACAGCAAAAGTGGGTGAAAACTGATGGCCAAAAATGCAAACTCGAATTAGTTCTTTAAAGATGGGATTTTACAGAACATTGAGCAGGATCACTAACTGCTTCAACCAAAGAGCAACTTGAACAGGAATTCTCTCTGAATCTGGTGCCCTAAATCTGTTGGACTACTAAATATTGTTGCTTCGCAGGTAAGTTTAATAGATTACATGGTTACTATAGTGTAAATGATATAAATATAAAAAATCTATGTGCTGTTAATTCCCCATATGAATACTTATTTGTTGTCCGTGTTTGCGAAAGAATTTGTCAATGAGACGATAAATAAGTCGACAAGAAGACATTGAAACATTACATAATGTATTAATAATAACTAAGGTTCGTAAGAAATGCAAATGAGTTAACAGGATTCCCTCTGGTCAGAGCGTTTCTGGCGTTTCTAAACCGTTTAATGAAAACAGACCAGTCCAGATTTTCAATTGTCGATGCAATAGTGACACTTTACATTACAGTGCCAATGTATATACATATACTGTAAAAACTAGCCACCTTTATAAATATTAATCTTAAATGAAAGAAATGCACAGTTAATTTACTCTTAATTTACATGATTTAGCATAAACACTAAGCATTTAAAGCAAAATGATGAACAGAGTTTTTTTTCTCTGTTAACTTTGACAGTACAAATTAAAAAGAAAGACTACAGTACAAATTGAAAGAAAGACTACATTGGGCATGTCAGGGTGTTGATTTATTTTTTAATGTGGGCATTGGGGTCTTCATGTCCTCAGACGACAGAACCTTTTGGGAAATCAAGTTGCTGTGTGTCCTCAGCATTAGCATCGTTCTGGATTTGAAATAGATTACACAAATAGCGTTGGTGGTGTTAGTCTAATTACTATAATCTTCACTCAACAATTCATAACACTAAACATCATTAGATAGAGAAAGCGCAGCATCAGCCTTTTGGTCAAAACCCTGTAAGATGTGGTGTATAACTGGTTTAGGAAATTTGTTGTCATTTTTGTTAAATTTCTTGCCATATGAACAAAAAAAATAAAAAAATAAAAATTAAAATCAAATTGCCACTCTGTTTAACTAAATATTAGTCTACAACCAATTCTTGCTATATACAGTCACACTTTCTAAGAGTTCTGTCTACATGGTGGATTGAGTTGCCTTTAAAGTACATCTGGGTCAAAATCTACCAGTGAGATGGGCCACTGATCTTGTTTAGTGTTTAAGCAGCAAGTATTTTTAGGCGATGTGTTCAGATGGCAGTGCTGTCAGTGTGAAAAGGGGTTTGCAGAGATCAAGTCAATAACAGGTTCTTGTAATCTCTTCAGATTTTAATTCCATTGAACCTTGGGTTCAGCTGATACAACGTTATTATCTGAAATAATGGCAGATCATTGAAAGCCTCATTGCATTATGCTTTTGAGCATAATTTCTAGGATCAAATGCATGTTTTAAATTTGTAATAATTTATGTTTTTTGTTATGGTGTTGTCCTTTGTTTGACATGTTCTATCAAGTGCTGGATGCCTAGAATAGCTGAAGAGAAGAAAGAGAATGGCGAAGATTTGTACAAAGCAATCCTACCCATCCAGACACGTGCTTTCAGTCCGAGCCCCTGAAGAGGAACTGGACCAGACTGAAAATTGTGCAAGCAGGTAAGAGGGGGTCATATTGTAAATTTTTAATCTTTTTTTTTCATCACTTACAGTGATAAGGATCTTTGCACCAAAAGATTTAGTTTTTTTAAAAAGACTTGTTCCAAACTGTAATTTTTCTGAAACAATTCGCCAATGAATCGGGAAGCTGTCAAGCACAGGATGCATGTTTGTTGTCAGGTCAAATGACTCCCTTTTTTTGTAAATCTGCATTACATTGTGACAAGTTCGCAAAACAGTATATGCTGAAAAATTCAGCTAAAAGAGTTTGGTATTTTGTTAAAAAAATAAACTTACCTAAAAATCTGAATGTTTGGATTCTTCAGAAAAATATATGGAGCTGCAAGTACTACACTTCGTAATTTGTAGAATGTTCTTGCATTTTATTTTAAGTTCTGGTGTTTTGCATTTCTGCAGCTTAGTGTCAATAGAAAAGGTATTTTTGAAACATAATTAAAACCTCACTTTTCTTAGGGCACATTCTCTAAGTGAGAACAACTCCTCTGACATGCAGGGGATCATTTCTTCTGCAACCAGCCAGTTTCAGGAATCCAGGAGAAGCTCTTTCACAGGTGCTGGGGCTATGGCAAGGTAACATCAAGTCCCTCCAAACCAAAGCTCTAACGTAGTTTACCATGTGAACCGTGATTAACTCTAAAGCCAAGTCAACTGCACACTCAGCATCAGTCATTAACACATCTGATTTTACCATACAGAGAAGTTTGATCCACACTCATCAACAAAACTGTGCAAAATTTAAACATGTTAAGTGTGCGTTTGACATGGCTTGAACAGAAAGCTACATACTGTATAAAGTGCTTGGAAGTGTTACTGTTTGACATCTTTCGGTCTCCCAGGCTCACTCGGTTTCTGGTAATGCTGAGGAACTGGGCATCACACAGGCTTCGCAGAGAGGTTGAGCGTCCCGACTCCTTTTTAGAGCGATTCCGTGGACCTGACCTCAAAGACTTATCTAGCCGAGGAAGTAATGCCCGATCCTCTATAGGTCTTCCTGACAGGCCTCATAAGAGGAAGTAAGTCAAGAAAAAGATTTTCTGTATGGTTTCTTTAAACAGGCAGAGACGCCTTTGGTATAATATAGAGGCCTTAAAAATGAAAGAATCATGTAGAGAATCATGCAATATATCCGTATTGTGTCCAGATGATTCATAAAACAGATCACAGAGATGAGGATTCATGTAAACAAATCAAAATCCAAAAACAGTATGTAGATTTCCATGTAGAAATCCTCCTTTAGGTAAAACAGTATTTCACAATAACTTGTAGAACAGAAACTAATGGAAACAGCTGTTCACTATAAATATAGATAATAAATCAGCAGTAGTGATGATCTATAGTAGTTGTCCTAGAATCAGATCCCTCAAAATGTACTCCACAATAATAACAAAAATGAATGCATTTTGCTCATTAAAAAGCCAATCACTGGCCTCTGGCAGCTTACAATATGAACAACTGCAACAACACAGATGAGTAAGTACCATGTAGAAACAGCTCCTCCAGATATAAACCCCTATAAAGTGCTTTGTAAATGAGTGAAAAGAAATTAATTAAGTGGATGTGATAGATACTAGATTTTAGAATCCTAAAAACAAATGAATACTAAAAAGAATTGATCTCAATTATTAAATTAATAACAACATGATTAGTACATTGCCTTAATAGTTATTGTTCAGTGAATATTGGTAGCGTTAATGCTGCCCTCTGCAGGTTAACATGAGAGCTCACTAGTGTTAGTTCACACCAGTAGTGACCCTTAGATACCAGACTAGTTCACAAGCTAATTCAAATAAAATCAACACTAAATGTTACCTTTAGCAAAAAGGAAGACAAAAAGGAAGAAATAAAAAAAGATGAGAAAAAAGATGAAGACAAGAAGGAAGAGAAAAAAGATGAGAAAAAGGATGAGAAAAAAGATGAGAAAAAGGACGAAAAGAAGGATGATAAGAAAGATGATAAAAAGAAAGATGCTCCTCCTCCACCGTGAGTATGCCACAAATGAAATTTCAAAGATAGCAGTTTTAGTACTAATAATCAGATATTGATATTGATTATTCACAGATGAATGTTGTGATTCAGTGGGTGTTCATCTAATATGTGTTTTAGGAAAGAAGTGTGGATCATGGACCCAGCCTCAGACAAGTATTACAGATGGCTTTCAGTCATAGCAGCCCCAGTGTTTTACAACCTGATGATGCTGGTGACAAGGTCTGTTCATGCAGAATCTCTCATGAAATCAATAACTTCAGATGTGGAGAGCGATGTGGCATGTGCTTCACTGTATATATTTCTTTAGGGCCTGTTTCAATGAGCTTCAGAACTCTTACACAATGCTTTGGATCATCATGGACTATACCTCAGATGTAATCTATTTTGTAGACACGTTTGTCAGATCAAGAACAGGTATGGTGATTTCTCAGAAAGAGTTCAAATATTTTATTATTAACACTATTGTAAATAGTACTGATTCAATACATCCATTATATATTTTTAAATTAAATATCAGTGCAATACCATTCAATTATGTTAAAATAAATGGTTTCATGAAATTTCTATTTATCAAAGAATCATGAAAAATAAAAATGTATTACAGTTTCCACAAAGTGTGAAAGCACAACTTTTCAATGCTGATAATAATAACGATAATACGTTTCTTGAGCACCAAATCAGCATATTAGAATGATGTTTTGAAGGATCATGTGACACTGTGAAATTTAAGGAATAAATTACATTTGAAAATTTCTCAATAATCACTGTTCTACTGTATTTGTAATTAAATACTGGTACATACTGGTAAAAAAAAAAATGTGTAGCCTGAATGCACTGTAAGTCGCTTTGTATAAAAGCGTCTGCTAAATGCATAAATGTAAATAGATGGAGACTTGGTGAGCATGAGAGACTTCTTTCAAAAACATGATCAAATACGAACAAACTATTCTACTAGATACTACAAGCTGGTTAAATTTTTATTCTGTCTTTTTCAGGCTTCTTGGAGCAGGGTCTCCTTGTCAAAGACTCAAAGAAGCTGATGGATCATTACAGGAAAATCCCACAGTTTAAATATGACATGATTTCAATGATCCCGACGGATTTAATAATGCTCCAAGTGGGCTTCAACAACCCTGAACTTCGCTTCAACCGCCTTTTCAAAATGGCACGTCTCTTCGAGTTCTTCGACCGCACAGAAACCCGAACAAACTACCCCAACATTTTTCGCATCAGCAACCTCGTACTTTACATCCTGATTATTATTCACTGGAACGCTTGCATTTTCTTCGCTATTTCCAAAACGATTGGTTTTGGGACTGACACATGGGTATATCCAAACATCAGCCATCCAGAATACGGCCGCTTGGCCAGAAAGTACATCTACTGTCTGTACTGGTCCACTCTGACTCTCACCACAATCGGAGAAACGCCACCTCCTGTTAGAGACATTGAATACTTGTTTGTCGTTATGGACTTCCTCATCGGAGTGTTGATTTTCGCTACCATCGTCGGTAACGTCGGTGCCATGATCTCCAACATGAATGCTTCTCGTGCTGAATTTCAGGCCAAGATCGACTCCATCAAGCAGTACATGCAGTTCCGTAAGGTCAGCAAAGACCTGGAGGCCAGGGTCATCAAATGGTTTGACTACCTTTGGACGGAGAAGAAAACTTGCGATGAGAAGGAGGTCCTGAAGAACCTTCCAGACAAGCTCAAAGCTGAAATAGCCATCAATGTCCATTTAGATACACTGAAGAAGGTGCGAATCTTCCAGGATTGTGAAGCTGGACTTCTCATCGAGTTGGTGTTGAAGCTGCAGCCTCAGGTGTTCAGTCCTGGAGATTATATATGTAAAAAGGGTGACATTGGTCGAGAAATGTACATCATCAAAGAAGGAAAGCTTGCCGTAGTGGCCGATGATGGCATCACGCAGTTTGTGGTGCTCAGTGATGGCGCTTACTTCGGAGAGATCAGTATTCTTGGAATCAAAGGCAGTAAAGCCGGAAACAGAAGAACGGCGAACATTCGTAGCGTCGGCTATTCGGACCTCTTCGCACTGTCTAAAGATGACCTTGTGGAAGCGCTTACTGAATACCCAGATGCCAAAAAAGCCCTGGAGGAGAAAGGGAAGGCCATCTTAAGGAAGGACAACCTTCTTGATGAGGTGGCTGCAAGCGCCGGTGCTGATCCCAAAGATCTGGAAGAGAAGATTCACCGCCTAGAGAGCAACCTTGAAGTCATGACTGGCAAGTTTGCCAAGCTTATGGGAGAATACACATCCTACCAGAGCAAGATAAAACAGAGGATCACCAACATGGAGAACAAAGTGAAAACACTACGGGTAGAAGATCTGTCTGAGGTTGTTGAGGACAAAAAAGAAGAAGAGAAGAAGACCAAATAGTTAACAGAATAGACATTGGAGTTAATGGGGTTTCCTATCCATGGACACATTTCTTAACATAGTACATTACTTTTAAACTGTTTATACTTGTTTATAAGTTTTACATGACAATGTTGTACTAATTGCCATATATGTGTGTTGAAATGTAAAGCTGATGTTGTATTTATTCAATATGTGCAGTAAGAACAGCTCAGACGACAGAATTGAGGAGAGAGATACACTACCATTCAAAGGTTTGGGGTTTTAAAATGATTTAGTATTTTAAAAAAAAGTTTCTTATGCTTACCCAGGCTGTATTTATAGTTACAGTAAAAATAGTAATACCCTAAAATATAAAAAAAAAACTTTTCTATTTGAATTTACTTTAAAATGTAATTTATTCCAGTGATGCAGCGCTGATTTTTCAGCATCATTACCATAGACTTCAGTGTCACGATCCTTCAGAAATCATTCTCATATACTGATTTGGTGCTCAAGAAACATTTCTGTGCTGTTATATGCCAATTCATAAACAATATAAATGTCTTTACATTTATTGATAAATGTAATTCATCATTGCTGAATAAATGTACTTGGTTTATATCTATGACTACTTATGAACAGTAGTGTATCTTTGTGGCGCATGTCAAAAACGTGGCCAAAAGGCACTTTATAATGAATGAGGTCTACATTTGTAGGTCAGACTTGGAATAATACTCTAATTGTTGATTTGGCATAAGTATGAAAACATATATTCTAAATTAATATTCAGTTACTTTGACGATGTTCTGATTCTGCTCATTAAACAATTACATTATTTCAATAATATGGCTAATAGTGTTGTTCGAAAAACAACTTAACATGGACAAAGTAAAATCATCCCAAACACAAGCCAAAACATTTTACTATACTATCCAAGAGTACCCAAATATGTTCTTTAATAAACGTTCTAACAAATGTTGTTTGCTTGTTGGACTCGAAGATAGACTCAAAATTCTGTATTGTGTGTGTATGTCATGTTAGGGACCATAAACTGTACTCGAATAGAAAATATGATATAGAAAAGGTGAAACAGTGTATGTCTAAATTGTATATAACAATATTTTTATAAACTAAGTACCATTTTGAAGCCAAACACCAGGCAACCAAAACATAGTTTTACTTAGTTTATTAAAAGCTAAGTTTATGGAGTATTTTGTATTGAATGTTGAAACAGACATACCTGTACATATTAATTTTGTGTGTATTTTACATTATAAATGGTTTTGTGTAAACTCCTTAATCGTGTGACACCATTACAAAAGACCCAAAAGTAGAAATCACACAATCTCATCACATTTCCACACTTGGTTTGTTTTTCAGTTTTGAATTTATTTAAGAATAACTTGAAACAATCAAATGTTGTCATTCTCAATATCAAGTTCTGTTTCCCCCTTTTATGTTAGCGCCATCAGCAGTGGAACAAACCACAGTCACATTTAATATGCAAGAGGGAAAAAGGAAAAACAAAAAGTGTAGAGGGCATCGCTAAAGTTGGTTTCCAGCTATGTCTGGACAAACCCGAGCGGCAATTCTCAGCATAAATGTTTGGCACGACAAGATAGTGGTACAATTTGTGCCAATTTCCTCTCATTTTCATCCAACAGTATAGGGCCAGACACTGTGCAGAGCAAAAGAAACAAACAAAGCAACTAAAACAGAAACGGTTTCTTCATGGGGCACTGTCAATTAGCATTCACTGACTAAAAGTCTGCCATCCTGAATTAAAACAAGACAGATAACGAAACAAAACACTTGAAGAAAGCTTTAGAGAGAGGTTTATGGGAAGGTTAGATCTCTCTTTTGTAACACTACTCGTTTTTGTCAGGAGTGCACCATGAGTGTGGATTGATTTTAACAAACAGATCAATTCTGTACGAGAGAGAAAAAGCCGGCTCTGAAGCGAAATGCAGAACACTGGCCATAAAAGAGCAGCACAACTCGCCAAGCGGCATTACAAACAATGCAGCTCCTCAATAAATACAGATTCCTTGACACGAAATTGAGACTGGAGCTGCTCTGTACCTTTGAAAGCACTGCTGCACATGCAAATGGACTAGGGAAGACCTATGAAACAAGCCAAAAAATGTCAAAGGGCAGACCCAAAACGGAAAAAGAAATAAAATAAACAACCCTAAGAAACATTCTGAATTTTGATTTAAGTGCACTTTCACAGTTCAACCATAACACATCAATAAAGTTCCACTTCCTCCCTTTGATCTTGTTAAGTTTAGATGGTGATCAGTCCTGCAGGTGTTGAAAACTTCTAACCGTCTCTCCTTTTCATGACTACGAAAGCAAAAAAGTGAGTGGATTTCCTGGCAGACATGACAAGAGATTTCATCCCTTCAAATAAATAACGCTATTTCTCAGTGCATACAAAAAGGGAACCTTAACACTTACATAAGAGGGAGAGAGAGAGCCAAGAGTCCAGTGTGGTTTTATCTACTATTTAGGCACAGGCACACGGTCACCAGAACTTTTCCATTTTACCCCATTTCACCTTGCCTTACATTTAAACTTGATATTTACTTTTATTTGTCGTTGTAGCTGAATGCTCCTTTGACACACAAATGAGAGCTCTGAGGACGAGCGAGTTCTTTTGCGGATCCTGGTGCCTCAGAGCATGCCGAAGCCTTTGGCGTAAGTGATGGCTTTAAGGAGTCTCTCTCTAAGTTTCTCCTTGGTGGAGTATTCAGGGAGGAGCAGCACATTGAAGCAAGTATGAGATGTGGGTAACCTGACCACAGGAGGAGAGGAAGAGTGCATTACTTTGAGAAGACTTTGCATATTTATTGCTGTTGAGATGTATATAAATGTATAATGTCAGTTATATGTGGTAAAAGTGTAGTTACATACATATGCTTGAATGCTAGTTAATAAAGAGAATGTAATACATCATTGCAACTTACGAATATGCATAACTATGCTAGTTGATGTATTTTTAAAAAACACTAAGAAACAAGTTTACTTGATTTGATCCCATTAATTATTTTACAAAATTAAAAATTGCTACAAAAAAGCACTGGGTGATTCAAAATTAATTAGATCTGAAACATGATCTATTTAAACATGGTATGATGTCAAAAAAACCTGAACTCATTATTAAACAAAAGTGTATTTGAGTTTACCTGTCTGAGTCAGGGCCATTTTTGGCAATAATCATCTTGAGTTTGCCTAAACCTCCAACTGGAGCTCTATCTGTGCCCGTGGTGAACTGAAGAAACAGCCTCTTCTGCTCCTGCCCAAATGAGTGCACAGTCTCCCAGAAATCCCTGATGAGTGTCAAAAATATACACTTTTATTCTCACACAGGAAGTAGTATTTACAACTAGCAGTCGACTGATATTGTGCTTGTAAATGCTGATAAGACTATCTGGAGATCAGGATGGCTGATGCATAATGCAACACCCATAATTAAATGACAACAAGACAAACTAAATTAATTATATCATGACAAATTAATTGCTCACATAAAAATGAATCATTAACTTAATTCTCATCTTGCACAACATTTAGTCCTGAAGCACCTGAAAACAGAAGATTTATTATCCATTGACATGGAGAAACAAACTGCTAAAAACCTCAAATGGTCAAATATCAGCTGATCACAACTAGTAACTATTACGTCATGAAGAAAATAATTACCCACACAACATTATTCACATAATGTAATTATTTTAATAAGCATCCACTTACTTAATAATGTGAGAATCTTTGTTGTATCCACCATCATATTCTGTACTCTCTTCAAGTGCTAGGAAGTCAAGATTCTGCATGAGAAAAACACAAAGTTATGGGTTTATATCTATGGCTGTGCCACATGTGTAAGAACAGCCTGGAAGTAGGCAATAATGTATAGCTAACTCACCCTGCTACCACATATAAGCAGCTCAATTTCCTCCGGTCGAAACAGATACTTCAGCGGAGATTCATTAGTGACCATGTGGAATCCTCTTCTGAAGGCCTTGAACTGTTTCTCCACACTTTTGTTCAGCATGTACTCTGCATAGAGTGCCACAAAATCCTGCAGAGACCCACTTTGTGTTATGTGTATACTAGCAGATACGTACATGTTTGTGTTTTAAAATGTTGAATGAATGAATGCAATGCCGGACTCTTCTGCTTAAAGTGGACTAACCTTTCTGTTCTCATTGGTAACTGGGATTTTATCTCCTCCTTCCTTCAAATCATACATTAGTGGGTTTCCAAACAGGTCTGTTTGTGAGATCTGGAAGGTAATCATCATATCTTCTTCCACATTACCTTCATACTCCAGCAGATCCTTCAGACTCTGAAAAAGAACCTGAAGAAACAGATGATCAGAACCATTATAGAGAATATGTAGAGGTGCACTGATACTACTAGGTTTTTTGCTAATCCTGTATAATTGCTATATGAGAGAGCATGAATCAACTCGCCCTG
Source organism: Cyprinus carpio (assembly GCF_018340385.1). NCBI lineage: Eukaryota > Metazoa > Chordata > Actinopteri > Cypriniformes > Cyprinidae > Cyprinus > Cyprinus carpio. The sequence goes on along the minus strand of NC_056602.1, from coordinate 20,752,079 downwards.
AATATTTTGATAAGCAGTCACCATGTGCTAAAGTCATAATAACAGGGTCTGCCACTAAAGTACTGATGTACCTGCCTAAATCTCCCCCTAGACACAATCTCTGCCCTAAATCCATCTGTATGTGTACAAGTGCAATCAGACAGCTGCCTTCGCAGCATGCCTCCAATATGAGAACAGGACATGCACTCCCATTTGCAATAAAGCTGAAATGATGTTCTTTGTAAAAACATTATTTCATTGTCAACATACAACATGATGTTGAAATGCTGTGGGGAAAATGAGCTTATGTTTCAACAACCAAGCCAAAAATCCTTTATCGTTAATATAAAGCCATGTTAACATAAGACAAGCTCTTGAAAAAGCTCTTGTTTGGAAAGGCATTACATACTGTCTTGTTTGATTCAGCAGGATTTGAATCTATAATTAAGTTTGACTGCATGTGAAAAATGTACAGCCACTATTTCTAAAGTGTAGTTTAACTGTTTACACAAGTGGAAACTTTAAAAATCTACACTACTGTTCAAAAGTTTGGTAGTCTCTAAGACTTTTAACATTGTAACAAAAAATAATCAAAGAATCCTCAAAGAAAGTATCACGGTTTCCATAAAAACATCAAGCAGCATGGCTGTTTTCAACATTGATAACAATAAGAAATGTTTCTTGAGCACCAAAGCACCAAATCAGCATATTAGAATGATTTATGAAGAATGATGTGGCACTGAAGACTGAAATAATGTCTGCTGAAAGCCACCTTTGACTTCACAGGAATAAATTACATTTAAAAATATATTAAAAACAAAACTAAGTAAATATATATTTTTAAAAAAAATACTATTTTAAATTGCAATTTCACTTTATTTTTTGATGAAATAAATGAAGACGTGGTGAGCATAAGAGACTTCTTTCAAACAAACAAACAAAAAACCTTTTGAATGATAATACAATCTGCAATCTGTTATATTTATATTTCATATATAGAATTTTTTTTTTTAGACTAGACATGCTGATTAACATGAATAAATGTAACCAGGCAAGTATTACCGGATGAGAGTCCGCAAGGTCTCTAAACATTCCTTTCTTTCCCATTAGTTTTCTGTAAACCACCATAGGGAAGTGCACATCGAGAATACAATTATTGTAGATGGCTAAGCCCAGGACGATGCCTATCAAGGTGAACTGGCCTTCATTTTCAAACGATGAAGGGTTAAACCAGAACAGTTTTGTGCTTTCATCATAGGTAAACATGCCTGAGGGTGAAACAGAAAGATAAAGTGTAAGACATGGGTGCACAACATATCAATATCTCACAAACAAGTTCTGAGAGGAACATTAAGCCAACTAGCGCATATCCATTCCAGTATCAATGAATATAAATTAAACTGATTAAGCTTCACATTAGGATGGGTAAAAAAAAGCCAAAGAGTATATTAAATAAGTCAAGTAGGAAATAATTGATGATAATTACCTATATCTGGATTAAAGATCTCCTCTACGACCAGCTGAAAGAACTCTTTGGATACTCCTCCTTCATCTACTCCCTGCTCTCCCTCAAACTCCACATACAGCTGTTTCTTCAGGTCTGCTGGGTTTTCCATGGCAATCATCTCCAGCTAAAACCAATCACATATTCATCACGAACGATCTTAACAAATGATAAATAATACACAAGAGATCACTATGAAACAACATTCATCTCTGCAAGCTCTTTGGCACCTACCCTGACAAGAGCATCATCTATGATGTGGTCTCTGCGCACTTTGAGTCGCAGATACGGGTTCAGCTGTTGTCCCTGCACTAAACTGTAGAGGGCAGTAATCCTGCGCTCGCTGTACATCCGGATCCGGTTGTCGTAGTACAGGCCTAGATTCTTAGTCACAGCGTTAAGAATGAACGGGCAGGTCATAAAGGAGAACTTGCTTTCTGTCTCCACCTTGAAGAAAGTGTAGTCTTTGTCCATTTCAAGAACCTCATTGAGCGGTTCGTTGATGAAATCCTCGTAGGGGATGAGGGGTTTTCGACAGTCCCAGGCACGAATGCCCAGTTCCGTCTCTAGCGGATCCACTCGAGGGCCTTTCTTATTGCGCCGTTCCTCGCCGAGCAGCTCCTGCAGGGTCAGCTCACTGGACTCCGGGATCGGTTCGTCGTCCTCCTCCTCGTTGTGATCCATGTCTAGGTCGCCGCCCAGCACATTTGCATAGTAGACGATTTTCAAGCTCTTGGTGGCTGCCACCACACCATCATCCTCGTTGACCAGGTTGTCGCTGCTGAACTCGTTGCTGATGACCGTGTAGGTAATAAGCTGCTGGAAAGTCTCGACCAGACGTCGGATCTGGTCTGCGCCGTACTGCGACCACAACCGCGCAAGCTTGGCCAGAGCCGGAAGAGGTAGCTTGCTCATTGCCTTGCAGAATTGCGGCAGGGCGATTTCTAAGTATTCTGGACTGTGGAGGTTACTGTTCTCCATGATGATGATGAAGACGTTCAGGTAATTAGGGTCGGCGGCATACACGTTGTGATAGGTGAGGTCACACTCTACGTTGGGCGACAGGTAGACTAACGCGTTGAGGAATGCTGCTTCGATCTTCTCGTTTGATAATAGTCTGTCGTACACTCTTCTTACTGCATCAATGTCTACAGAAACTTCAACAGGACCAAACTTTTGGATGTTGTTTTCTCCGTTGGATGACCCGTCTCCGCTTGACGCCGAGGCTTCGGGTTCCACCTCCATGGCTGTGGACGAACCAGAGGCCGTTTCTTTCTCATCTTCATCTTTGTCCTCATCCTTGGCCTGAAGGGACTTGAGCTCTTCCTTGGTGTGTTGTTTCTCCTTGCAGAAACTCTGGACCAGACTCTCCGCGCTTGAGAAAACCCTACCGATGACACGGATTAGAGGAGAATAGTCCTCGGTCTCACTGCAGAGGCTCAGGATTTCATACACCTTCTCCTCTGTCAAGTAATTCAGATCTGCCGAAGAATATGGTAAAGAATATGTAAACATTTGCTTGGAAAGTCAATGGTATGATTCAGAAAGTAGTTTGAAATTGGATTCAGGAAGAAGAACATGTTGTGATAGAAACATCAGCTGTTGCTCAGTGAAGTTGCTTTTTTTTTTTAATGTCAAACTAGCTTTTTTTTCCCACCTTCACAGTGTGCACTCCTCTTTTTTTTGCAACTTTTCAGTTCTAAAACTTCTAATTTAATTGCTTTGTTCTTCAATCCTGAATATTAACTTGAAAAATGTGACGCGCTATTTATCTAATTGAGAAATACTTAAAGGGATAGTTCACCCAAAAATCAAAATTTTGTCATTAATGACTCACCCTCATGTCGTTCCAAACCCGTGAGACCTCCGTTCATCTTCGGAACACAGTTTAAGATATTTTAGATTTAGTCCGAGAGCTTTCTGTCCCTCCATTGAGAATGTATGTACGGTATACTGTCCACGTCCAGAAAGGTAATAAAAACATCTTCAAAGTAGCCCATGTGACATCAGAGGGTCTGTTAGAATTTTTTGAAGCATCGAAAATACATTTTGGTCCAAAAATATCAAAAACTACGACTTTATTCAGCATTGACTTCTCTCCCGGGTCTGTTATGAGCGCGTTCACAGCACATCCGGTTCGCGAACGAATCACTCGATGTAACCGGATCTTCTTGAACCAGTTCACCAAATCGAACTGAATCGTTTGAAACGGTTCGCGTCAACAATAAGCAATTAATCCACAAATGACTTAAGCTGTTAACTTTTTTAACATGGCTGACACTCCCTCTGAGTTCAAATAAATCAATATCCCGGAGTAATTCATTTACTCAAACAGTACACTGACTGAACCGAGCCAGATAACGAACGAAACATTGACTCGTTCTCGAGTCAAGAACCGGTTGCATCGGTTTTCGGATCACCGGTAGTGATGGGAAGTTCTGTTCTTCTCCGCGAACCGGTTCTTTCGGACAGTTTGATTCAATAAACCGGTTGCCTAAAACGGTTCACCAGTTCTTTTGCGCTCGACGTTATGACTTCATTGGCGATGATTGCCCTTGATTCAAGCCTTCGGTTTATACGCGCTCATAACATTAGCACAGAATCAGTTCAGAATCAATCACCAAAAGAACCAGTTCAGTTCAGACGCGCTTTGTGTCAGTCTGCTTCACGCATGCGCAGTATCATCAGCTCCTCGGTTCTCGAATCGGACGCGTCCGACAGAAACGGTTCTTGACTCGAGAACGAGTCAATGTTTTGTTCGTTATCTGGCTCGGTTCAGTCAGTGTACTGTTTGAGTAAATGAATTACTCCGGTATATTGGTTTATTTGAACTCAGAGGGAGTGTCAGCCATGTTAAAAAAGTTAACAGCTTAAGTCATTTGTGGATTAATGCTTATTGTTGACGCGAACTGTTTCAAACGATTCAGTTCGATTTGGTGAACTGGTTCAAGAAGATCCGGTTACATCGAGTGATTCGTTCGCGAACCGGATGTGCTGTGAACGGGCTGATAACAGACCCGAGAGAGAAGTCAATGCTGAATAAAGTCGTAGTTTTTGATATTTTTGGATCAAAATGTATTTTTCGATGCTTCAAAAAATTCTAACGGACCCTCTGATGTCACATGGACTACTTTGAAGATGTTTTTATTACCTTTCTGGACGTGGACAGTATACCGTACATACATTCTCAATGGAGGGACAGAAAGCTCTCGGACTAAATCTAAAATATCTTATACTGTGTTCCGAAGATGAACGGAGGTCTCACGGGTTTGGAACGACATGAGGGTGAGTCATTAATGACATAATTTTGATTTTTGGGTGAACTATCCCTTTAATGACTGTTAATTCAATTTGTGATATATATTAAATACGTATTAATATTCAAGGTTTAAATGTGTATACAGTAGCACATTTGTGGTTTCAAAAATTATAGTGTTACATGTTTTAGTATTTTTATTTTCTCTATTTAATTTTTTTCTCTTAACAAAGCATTTGTGACCCTGGACCACAAAATCAGACATAAGTCGCTGGGGTATATTTGTAGCAATAGCCAACAATACATTGTATGGGTCAAAATTATCGATTTTTCGTTTATTTCAAAAATCATTAGGATATTAAGTAAAGATCATGTTCTATAAAGATATTTTGTAAATGTCCTACCGTAAATATATCAAAACTTAATTTTTGATTAGTAATATGCATTGCTAAGAACTTCATTTGTACAACTTTAAAAGTTATGTGGTCCAGGGTCACATTTGGAAATTGCATTGTGTATATAAGAATTGTTGTTTGTTCCATTCATGATTATTTCCTAAAAAAAATACAAATAAATCTGCAATTGTGACAATGCTGTTCACCTCTAAAGTCCTCCCTTGTGGGCTGTAGGTCCTTAAGGTTCATCTTCCCGTTGCTGCAAGCAGAGAAGTTGTGAGCTCCTTTGGCACTGTTCTCTGGGAAGGCTGAACTGGCTCCTTTCTTAGAGGGATGAGGATCACACAGTTTGGCATTATTCTTATATAACTCCAGGGCCTTGATGGCCGCTGCATTGTTATCCATGCGCTGGAAACCCGGAGAAGAGCCACAAGCCTCATTCGTGCAGGCCTCATTTCCACAGCCCTCTGTTAACTGGTGGTAGTAGCGCTCAATTAAATGCTTGGCAGCCGCTCGCTTCCTGTATCAGACATTCAAACAGGACAGCAGGGGTATTAGTGAAAAAGTGACAAAAGAACATGAAAGTGACGTGACATACAGCCAAGTATTGTGACCCACACTCAGAATTTGTGCTCTGCATTTAATACATCAAATGTGAGGTGAGAAAAAAAGTGAAGTGAAAAAACAAGAGGAGTGGTGGGCAGTTTTTTATGCTGCAGCAGGGGTTAAGTTGTGGGTTTTGTGCCTTGCTTAAGTTCACAATAGCGCAAATATTTCAATACTTTTCTATCTCAAATAAAACCATCTATTTGAATTTCTCAACAGTCATCAAAACATTGACTTTTGCATGTGCACATTATGTAAAAAGCAAGCATTATATATACATTTTTTTAAAGAGAATTATTCATCTGAAACTGATTTGAATATATATATATATTTATATATTTATATATAATGCGGCTACTCATTGTTAGGCCATGCCTGCAAAATTCTTTATGCATGGAAAATAAAATACCATGCACTGATCTGTCACAATAGAAAACATTTAATGCACATTTGTGTCTTCACATCAAAACCATTCATGTGATGTCATTCCAATATAAAGGCTTCCAAAATGTTTCAGGTTCAACAAGTTGCTCTTTTGGCGGAATTTGTGCCATAACATTGAACAAAGAACAAAATAAGTAACATCTTTCAGTTTACAAAAAATTATAATAAATAAATTAGTGTTGTCAAATGATTAATCGCGATTAATCACATCAAAAATAAGAGTTTTTGTTTACATGATGTGTGTGTATTGTGTATATTTATTATGTATATATAAATACACACATACAGCATATATTTTAAAAATATTTACATGTAAATATTTATATAATATAATTTATATCATATATAAATATATTTAATATATAGACGTAACATTTTTCTTAAATATAAACATGCAGGTGTTATATGTACATAATAAATATAGACAGTACACACATATTATGTAAACAAAAACTTATTTTGGATGTGATTAATCGTGGTTAATCATTTGACACACTAAAATAAATACAAATCAGTTATAGTAACACTTACAAAACATAAGAATTAAATGGAGTCCGCTTTTCTTGGGGTTTAAAATCATATTTGAAACGTATATATTTATTACAGCTTTAACATGATTATTTAACAAAAACTGCTTATTATTTGACCGGTAATAATTAAATTATGCTTTTTGGAATAAGACTTTTCTATGTGGATGAACTTCTGGTTATATGTCACCAATGTAATTAATGTCAACACAATAATGTTGAGATCTTTTAAAATAATGCATACTTCATGCTCATTGTGTACTTCCAAGTGTTTTACTGTAAACATGATTTTATTTAAAAAATTATAAAATTAACAGTGCTTTTCAAACCAGTAATTATTCCTTTTTGAAGAACTCTTAAGGTGCGGTCACATTAGCAAAAGATCTGCACAATTATGCAGGGGAAAAAGTGCACTGTGAATAGTGCAGAAACGCATAAATCACTGTTCACACTTTCAAACCAAGCAGCTTCCTGTTGGTCAAAGTGACAAATTCACGTGACCAAAACTGGGGGAACTTTTTTGCCATCACGTGGCCATCTTGATTGTGTGGATTCCTGTTGAAATGAATGGATTTCTCCAGCAAAATGCTGCCTAGCAATGGTATATGTGACCACACCTTCAGGATAATCAAGAATTTGCTTATTCTTAAAGTGACAGTTCAACCAAAACTGAAAATTCTGTCATCAATTACTCACCCTCCCAAACCTGTATGAATTTATTTTTTTCTGTTGAACACAAAAGATGATATTCTGTAGAATGCTGGTAACCAAACAGTGGATGATAGCAATTGACTTCAATGGACAAAAATACTATGGAAGTCAATGGCTACTGTCAACCGACAAAAATACTATGGAAGTCAATGGCTACTGTCAACCAAGAACCTCATACAGGAACAAGTGAAGGGTGAGTAAATGATGACAGAATGTTATTTTTTTTTTGGTAAACTATCCCTTTAATGCAAACTGCAAAAAAGAATTAGAAATATATTAACTGTATATATATATATATATATATATATATATATTTTATTTACATATATATTTTTTTTTTTTTTTTTTTGTGTGTAACAAACAACAGACAGTCAAGACAAGTAAGGATACCCATGAAAACAGACATTTAACACAGGTATAAATAAAAAAAAAAAAAACTTACATTAGACTTGCTTAAAGTTTCCAATATCACACTCTTCTGCGGCTCTGAACTCTGAGAGACCAAAAGTTGGTCAGGTAGCAATCCTGCAGATGAACAGAGAACGGTCACTCATATACATACAGATATACAAACAATATCCACAGAGGAATGGGAACAGTTCACGTAGTAATGACTGATAAAAAGGATAGTTCTTCCAAAAATAAAAACGTCCCTATCAACTACTGATCATGAGTGCTCAAGATGATTGAGAAACACTGTAGTGTTGGTAAACACGAACCTAACGTGCATCACCGGAGAGAATGTCACCATGCAGAGCGACTTAAAAACCAAGTAAGCTGCCTACCTAGACAGTATTCTAGAACCCTACGATGTCCAAAAATGCGGTCCGGGTAGTCAGCCCACTAGTTTTTGACACAAAGCCCACGTGACAGCAAGAAGAGCAGCAACATAAACCTAAACAGAGGCCCGAATTAAAAACATACCATGTGCTTTCGCAACCGAAACATCCCGTGTACCGGTAAACAGTGGTTTACCCCGAGCGGAAGGATCTGAGGCCGCAGAGGGGCAGGCGGGGGGTATGACAGTGCACAAACAACTTCAGCCTTGCACACACACATAGCCAATCTCCTACGGGTGATTTTAAAACGAACGAACACAGACCTAATGGTCAGTTATAAAGTGTGCTGATGGTCGATGCGTTTAAGGCAGAATGAGAGCAGCAAAGCGTGTAACCTTGCAGTAACTTTCATGGGGAGTAACGTTAATAGCAGGAAAGAGCTGAGTAAGTAGAAAGCCTAGCTGCAGCTAGCCACAGTCTGCTATTTCGAAGACACGGACGGATTTTACTTAACGGTTGTTGTTGCACAATCAAAGGCGAGGATGTATTTAGGATATCGGGACTGCACTGATTTCGCTTGTTTACCAGAAACCCTTTCCGTCCCTCCCCGGAGCTGCTAACTGGCCTAACAGCGCTTATTACGGCTTCGATCAAGCGCGATCGGGGCGGGAGACGCGTGATTCATGTTTTGACAGCTTACTTGTGAAGATGTTCTGATGCGGACGAATGAATCTGGTCTCTCAACATCACAATCGCTCCGAGTGCGGCGTGTATTCAACTCCAACCCCTCCACAAAATATTCGCGGCCATCTTGATCAACCGAGGCAAACACGGAGAGCGATCCCACAATGCACCGCGGCACGAGGACGACCATCGGCACAGCGTTCTTCTGGCAGTCCGTCAAGATCTGAGATGTGATGAAACCCTGAAAGTTGTATTTGTATGAGATCAAATAAACAAAGCTTTAAAACACGTACCACATTTCTTTCTTTTTAATACATGCATATCAAAAGAAACAATTGTAACAATAATGTTCATCAGCAGATGGCAGGATCCGAAAGGAATACTTAAGGAATATAGCTATGCATTCGCTGAAGAAAATACCAGTGCTTGTCTTAGCAGTGGGATTTTGTTTTATCTCAGTGATTTGAATCTTTTTTAGTCAGTTCACCCAAATATTAACCATTTATTGATTGTGTTCTGTGAGACCTGCAGGTTACATGTTACGCCAGTAGGGGGCAAGGGTCAACGTTTTGTCAATCATATGAGAGTAATGTCCACATCACAGCTATAATGTTGGTGGAATCACTTTTAGAATTTTATTTATTTATTTATTTATTTTTTTGTAGCTGATGAATGATAAAACCACTGACAGCCAATCAAAATCCACCCAACCCCAAAGAAGCATTTAAAATGACAGACACAACTGCAAGTGTAGTAACATGCATGTTTTTTGATGTATTGATTACCATTTGTACACCAGTTGTAATATTACTACAAATACCATGGTTAAACAATGGTTAGTCTAGAAGAACAAAGCTTAATGTGTGGTTACCATGATTTAACTTAGCCTATTTTATTTTTGGTTTTATTTGTAGTAAACGGTTAATTTTTATAAGGGATTCTTATAACTTCATTATGTTTTATATGTTCTTGTGATGTTGTGAGAAATCATTTTCCAAACAACATTTTCGGCATGCCATTTTTTAAAAAAATGTGATTTGTACTTAATGAATAATAATACGTAATGTTCAGAAGAAAATATTCTCTGAACAACATTCTCGGAACATCCTTATGATGTTATGTTTATTGTTCTTGGTAACAGCTCTTTAGTGAGTTACTGTATCAGTTATTCAAACTTTTCGCTAAAAACACTGAGTCGTTCACAAGAAAAAGAAGTCTTTGTGTTTCTGCAAAAATAGTGAGAAACTTCACAAATACTGCAATGCTATCATTGCTGTTATATAAATTTTGAATATTGAGCATTCTGACAGTATAAAGACGTGTTCAAACCAAGAACATTATAAAGGAAAACTATATTGTTTATTATAGCCTAACTGTTGTGCTGCAGTTATGTCATCTGCAGCTTTAAATGCTTAGGTGGATTCTGATTGGCTGCCAATGTTTTTAATGTTTATCATCTTGGGAAAAAATGGTCCTAACTCCTGAAAGTGATTTCAACAATATTGATCATTTGTGTTGTTATCGTTATAGTTGTAGTGTGTGCTTGCTTCCTCATAAACATAATGATTACTAAAACTTTATAGCTATTATTACTGTTAAAATCATGGTCCTTGGTGTGAAAATTAAATACATATTTTTTTTAAATGAATAAAAAAACTCCATGGTTTGGGCTGAATCTATTGCAGGAGTTTAATGCTTATGTTTAGGGGTTTAGGGAGGGAAAAAAAAGCCTAACCAGAATGTTTGAAAAATATCAATACTGTACTGCATTGCAAGCACTGTAATAAAATAGCTGTGAACAACCCAGCTTGAATAATGGAAGCACAAACTGGTATCCGAGACACTGAAGCCTGTTCCGGTATTGACAGCCTATCATGTCAAGACTCTATTGCAGTTGCAAGAAGCAGCAGCAGCTGTAAAATACATGATTACCATTTATTGATCTAAACTTTTGTTCTTTACCTAACGGTGTAACACTGATTTATCAATTTGCTCAGACGCGCAAGAAAAATCTCCTTTTCTCAATGGGGTCATCGGATACGACATGCACTTTTACAAGTCGTTTGAAGTGAAATGTGTGTTGGCAGTGTGTGTACACAACCTCCCTATAAAGATAAAGATCCACCCAGTGTTTTTTTTTTTTTTTTTTTTAGTCTCGTTAAATTATTTCCCGATCTCACGTGCCTGTCAGTGTGACGTCACACTGACAGGCCCCTCCCACGATTGTTTGATTGACAGTAGCGTTTCAGACTGGACTGGTGTCTTACTTTAGACCCACCCTGAGTGAGCTGTCATCAGTCCACCATTGTCTTACTGCTGGAGCAGATGTAGACAAGAATGTCTCCTAAGCGATTGAGGTGTTTTGTTGTTGGATGTAATAATGAACAAAGCAGTCGTCATTTACTCCCGACCGGGTGAGCCGGAAGTTGAAGTCGGCCGCGTGCCGCCATCTTGTAGCAGAACTTCACTTGCGTTAGCATCCCATTGAATCCCATTCATTTTGGCGTCACTTAGCGAATAACTTTACATTTGAGGCGTTTAAAGACTCCATTTGTCCATTATTTATTTCTAAAGATACACGACAATGTATAAAGGGCTCCATTACCTTCTATGTTACATTATGGCCACGTAGAAACAGTTTTTGTAAAAATAGGCTAACGATTGCGTCATAACCACTCGACTCTCTGTCGCACAGTAGAGAAATTACTGTACAGACAGGAGGAGAAGCTCGCAGGCAATCGGGGAGACGTCAAGAGATATGGCGTACTGGCGTTACATTTTAAAATACTATACAAAATAATTAATCAGAATACTTACTCCTGCTCACTCACGCCAAAGAACTCCCCGCTCAAACTCGCCGTCTCTGCAAGATTAACGATGGCAGTTTGCACGCACAGCTACTAGAAGGTTTACATCTGTCAGACAGGTTGCTGACGTCATCAAGCTTAGTTTGAGTCTGCGCGTCAGAAACGGAAGTGCTAAAAATTGCTAAAAATGGGCTTCACTTGTCTCAGTTGAGTTCCAATGGGGTCGCTGTGTCCATTTCTTTTACTGTCTATGGGTGAGCCTAACCAGAGAATGTCTAATATGGCGAGAAGTTTCACTCTCACTACACTTCCGGCTTCTGAACTGGTTGCAGTTCCACTCTGATTCCATATGAGGGCGCTCACAGGACGAGTGCAGAATGAATGGAGGTCAATGGCGGTATACCCCTCAAAATCCACTTTTCTCAGGATATTATTTTTTGTCTAGTAGTTTACACATGTTAGATAGTCACTTATTTGCTTTAAAAAGTCTTTTAAAATGTCAATGACATCATACGTTATACGTTCATTAGCAGAATGCTAGCGTGATATGGGCAACAACAACTCAACCTGTAAGAAATCGAAAGGACATAAGTACTCGTTCATTCAACTTTCAACCTATAACCCATGTTGAACTTGCAAAACCTACAATCAGATCTGAGATTTCTCAACGGCAATCGGGTGAAAGGGACAAATTTAGCCCTCTAGCCCCATAGACTCCCATTCATTTTGCACTCATGGCAATCGCCCCCAGTGGAACTCTGGTGGAACTGCAACCAAAATTCGGTACAATAGGACTTAATAGAGAGTGGGAAGGCTCTCCGTAGACGGGCTCTGGCCTAACACATCCTGAAAAGCCAAGCTGTGGGCTCTTTGATCGCCCCCTGGTGGCTGGCTGCAGTGAAGGTCATAAACCCTGCCCTCTCCGTGTAAACGAATGGGACTTGAGTCAAAATAACAAAATAAATTACACTTCCAGTGCAATTTTTCGAACGATGGTTTTGGTAATTTAAGGTAGTTATCACGCTGATATATGTTAAATTGTTAGGTTTCATGATAAGTTTGATTTTAGCTAGTAATTTGTTGTTATAAAAACGGGGCGTGTCGTTATGGTTGATTTGGTCTGCAGGAGTTTGGGCGGGAGTTTGATACCGCAGCTCCACCTCACAACACTACTGAGAAGACGTAATTTACTCAAGATGGCAGCGGCCATACTGAGATGCTTTGACTTCACATTTCTATAGTGGAAGGAAGTGGAGATGCATCGTCCATCTTTTATTACCTTTGTTTTTGAAGGGAATTGATGAATGCGGCTAAAGTTTACCATCTCTCAGAGAGCGGCATGGAAGAGGGGGGTGAGGTGAGCAGAGCTCATCTGCATATAAAGTGACATGCAATAAAACGGCTTACTGTAGACAGAGCTATTTTTGACAGGGTAAAAACGGTGTTGTTTTACACTACCTTTGAGAAATTTTAACCAAACTATGTTACAGACTTTTCATTAAGACCCTAAAGAATCATATCAACTTGTGGAAAATGGGCATCCGATGACCCCTTTAACAAAAAATGCAAAGCATGTGACACAAGCCATTCCTGAATGCAAGATCTGTGTATCACAATAACATGATGGTATGACAGCAGTGACTGGGAATATTTTAGAGTCAGCACTGCTACAGTGCAACATGGGAAATTTGTTTGTTAGATCTTTGAACATCTGAATCTTATTCCAAGCTTTTCATCACTGTAAAATGCGTGAACATCATGCGTTAGATTACACATGCATCCCACTGTGTGGTTTGCTTATCTCACAGACCTGCAAGAAAAGCACAATTTTCTTCTGAAAGAGACAAGAGACATCCTGTAAATTCAGAAGAAGCTCTTGTGGGCTTGAATAATGGAAAAGGTGACTGTTTATAATGATGCAGCTGTGGAGAATGAGGATCTCATGAATATAGACAGCTGTTTAGCCTGGAGTCAACACGGTTTGAGATCCCACACCACTCGTACAAATCTGCTGAAACATTATTAGATGGAAAGACTGAACTAATCTAAAGTGTGCAGCTGTCGTGCAGCAATTCTATTGAAAACAAGAAGACAAAACTATTCATATTTTTTAACATGCAAATTCTGCATATGTTCACAAAATATGCATGAAACTAGCATGAGATGTCTGTACTAAAGATTTGAGAAATATATAGCTGATGGAGTTGTTGAACGCACTGATTTGTGGGTTTGGAAATGCAGGATCACAATCATTTAAAATATTTATTTTAAACCAGACTCATGTGTTCTTAAGTATACATACAAAGACCTTATTGAAAAACAATCTCAACAGAATGGTTTATCTCCACACTGAAGAAAAATTACCCTTTTCAAATACCCGAGGTCTAAAAAAATTCACGACTCTGCTATGCGTTGTTGAATTAGATTTTTCAAGTAATTCATAACAAAATGGAATGCTGGGGGAAAATTCTGTTGCTGTGGAGAAAAAAGTCACATAATCTTAAAGGACATCATGGAATGAATGGCCACATACCTTGAATGATTTCATTTCAAGGAGAAAGAGACATTATAGCTCCCACAAACCAATAAACAAACAGTAAGTGAATTCTCAGTGTCTGAGGGGTTCTCTCCTTTACCTCTCTATGTGTGCAAATAGCATCAATCTTTCAACCTGTACCCTTGAGTCACGCACATAAAAAGACTGAGAACAAACTGGATTTGCAGCAAGTGTGATGGCCGAGCAAATGAAGAAAACTGTGTGGTAACAGTTCAGATTTAACCATCAATATGTCAAACTATGTCTTCTGTTGGGAAACAGAACAGTGCATTTGTCACATATTACTGTATTTAAGTAATCTGCAAAACCAAATACACAGAAATAAAAAGATAAAAAAATACATTTTCAGATAAAAAACATACTGTTATATTATATTATATTATATTATATTATATTATATTATATTATATTATATTATATTATATTTTTAGATTCTATTCAGAACATGCTAACATACACAAATTCTGGATACCTCTATCCCCAAAATATAATATAATATAATATAATATAATATAATATAATATAATATAATATAATATAATATAATATAATATAATATAATATCCAAACGTATAATATACATTTTATATTAATATAAATAATGTTGAAATAATCATATGTAATATAATTTTTATATATTATACATCCCACTCCCACTGACCGCTCTATAAAGTACCCTTGGGACTCAATCTTCCTCTCCCGCCATGTTTAAAATTCATAAGGAATATGTTTCCGTTGACCTTTGGAAGAGCAAGAAGGTCCAGTTATATTTGTCATATAGCTGTCCCCTCAGCGCCTCGCTCCTCGTGACCTTTTCAGCAGGCCTGTTTAACAGGGTGATAAACTGCAGCATTAGGAGTAATGCTAGCTGCTATCGCTGGACTCGGAAATCATTTTGAAATGATAAAGAGTGGAGAGAAAGGGTGCTGGAGAATATTACTGCATTTTCTTTACAGTCTGACATCCGAATTAAAATGTACCGCCTCGCTTCTACAGATAAACTGATTAACTACTTGATTCTACACTGTGAAAAGTGTTTTTTTTTTAAGTTGTAAATAAAACAAAGATTATTGAAATATGTCTTTCTGCTTCAAAATTTAAATTCAATGTTTTGCTGCTTATTTATAGTTTTTTTTTAATTTACTAGCAATTTATGAGTTCAAATTGTTTCTACACCAATTTTTTAATTTTTTAAGTCCAGCTGTTCTTGAAGTCTTGTGGCATTGTAAAATCTACAGAGATAATTTCAACATTTCATTACCAACTTGCTGTTTTTTTCCCCCCCACAATTCACATTTTCACAATGAGCAAAAAACAAGCAAAATTTCAATGTCAGATCGACATTAAGGCAGTGAAGTGTGGCAGAGTTTTATTTATTGGCCTCCAACAACTATTAAAGCAAGCACGCATTAACAACAAAGGTTTCTTGTCTCTGTTTTGACAGCAAAGACATCACTTCAGGTTTACTGTTTTAACTCACTTAGTGTTTTTGCTGTATTTAAATGGATTTAGTCTTCCAGAGGAAACCGTAAGTAAATATTCCTGCTTTGGTGGTAACTGCTTCTTCTTAAGAGAAAGCATCAGCTTGAGTGATTGCAGCGAAAGCCATTTTATCCAGTCTCAGAACAGATATACTTGTAGACATCATCATAATTCATTTGGCAAGATACTAAAAGGTACTTTATAGTGTTCTCAGCATGGCTTAATTGACATTTGATACCTGAACATGACAAATTATGGATGAACACTTTAAGCAACATCTGTCCTCTCTTCCTCTGCTGAAACCTCAAAACAGAAGCAGTTAACTCATGTCTCCTTCCTTCTCTTTGTGTCTACGAAGGTAAGAGGAGACTCAAGAGTTCTAATAATCGTCTAATAAGATTAATGAATGGCTATAGTTGACATTGTTCAAGCAGAAGCAGCGAGAAGCAGTCTTTAGCGTGCACATGATAGCTCATCGCTCAGTGCTTTCCTTCTCATCAGCTTTAGAATCTGGTTAAATGGCACTGACGAAGAACCACTCATCAATCAGCCAGCCCCTGAGCCTCTCTGTCTTAACAATTCATTTTAATCTTGGACGGAAGCCATCAAAGTCACTTTCTCAAAGGCCTAATGGGCAAACAACTTTGCTAAGATCAGCACAAGACCTTTTTCAAAGGCAGAATGATACTGTTGTTGTAATCAGCTGAGTGAGAAGGAAAAGTGTTGATTCTTTATGTGTCCCTTGTCTGTGTTAATATAAGGGAGAAGTAGTGACAATTTTTACTTAAGCTGTCCTCTAGGCAAGGAGAAATGAGGTAAAACTAATGCGTTTAATTATATTTCAGGATGCCTGCTATCAAATGAAAAAAAGATTAACACAAGATGAATCACTGGGGAATATGTGAACAATTAACATAAAAATGAATGCAATTTATGAATGCCCAATCTCAATTTAAAGTCTTGTTTTGCTGCACATTATTCCTTAATTTTTATACATTTTCATATTTTCATAAATTTTAATTTAGTAAAATCAAGCGTCAAAATTTTTAGTTTTTGTTTTGGTTTTTTGTAATTACATTTGGTGGCAAAGCTCGCTATCATAGTTGGGCATTGGCACTGTGATTTTGGAAAAACATATGGTTAATTAATAGTATGTACACATTAATTAAGAATTAAAGGCTGATCTTTAGCAAAATTATTTACGTGGTTTTATACACTGGCATTTCACCAACATCTAGGTGCATCTAAAAAGCATCTAGTTCTTTTTTTTTTTTTTTTTAACTTATTTCAAAAAGTGAAACTTTCATATATTCTAGATTCATTACATTCATTAAAGTAAAAGATTTCAAAAGTTTTTTTTTTATTTTGATGATTAGAGCTTACAGCTCATGAAAGTCTGAAATCTAGTATCTCAAAATATTAGAATATTTACATTTGAGTGTCATTAAATGACCATCCCTACAGTCTCAATTCTGGGCATCTCTTGTTTTTTGAAACCACAATAATGGGGAAGACTGCTGACTTGGCAATGGTCCAGAAGACAATCACTGAAACACGGACTGAAGCTTCACAAGGAATGGACTGAAGCTGGAGTCACCACGCTCAGACGTCTTCAGGAAAAGGGCTACCAAGCCACTTCTGAAACAGAAACAACGTCAGAAGCATCTTACCTGGGTTAAGGAAAAAAAGAACTGGACTGTTGCTCAGTGGTCCAAAGTCCTCTTTTCAGATAAAAGTAAATTTTGCATTTCATTTGGAAATCAAGGTCTGAGTCTGGAGGAAGACTGGAGAGGCACAGAATCCAAGCTGCTTGAAGTCCAGTGTGAAGCTTCCGAAGTCAGTGATGATTTGCTGGTGTTGGTCTATTGTGTTTTATCAACTCCAATGTCAATGCAGCTGTGTCTACCAGGAGATTTTGGAGCACTTTATGCTTCCATCTGCTGACAAGCTTTATGGAGATGCTGATTTCCTTTTCCAGCAGGACTTTAGCACCTGCACACAGTGCCAAAACCACTTCCAAGTGGTTTGCTGACCATGATATTACTGTGCTTGATTGGCCAGCCAACATGTCTGACCTGAACCCATGTGGACTCTATGGGATATTTTCAAGAGAAAGATGAGGAACAGTCGATTCAACAATACAGACGAGCTCTCAGCAGTGCCACAGGCTGATCGCTTCATGCCACACCTCTGATGCTGGAGTTTGTGATAAAGGAGCCCCGACCAAGTATTGAGTGCATAAATGAACATACTTTAAAGAACTTGAACTTTTCTGTTTAGCAAATCCTTTTTTTTTTTTTGATCTTAGGAAATATTCTAATGTTTTGAAATAATGGATTTTTGACTTTCATGAGCTGTAGCTCTAATCATCAAAATTAAAACAAAAAAACTTTTGAAATGTTTTACTTTACATGTAATGAATCTAGAATATATGAAATTTTGACTTTTTTAAATGTTACAAAAAAAGAACTTTTTCCGTATATTCTAATTTTTTGAGATGCACCTATATATGTTTTAGAGCTAGATAAACTGTGAATGTCAACAGAAAAAAAACAAAGATTCACAGATATTGAGCTAGATACTTGTGCAAAAATACATTTGTGAATCCAGACTGTACCAGCACCATTGATAATTTATATTCATCTAATGTATTTCAGTCTGAATTTTGTTTATCATCTCATGTAAGCACACTGAGGAGAACATACCTACTCTACGCTGATGTATGCAGTTCCCATGTGGCCTTGAGAGTGTCATTATTCTGATTGTATTGAATTGGAAATGGAGTTGTACATTCACCGCACCATTTGGTTTAGGCCGCTGTCATTTGTATTTGTGGCTGAAAGGCTGTAGACTTTAAATCAAAGACAGAAATCATAAGATTTGAGTTATATATTACAGAAGTGGGGACTGCTGAACCCTGATGTGAGCTGCAGCTCATACACATTCTCAAAGACAGATATCTCCATCAAAAAAGAAGCAGACTAACAGCATGGTATATTAAATCACATACAGATGAATTACTGCTGGCCGCTGCTGTGATCTATGACCGCAACTGAATTTATAGTGAACAAAATGAATAGATATACAGAGTATAGTTGAATGCAGTGTGCATGAAGAGTGAAGAGATGCCTTTGCATATTTCATCAAACTGCAGAACGCTGGTGTTTCTGCTATCACTCAGATGAACACTGGGAGTCTCTGTAATCTCACTGATGCATTATAAAGCCAACATTCCTTTACTCAGTGTCTACTTTTAAGTTTTATGCTCCTTTAAAACTGACTTTGTATTTCTTTTCTTTTAACACAGAGAGAACAGAAGGAAAAAAAAAACATTATTAGGTATAATTACATTTTTTTTTTGCTTATATATTCTTACATAGTAACTATATTGCATAGCTTTGTAATGTGAGTGCTGGTACTTGTATAGCTTTTGTAATTGCAAAATAAAATAAAATAATTAAAAAAATATATAGAAAATAAATAAAATAATATAAAATAAAATATAAAATAAAATAAATTTGGGAAAGCATGACAAAAATGGACAAATAGTTTTAAACAAAATTTCCCATATTTCTAAAATCAGGCATTAATAGATTGTTACAACTTGTTTGGTTATTTTCATGAGCTATGTGTTGTAAAGTAAGCAAGCAAATGCAGGATTTAGTAAAACAACAAAACAACTCATGGGAGGGGAGAAAAAAAAAGCAGATGCTAACCTGGAGTTAAACTGCCAGCAAAATATGATGGTCCATTGTATATGCTGTAAGTGCATGGTCTGTCCTTGAAAACATTGATTCAAACAGCATGAGCCATTCAGTTTGTTATGAATGTCATGTGTCTGTTCAGCACAGTTTTACAAAATAATAAATATTTGATAAAAACACATACAAGCAGCAGGGTCCAAGTAGAAAAGTGCAGAAAATGTGCAGTTTTGCCAGTTGTGGCAAAACAAATGCTGTAGATACAATAACAGTCCAATAACATGCAATTTTTAGATTTAAAAAAGTCTGTGTAGTTCCTTTACACAAACCATAGATTCACTTATTATAGCGCCACCATATGGCTAATTCTGACTAAATTTGGTATATAAATTGAGGAGGAGAGCCTGCACACAAACCTTCATGATGATCCATAATTTAATTTACCAACTTTGGCAGTAATTTTTGTTGATTTATTGGATTGATTCAGAGAATTCTTTTGCATTATAATCAGTATAGTTCCTGAGTAATTTGCAAAAATATAAATTAGTTTCTCAATCAGTTAGCAATGCCCAGATCACAATTCCAAATTCTCAGTTCTTGATAAGAATGAACTGCAATGAGGACTAATCCTTGCTGTACATAAGTCTAACAGGGATTTGATTTATGATCTTTCAGAACAACCCTTTCAAATACTACGTTCATGTATTATTTACTGAGAATGTCCATCACCCATCACACAACCTGATGCATTGACCTCCCAGATGCAGGATGCACATTAAACACTAAAGAGCCAAATGTCCCTGCATGCATCTAATGAATATTCATGAGCCTGCCCATCATGCTCCACCCCCAGGGGTGGGGTACGGCAGAGGAGTGTTAATGAAGGTTGCCAAATGGGCTTAGAAAATATTAACAGCTCTTCTGATCATTAAGTGAATTTTGGAAATGTGCCACAGTTACAGTTAGAGAGAGTGTGGTGAGGGACAAAGAGGCAATTAGGAGAGTGTCAGCGTGTGTCATGATCTTAATAAGACCTTTCCTTCCACATACCGGAGGCAGGCTGTCACTCAGCGGGTGTCCTGTCTCATTTGTCTAATTGCAATCTCATTTTAAGCTTAAAACATACTCACTGCCACGTTTCAAGGCAATTCTTTGGGGACTCTCACACCCTTGAGTTACAATGCAGTGCAGCACAGTAACTAGTCTGGAGTAGCAGGCCATGAGATAAATGCAAGAAGGTCTGGTCTACACTGCAGCGTATTCTGTGAAGAAGACACTGCGCAGTACCTTGTTTTACAAGGCTGCATAAGGAATTGAAGATTCACACCTGTAAAAGTGATGAATAATAAATCACATTGCATTTAAACCTCATTTCACAGCAAACCCTCAGTTACCTCCGGAACAGAAAAACTGCAACATCTATCTCCTTTTCATTGCCGTGTTATATCTTTAACAAGCATTTAGCTAAACTTAACTTACCACCCTTTACCCAAATTATGTTACAGAAGCTAATAGTCTAATGAAAAGTACTAGCAACTTTAGGATGGTTAGGATGACTCTAAGGTCCCGACGATGGAGGGGGCCCCCCTGAGGGGGAAATGCGATTTCTACCGAGGGAAATACAATCGCAATTTTTACCAAGGGGGACCCCCCCCGGAACGTGATTTCCAGAGGGGAATGCAGAACACGATTTGTACAGCGGGGAAAACACCCCTGGAAAGTGTGGGCCCGAGTGGATATGCTGTCCAGGGGCCCAGAAACCCTAGCGGCACCCCTGCCTTCATGAAGTTCCAAACCTAGAAGACCCTCGTTCATCTTCAGAATACAAATTAAGATATTTCTAATGAAATCTGAGAGCTTTCTGATCCTGCAGCAACACAAATGATAAAATGAAGGCCCAGAAAGATAGTAAGGACATCATTAAAATAGTCCATGTGACATCAGTGGTTCAACCGTATTTTTATGAATCTACAATACTTTTTGTGTGCAAAGAAAACAAAAATAACTTTATTCAACAATTGGACATGCGTTAAGAATCCTATTAAGCATTATATAACGTTTGTTAATGATTTATTAATTAAAGTTATTATAAAGTGTTACCTTGTTTGGTAAGTAATTATAAAAAAATTGTAACAGTAAGCTAGCAAGTCATTATTGCAAAATAAACCCTTTTAGGACAATAAAAGACACCTGTGCTTCACCTCAGGTTGCTGATCTGTCTTTTGGGGTTTATTTTGCAATAATAATCAGCCGACTGTACTTTACCCTTGCTTAAGAGTTTAGTGGCTGTTTATGACAAACTACGTGATGGCTGGTCTCTGAGGGACAAATAATAGTGGTGCAAAGCAAAACAAACTTCATCACCACCAACAGACAGTGCACAAGAGAGAATGAAGGAAAAGACAGAGGTAAGATCTCTAGTGTGCTGTGCTAACCTCTGAAAAGAGACCACGTTAGCAAGTAAAGGAAGACTATTATCTCCTTGTCTGGAGGGAAGCTCTGTATGGCAGCATCAGCACAACCTTCACTGCTTTGTGCTTTAAAGGAAATTTATTAATAACCACTTTCCTTACTCCTGAAGAGGGACCACAGAAGCTAAACGTACCACCCAACGAAAAGCAAGAGCAACTCTGGGCCAGATATCACCATCTTCCATCTTCAGCTCTGAAGGCGTTGCCAAGTCCTGCTTAGGATAAAACTGTATAGAGTTTTCTCCCATGTAAATACATATCTTGAGTCATGAGAGAAATGTTGGTTCAGCAAAAAACAGAGAATAAAAATCAGGTTGTTTTGGACAAATGCTCAGGCCATTGTAAACATAAAAAAAATAGAATTTGCTTACTAATGTTTTATTTATGTCTAATTAATTATAAGTGAGCAAATTCAAACACACCTTATGTTCATTCCACTTAACTCATTTCATTTTGTCCAAAGCACAAAAAAAATTAAAACCATGTATTAAAATGAACATTTTTTTAAAAAAATTAATCAAGCAACCAAAATTTGATAAACGTTTGACATTTACACAACACAAAAACACAAAAATAAACCCAAATAAACCAAAAACAAACCAAACTAAAAACAAAACACAAACTAAAGCAAAAACTGAACCATAAACAAACTACAAAAACAAACAAACAAACAAACAAACAAACAAACAACAAAACAAAAAACAAACCAAACTTTAAAATAAAACACAAACTAAAAAAAAAATCAAACAAACAAAAAAACATAAACAAACAAACAAACAAACAAACCACAAACGGCTTGGATGTAGGTGTGGCTAATTCTACAAATATCTAAGTGTGATAAGAAAAAAAAAAAACGAGATATATTGGGTGTTGTCTATCAAGCCTTGATAAGCTGGGTGAACATCAAGTGTCATAACTCAGCCATTGTCTAACACCATAAAAAGCATTAAAAAAAATAAAATAAAATCACTAAATGCCATCAGGCCTTTGGGTGACCAAGCACTTTAGTGCTTCCAGCCACTGCTAGTTGTGTATATCATTCCCAAGGGAAATGTCTCCAGCTGTTCCCTGGGGTGAACGCATCCACTCAGCGGTCACGTGCAATAGCCCTCCTGCAGATCCTATTGTGAGGGAGCAATTACAATGTGCTGGAATACCAGTGAAAAAACAAACAATAAAACAAGAGTCTCTGAGGTGTTTTGTGCAATTCAGGGCTGAGAGGAATTGGCTCACCCAACGCAGTTTTACTCACTTGTTCCAAACCCATATGACTTATTTTACAGAATAAAGGTACAAAAGCTGTCACTGGGGTGGTACCTTTTCAAAAGGTACACTTTTGTACCTACTGGGTTCTAATATGTACACTTTAAGTACTAATATGTACCTTTAAGGTACCAAAATGGACCCTTAAGGTACAAATATGTACCTTTTGAAAAGGTACCGCCCCAGTGACAGCTTTTGTACCTTTATTTCTGAGTGATAAAACAGAAAACAATGGGTACCAAGACTGTGAGTGCAAAAATGATCAATTAACATGATCAGATGTGCATCAAAATGCAACAAATGTCAATGAGTCTCATCATGAGAATAATAAATCTGTGAATAATGACCTAAATTTGGCTTATTCCCAGGGTCATTATAGTCAACTAAAACCATAGATTATTAAATTATATAATAAAAATCATATATTTTGTTAATTAAAATGAAGTAAATTAATTTGTTTTTTAATCTAGTTACCAGGACAGCATTTCTCATTTTGTTTACTATTCACTAGTGTGTGATGTATTAAAATAACAAAAACTGTAACAAAAAATAATAAAAACTATGTATTAGTTATTTTTAGATATTTAAAAAAAAACTAATAAAAACACAATTATATAGTTAAAACTGTAACTAAAATTACACTCTAAAAAATAGGGCACAATATACTGTATAATTTAAAGGGATTTTTCCGTATTTTTTTTTTTTTTACCAGTATTTTGAATTTTACACTTCATTGCATTGTGTTTTAGAGTTAAGAGAAATGTCTGTAAAATTAATGGATAATGTTGTGTGTAATGAGCTGCCAGTACCTTTTCTGTTATTTTATGGATTTATTTTTACATTGAAAAAGGAAATGAAAAACATTAATCAAAAACTACAATAGTATTGCAACAATACTAAACAATACTGCATTTTCCTCACACACAGGCTCCAAAACAGTACTGTTAAAGTGTTCAGTAAGAAAACCGAACAAGAGAATGAGAGCCCAAGAAACATTTTCTTACAATTTATTTCAGTTTTATGACATAAAGAGTTATTCTTGGTCAGGAAACAAACACAGAACGATTGAACAATTGAACAAACCCCTCCAAAATGTTAGAGAAGCACTTGAAACAGGTGTTTTCATGAAGGGCTGGCAACGTAGTGAGTCTACAGTGAGAACAAACTGAACCTTTGTGTGACCATAACAAACAGCAATTACAGTACAATAAGCCAGGAACAGTCATGGCAGTGACAGTGATAAAAGTCATGCTGGGTATCAAAAAGTCCTCCCAACTATTACATGTGTGCTATGACAAACTCTGAAGGACGGAATTCCTGCTGGTGATCTGCCCTGAAGTTAAAGAAAGGCTCTGGAATGCAGCTGTGAATGGATTCTATTGCAGCATGTGATGCTTGGCCAAGAACTTGACAGACCTGAAACCTGGGATCCAAGTACTGGCACATTCCAATCTAAAATCAAACAAAAATAGCATGGAAAAAAATACAGCATGATCTCTTCAATCTGTTAAAAACCAAAAGGATTTTGTTTTCTTAAACCTCATTTATTAATATAACTCCAAATACCTTTACATATACTGCACATATATAAAAGTCACTGTATGTATTGCCGTCTACATATGCGTTCTCCAGTGTTAAGGCACATAACATATATTCCACATTGTATAAAACGGTTTTCTTGTGTATACTAAAGCACTTCGGCACATACAAACATTGCCTTTATCAAACTACGAAAATAAAATAATTTCGGATGCTATAAACATTACACTTTCAATGAAACGAAAATATTGCTCAAAGCGGCAAACGCTGAACCTGAGCTGTGCAGAAGAAAAACTGAATGGACAAAGTACTTGTGTGCTTTATATTAGCTTCTTTAGGGTTTTACTGTAGTATCCACATACACATACAGAGAGAACCAGTCAATTTTTCCCCCCTCACACCCAGCTTAATACTGCATCAGCCTCTAGATACACCTCAAAAAACATGAGTTTTTGTGTTTATGAATGACAGGAAACTACAATTGAGATGCTTTCTAATGTAACACCCCTGTATTTTTGGTCTGAGCACATTCTGTTCACACCATTTGTTGTGTAATGAACACAAAATATCTCATAATCCTCCTGGTAGGCTGTTCATAAATCAGCGGTTTTGATAGCGACTGCCCAAATGAGATCCCGAATGAACAGATTGGCGAGGCCTTGAGGTTATGCGAGCACAGCATGACAAATCATCTCATAAAAACTATTTTAGCATCTCTCTAAGGGACTCTATAATACGCCACACCCCTGACATTTGCGGAATTGTGGAATATTCTCTTACGGAACAAACGGATAACCACCCATGTGCTCGTCAGAACCGTTCATTACACATATTACAGCTTTAAAACAATAAGTCACAAAGTCAGTCCGTTAATTCCCTTAGAACAGACTGATCAAAATGGAATGTTTTCCAGAACGCATGCTGGCGTTCCTGAGGGCGAGCAAAACACTATTGCATACAAAACATGATTCCTGTCATGGTTTGGGAATAGAAACTTGAGCGGTGAGGGCAAAAAGACACTTAAAGAGATAGTTCAGCCAAAAATGATATTTCTATTATTGTGTACTCACCCTCAATGACATTCCAAACGAATATGACTTACTTTCTTCTGTGGAATACCAAAAAACTATTTTTTGTCCATGCAATGAAACTCAATAGGGTCCAAATTGTATTAGACCCCATTGACTTTCACTGCATGGGAAAAAAAGTTATTTTGTGTCAAACAGAGGAAATTCAAAGAGATTTGGAATGACACAAGAGTGAGTAAACAATAATAAAAAAAAGGTGTCATTTTGCCTGAAATATACCTTTAATAACAGAGTAGCCCGCCCTGAGCCAGTTAAATTGCTAATCAATAAAGTGATCAGCCTGAGCAAGCGGTTACAGTACAAATGCTCCAGCGGTCATGTGCTTCTTGCATCTTTGGTCAAGGATCATGTATAGAGTAAACAGTAGAAAAATACAATCATAGCAAATAGCAGATGCAGCATATATATAATCTCAACAGATCAGGTCTTTAAAAAAAGGCCTAAAACAAATAGCGTAAAGTGGCCTTTCTGTTCGCACATGTACTGAATCAGGCCACCTCCCAGGATCCTTAACTGTCAAATCAGCTTGATGCATCGGCCTCTATTTCCTTAAGCACTCTGCACTATGACTGAATGAATAGAACTATATATAAAAAAGCAAAAGTGAAATCCTATCCTGCAGGAATGCGTGTAGAAACAAAAGCAGCAGCAAAAAGTAAAGAAAAAGACAGATACTTGAGCTGGAACCTGCCATAAGCACCATCTGTATATGCGTGCAAAGCTCAACTGCGCCAGAGGACAGTTTTCTTTTACACGATAATACTTGACCCTAGTAAGTCAGTAATGATGTTGGTGTGAGATACTGACATTTTAACATCTGGTAGGTGTCTAAGAGCTTGTCTAAGTGTCATGCATAGTCCTTTGGACAGCATCAACAAATGTAGAGTGCATCTCTTGCTCAGCACTAAAGTCATCAGGGGACCTAACAACAAACACAACACTTCAAGGAGTATTTAAGGAATTCCACTAATACTTTACAAATAGGGTACATAAATCATGTACTAATACTTGAACTAATGGGGAATGTACTCACAGACTAGTTAAGAACCAATTAAGAGCTAGAATGAGATATGACTGGAATCAGAGGGAGTCATGTGAATAATGGCCACTTTAACTACATGTTTGATAGTTAATGCATTAGATTGGCTGTATGACAAAGAATTTGAAGTAGCAAAAAAACCTTAATTAGATTTTAAATGGGATTATTCATTTAAATGATACAATAATGTTCTTAATGAAACTAAAGATGTGTACGTGAAGCAAATGTTACTCAGGCGTTAAAATCATGCATCTTTAATAAAAGTCAGAGCAGGTTTTGCCACTTCACATTCTTTGATGATGTAAAAGCAGTTTTTAGTGACTCCTGTCTAAAATTATTAGTTCTTGATTAGTTCATGCCTTTATTCGATCAGGACTTCTCATGTACACTTTTTGTAAAGAGTTACCAAAATTCCTCTAGCTAATGACACTGAAGGGTACCATAATTTTTTCGTTCTGGGATGGGAATGTAGTGCTATCAGCAGTGTCTAATGGTAGGACAGAAAGGTTTTTAAAGTGCGCCCAGGTTAAACATCCAGGTTCAAATAAACAGATAAAGGGATGTCTCTGGACTGCCTCTGCTTTGAGATACAAACCTCCTCCACTTTTGAGATGTTTTTAAAAAACAAAATAAAAATTCAGTCATTAATCATAAGACCATCCAGTTTGCATATGCTGGCCACTCGCTCTCCAAAAAAAAAAAAAAAAAAAAAAAATCTAACCTTTATACATCTAAAAATATATATATATGTAGTACCAACCTATATCTTCATAAAATAATATTGAATATATAATATTTCTTAAAGCTAACGTGCAAATTTGAATAAGCGTAACAGGTAGAAAGCATCATAGAAATGTTGTTTTGAGTGAATGTTCTTGTAGGCAGCAAGTTGACTGGTTGTGATCCACATCCCCGGCCTGTTTCAGTAGAGACTTTTGGTTTGAATGGTCCTCGTCTTCCAGCTTTTGCCCCAAAAAAAAGCTGGGTGGTGTCATGAGGTGCATAGTCTCTGTTTGAGGAAGCAAGGGAGTGGAGGTGAGCAACTCGACCTGACAGAGGTCTGTCGGGCTCAGCGGGACCTCCAAGCCTGTGCTATCCAAAATAGTCCTGGAGGCTGGAGTGTCTTTGGTGTACGGCAGAGTGCCTGCAGCGGGACACGAAGGTTCCTTCACGCAGTGTAAGTTCTCCGATAGAGGGCCATCTGAGCCCTGTCTGCAGGACTGAACTTTTCCCTGCATTCTCAAGTTGAGTGTGATATGGTTTTCAGAGTTTTTTGAGCTTAAAGGTGTGTCCCGCATCTCCATGCTCTTTGATGGGATGGGGCTGGATATAGCTTTCTCCTTCTGTTTGGTGCTACTCATGTGGGCTTGCTTTACCCTGGGCCTGTAGTCCTTCTGAAGGGGCCTGCAGAGAGGGAAAAATGGGGCACGGGGGGGAAACAGTGACCCGAGGGAGCCCAGCTTCATCTGACTCAGGAAGATCCTGCGCATGTCCATTGGCAGTTTGTCCAGTTGTCTTCCCACGTGGACAGGGTTTGGGAATAGATTTCCCTGACAAGCTCTATAAAAGTATCTGAGACATGAAAACAACAAAGAGTCAGTAAAAACTAAAACTCCCATGACCCATGAGCACTGCAGTTACATGGCCACTGGCAGCAGACACCAGCCCCAACAATATGATTTGCGTCTTAGAAAGCACAAAAATAACATTGTTTTAATGACACACACACATATATATATATATACCATATATATACATATATATATATATATATATATATATATATATATATATATATATATATATATATATATATATATATATATATATATATATATATATATATATATATATATATATATATACACATACATACATATAATATATATATCAAAAAAGTTGGGACCCTGTACAAATTGTGAATAAAAAACAGAGTGCAATGATGTGGAAGTTTCAAATTTTCAATATTTTATTGAGAATACAACATAGATGACATATCAAATGTTTAAACTGAGAAAATTTATAATTTTTAAGGGAAAAATAAGTTGATTTAAAATTTCATGGCATCAACACATCTGAAAAAAGTTGGGACAAGGCCATGTTTACCACTGTGTGGCATCCCCTCTTCTTTTTATAAACGTCTGGGGACTGAGGAGACAAGTTGCTCAAGTTTAGGAATAGGAATGTTGTCCCATTCTTGTCTAATACAGGCTTCTAGTTGTTCAACTGTCTTAGGTCTTCTTTGTCGCATCTTCCTCTTTATGATGCGTCAAATGTTTTCTATGGGTGAAAGATCTGGACTGCAGGCTGGCCATTTCACTACCCAGATCCTTCTTCTACGGAGCCATGATGTTGTAATCGATGCAGTATGTGGTCTGGCATTGTCATGTTGGAAAATGCAAGGTCTTCCCTGAAAGAGACGACGTCTGGATGGGAGCATATGTTGTTCTAGAACTTGGATATACCTTTCAGCATTGATGGTGCACTCATGCAACCCCATACCATCAGAGATGCAGGCTTCTGAACTGAGCGCTGATAACATCTTGGGTTGTCCTTGTCCCCTTATTCCAGATGACATGGTGTCCCAGTTTTCTGAAAAGAACTTCAAAATTTGATTCGTCTGACCACAGAACAGTTTTCCACTTTGCCACAGTCCATTTTAAATGAGCCTTGGCCCAGAGAAAACGCCTGCGCTTCTGGATCATGTTTAGATATGGCTTCTTTTTTTGACCTATAGAGTTTTATCTGGCAATGGCGAATGGCACGGTGGATTGTGTTCACCGACAATGTTTTCTGGAAGTATTCCTGAGCCCATGTTGTGATTTCCATTACAGTAGCATTCCTGTATGTGATGCAGTGTCGTCTAAGGGCCTGAAGATCACGGGCATCCAGTATGGTTTTCCGGCCTTGACCCTTACGCACGGAGATTGTTCCAGATTCTCTTAATATTTGGATGATATTATGCACTGTAGATGATGATAACTTCAAACTCTTTGCAATTTTTCTCTGAGAAACTCCTTTCTGATATTGCTCCACTATTTTTCGGCGCAGCATTGGGGGAATTGGTGATCCTCTGCCCATCTTTACTTCTGAGAGACACTGCCACTCTGAGAGGCTCTTTTTATACCCAATCATGTTGCCAGTTGACCTAATAAGTTGCAAACTGGTCCTCCAGCTGTTTCTTATATGTACATTTAACTTTTCCGGCCTCTTATTGCTACCTGTCCCAACTTTTTTGGAATGTGTAGCTCTCATGAAATCCAAAATGAGCCAAAATTTGGCATGACATTTCAAAATGTCTCACTTTCAACATTATGTTATCTGTATTCTATTGTGAATAAAATATAAGTTTATGAGATTTGTAAATTATTCCATTCCTTTTTTACTCACAATTTGTGCAGTGTCCCAACTTTTTTGGAATCGGGTTTGTATATACACAAATGAGATTTTAATATTTCAACAATTTCACATTTTTAACATTTAATTTTCATTTTTTAAAAATGTGAAACATTTATTTAAAAATATTTTATAAATATCTCCTTTAATTTAGTTTTTTTAAATTATTTAATTATCAACTTAATTATTAACTATATATAATATAATATACAACACTAAATTAATAGGAAAGTGTTTTCTAATTCTAATTCTAAATTCTAAAGCACTTTGAACTAAACTGCAAAACATTACTGGACCAAATTCAACTTATAGAAATATATTGGCATAAATATTCCTCATTTGAATGCAAATATATAAATTGGTGTGCAAAAAATGTTTGGTTCAATTAACTTCATTTAAATAAAATACTTCCAACAGGGTTTAATAACGGTTATAGATACCTGGGAAGAAGTGCGGCAATAGGTGTGACAACACACAGCAGGTAGAATATAGGTTCTCCCAGCAGCCTCTGCATGGTCCAATAAGGATTGGAGGGAGAGAAACAGGCTGGGCAGGAAGCATTGTAGCACAGTGCCACAATAAAGAAGAGAGCTATACTGAAGCCAATCGACACCCAGTTCATCCACGTCTGTGAAATAATTAGACAATCAAGGCAGGGTTAACAAAGAGTTGCTAAATTGCCTGAAGTAGATATTTTATAAGTGAGAACTAAGAAACCTAAGAACACTGGATCAAACGTGTTTCTAGTCATTTCCATTACATAATTCCATCTCCAAGTTTATGATCTTCTGCTGTACAAAAGCAAAGCTTTAACAAAAGTAAAGCTTGTTGTTTCAATCCTGCTTTTCCCAGTCAGTCACATTTTGGAACTGAAATGGGCTGTGCATGGAAATGCACTTTCACTTCGAATGCGCAAAGG
The DNA here is from genome assembly GCF_018340385.1 of Cyprinus carpio. NCBI lineage: Eukaryota > Metazoa > Chordata > Actinopteri > Cypriniformes > Cyprinidae > Cyprinus > Cyprinus carpio. Next base: position 20,720,932 of record NC_056602.1, on the reverse strand, counting down.
GCGACAACCTTGCACATGTACTTTGGCCTCAACGTTGCCCTCACCTCAAATAACCTAATAGGCGTTCACTCACTCTCTTCAGTACATGTGTTCATTTTCCCATGCAGCACGTGGAACGATGAAGCTGCTAGCCCAGCTACTTGGAAACATTTACTCTGTACTTGAGCCGTTTACTGTGAAGAACAGCTTCTTTCACACCAGAAGCCATCATCATGTCCGAAAAGACAGCGATGCTGCAGAGGACATTTTTCACGCACCGAAACTTGTCATCTGAAAATTTACAGCGCCGGTGTAATGGAAAAAGCTCTAATCCAATTCACGGTCATAAATCTAAAACAGCGACTCAAGAAAAGAGGGAAAAATAGAGGAGAATCAGGTAAAGGCTGCACACATACATAAATGCAGTTTGCAATACGCCACAGGACATGCGTCAGAAAAATCAACTATGAGCTTTGGCCACCCTGTGTGTGAAGGCCAAGTGTACACCACCGTGGTGAGTCTGCACCGGCTGTCAGGCTGATGTATGGCTCCTGATGGCGCAGTATCTCCGGGTTCAAAACAATCATGGAGGCTCCCTGCATAAATGACTCTGGTCGTGTCAGCATCATTCTGGTCTTCCTCGCCACAGAGTTCACCCTCATTTTGTACTTGGAGAAAGAAAGGAAAGGCTCGCTTTCTCTATCCCCTTGTACATGTGTGTGAGATGGGTTTTTGATTTCAGCAAATCTAAAGCACTTCATCATTTCCAAATCCTAACCATTGTCAGATGATTCGTACACAAGATGTATATATACTCATACATACTGCGACACCCTAACAGATTGTTTTAGAGGAAGTTTAAGCAACAATGACGTATGAAGTAAATGGGTTAGTGCAGAAGAACCATGAAGATTGAGTTTTAGGAGTGAGTATGACTGAGTTTTAGCCACTACATCCTATTACATTTAGCATAATATAAAACAAGACTCACCCAGGTTTTGGTTTCTATGCCTAAGTGCAGCAAAATGGTGAAGAGTGCCAAGGTGGTGATGGGAGTGCCCCATGTAAACAAATCCACATCAGAGTCAACGTAAGTCTGCAAATATATGACATGCACACAACACTGTTGATTACTTACAGAATTCTGTAGTTCTTTAGATTTCTAAATTGTGCCATGAATTTAAATATTTTAATTATTTGGTTACCTTAATTTTTTATTTTACTTGAAGAGCCATGGATTTTGCATGGAAATTTTAGCGAATACTCAGAACATTCTAATCACACTTACAAAGTAAGGGATGAAGAAACAGATGAGGCTTTGGTAGAAGGCATCAATCATGTTCATCCAGAACATGTAGGGTTTATATTCCTGTAAAAGAAATTCAAACAATCAGATCCAGGCACAAACCATTCCACTATTCCAGACAACCATGTCTTGTTATAATGTCATTAGATGTTCCATTAATGTAGTCACTGAACGCAAATAAATGGTTTCTGAATAAATCAAGTCAAAGGAAGACCTCTGCAGAGGCGTATGGTTAGCAAAGCAGAGGCAACCGCTGCAGTTTAATTATCCCAGGTTGCAAAATTTCATCACTCTCAAGACGATTAGTGGTTTTTATAAAATGTTTGCTCTTGCTTGTGCTGTTTTCTCCCTCATGAAACTCAGCACAGAATAAAAGACCCATTTTGAAACCAGTCAGCAAAAAACAATCAAAGCAATAACTATGGCAAGCGCTGCAAGGGTAATATACTTCATCTGCTTATATAGGAAGCGCTGACGGTGCAAACCGCAGGCAACTCATGTGTGAATACACATGGCAAAACGCTGTTCATGGGTTTTTATTTACCATTTACATTACACTTTCAATAGCCTTTTCGCTCCCAATTATAATTGAATTTATGCAGTTCACGGATGGTGTAATTATGTTCTATCCAATCAGCATGTACCTCTGAGTTTTGTCCATTCATGTAGAGCTGCGGCAACTCCTGCAGGGTTTCTGCTGACACATCTTTGTCCAGGGTGCCGGTGACGAGCTGAGGGAATGCGGAGAACATCAGGTTGAAGAAGATCAGGTACCACTGATCAACCATGGATGACCCAGAGAACCCACAGTAGAACTGATACCAGAAGATGAGGGCAACGAACATCTAGGGTAAGAGAGAAAGACAAAAGACAATAGAGGAGAAAAAAAGGTGAGAAAAGACAAAAAAAAAAAAAAAATTCTACAATGAGGTCGGCAGCTGTTGCCTCATTATAAGTCATGCATCTTCATTATGTCCAAGACAGTTCTAGGACCTCCCCAAGAATAGATCTTCATTAATCAAAAAGTATATGAAGAACAGACAACAACGTTTAAGAGCTTCTAGCGATAAACTATTCACATCATGAAATTTCAACCTGTTAAACTGGATGCATTATTACACGGCTCTCTGGAATACTCTATTTGAATAAAGATTGAGCCAAAAAATTTTTTTAATATAATGGCTGAAGTATCTGTAGGTTTGAAGCATTAATACTTTTAGCAACATAAGTTATATTTTAAAGAACATAAGACAAATTCATTAACAAACCAAATATATAAACTCATATTTAATTATTAAACATTGGCTGTTCATGGGTATTTATTTACCATTTACATTACACTTTTAATAGCCTTTTCGGTCACAATAATAATTTAATTTATGCTGTTCATGTATGGTGTAATTGTTTAATTGTGTAATTTAATGTTTAATGGTTAAACAGTATAAAAGTAATGTTAAACAATTTAACGTTAAACAAAATTTTAACACATCAGAATGTTCATTTGAACTTTACTAATTGTGATTAGCGCTGGATGATACAGATGACAAAGATTTAAGATATTCAAAAAAAAGTGAATTTAACTTCTAGCACTCATTCTCTTTTTCAAATAATCAAATATTTCCAAATCAAATCAATGTTTAATTCCTATTTATGTATCTCTTAGCCATGCAGTAAGCATGATAATATCCAGCAAGCTTGTCATTACTACAAAATAAACCTTAATTCAGTATGATACAATACTGATCACCGTCTGAGAGTTTATTTTTGTACATATATGTATTATTCCTGCCATATTGTTTTTCAAAGTCCTTTTACAGTAGCTAATAACCTGTATAATAATGCTAACTATAATCAGAAATTAGCAGGGTCTCACAGCATTTTTGTAGAAGAAGTAGAGGATCATGTTGGCGAGACGAGAGTAACACCAATGGCCGTGAACCAAGAGCAGCTTCTGCAGGTATCGAAACCGTGGCAGGGCAAAGTCACTGGCCATTACTGCCTATGAAAACAATGTGAACAGAACAGTGAAGACAATAAATGTTAATACAAGTTTCTTTACAATTAAAACTATTTTAACATAGCAATGGACCACACTAGTGCATGAATAGGCTTGTACAAAAGTATGTTATGATTGTGCAAAAGTATACATGTTAAATAATCAGGAAGGTAAAAAAATGCACTCCTTTCCTATAATGTTACATGTTGTCCCATTGAGTTAAAGCATTCAACCACATTCATATGACATCTGCCTTGAGGCCCAAGATCTATCAAGTGAGACACACAAACATGGTGGCATGGCATCCATATACATTCATAAGACAAAAGATTAACATCAGCCTGGTGACAAAACACATTTTTGCATAAAAGAATTATGAAAAGCCTTTCTGACTGGAATCTGGTGAAAATGATCCCCCGTCCATCACCCATCTATTCTTTATCATATGTTTTCGACAGTTGCATGCGTCAGGCAGTTAACATGTCATCTATCAGAATGACAGATACTGCTTTGTCGCCTCTAATTGCGTTTGGGATTTTAATCAGTTACGATAGGCCTGACACCACCATCAGCAATGTTCTCCATCCTCGTTGTCATTCTTTCCACATCATGAAAGCAAAAAAAAAAAAAAAAAAAAAAAACAACAGGTGAGATCAGTTGTTACCCTACTATGTTTGGTAAATTATGGTCTATGGGACAGAGTCATAAACAGATTCTCATTAGGGTTGTTAATACCAAGCGCTGACCTCAACATGATCTCAGATAAGAAGAGCACTTTGGCACACAGTGAAGAGTGGTGCCTCATTACGTCCAGATCTTTCGCTGAATTAATTAATCTGCGTGGCGCATGAGACAGTGTGTCAAACAGATGATCTCATGGCGCTTCCTGTCCCTCTTCTCACCTTAACAGAATGTGTATTATGTAGGCATGCCACTAAGAACAGAGCTGGGGGGGGTGGGTAAGCTATTTGCGGGCAAAGTAGAGATTTTCTGAGAAACCAGAAGGAGATAGGCTGTTCCCAGAGATGAACAAGAGGAGGGCGCTTTATAAATGATCTGCTGAAGGAACCATATGCTGCATGTGGCCCATACAAAGCAAAACTGCTGCCACTGCACACAGTACATTTAGGTAAACTGTCCTTAAGAAAAGGCATGGGTCAATATATCAAGGGAAGAGTCAGTTTTTCCAAATAGTTCTGCTTTAGAACCCAGATTTCAAATCATGTAGCAATTTAATACAGCACCAAACTTCTTTATTGTAAAAACTAAAAATATTGGCTAAAATCAAGCAACTTTCTAGCTTTTTTATTTTATTATTTTTTTTAACAGCGGTTTCAAAATTCACCTACAAGTAACTGTATGCAATTTATACTGAATACATGTACACTTAACACTACCATTCAAAATTTTAAGGAAAATAATACTTTTTCAAAAAGGATGCATTAAACTCATCTAAAGTGAATAAAGACAATTATAATTACAAAATTAACATTCTTCTGTTCTTTTGAAAAATCAATTGATCAAAAAATACAGATTTTTTTTTTTATCAATTTCCATAAAATAGTTAGCAGTCAATAATAGTTAACGGTCTTCGACACTGATTATAAATGTTTCTTAAGCAAAATAAATAACATTTTCAAAAATATTGAAACAGAAAACTTTATTAATTAAATAATTATTTTAAATTGAAAAAATATTGCAGTTTTAAAACTGTATTTTTGTTAAAATAAATGAAGACTTGATGAGCAAAAGACTATTAAAAATAATATTATATAAGGACTAGAGCATTTGTCAGATGTGTCAAGCACATAAAATCAAATTGTGATAGCTGTTATTTAGCACTGCACATTAATATAAAAACAAAAACATAAATTGTGTTCAAACTCTGTAATTTATGCAGTAAAACGCATAATTTATGCTGTATAATTGGGTTGTGAACCACTGGTGTAAGGTACCATTTCTTAACTGTCTGAGTACAGGCTGTCTCTGTATCTTGGCCAAAACATCTTCATAAAACATGAATTATGTATATCCAGAACCATGGTGCATTAACTCTGCAGTCCTGCTTTGCAATGTTCATTCCTCTTGTACTTTACACTTAAGGCAGAGCGTAAAGTGTGGCCACAATGTATGCCTCCCCAATCCCCTTTCAAACACCTTTATCAGCATTACTTCCATCTTTTTAGTTTCTCCTTACCTGCATGCCCTCCTGTCCAGAGATCCCCACCCCTACATCAGCCACTTGGATCATACTAACATCATTAGCTCCGTCACCTAGGATGAATGAGAAAAACAGACACAAAAAGAGTGTGAGAAAGAGGGGCAAGTGAGTTATCAATTCTGTTTCACTCTGCACAATGTCAGCCTGCATTAATGCAAATATTGCGTCAGCAGCAAAGTGCTCTGCTGGCAAAAACAAACAACATAAATTATCCACAAAAGAGCCCAGAAACAAGCTGTGGTTTCTGAAATTAACTGGAATGACAGTGCATTAGCAGGGTGACATGACTTTACATCAGTGTCACCTTTTACACATCTGAAAAATGCTTACTACAAACTCAAATCACACAAGAACCCAAAGAGGGGGCAGTCATGCTAAAGTCTGCATTTCATTCATCAGTTCAAGTTTAAGTCTGAGCTGCAAATTGGTAAAGGAATGCTCAACTAGCAAAGTATCTAAACGCTTCAAATTAACTTCTTGACTGAAAATCAAATATGTTGGCTTTGTTTCATCTTGTTCTATATAATTAAAGTTTTAAACTTCAATTAAGCCCTACTTAAACTAAATGAGGCACACTGTTAAACTATTAAACTGAAACCTCAAACAGAAAAGGGCATAAAGACAAAAATGTTGGCTTTAAGACCTATCTGAAAGAAAGAAAAAAAAAGCCTTCACTTTTAATGGTTATATAGCAGTAAGCAGACTAGTAGTTAGTTAGAGTGGGATAAAAGGTTGTTTGTGTTTGATTGCTGGAGTTTGAAATCATTAACATTATGAAACAGACTCAAAACATTCATAACTCTTGAATATTTCTGATTGTCTGCTGCATGCAAAGCCTCAGTCCAAACAGTTAGAAGTAGTAAGCAATCAAGTCAAAACAGAGACATAATATTCAAAATATCTGATCACAGGAAAACTTAGTTGAGTTAGACATAAAAAAAAAACCCAGAGCTAAAACAGATTGAAGAACTACAGCAAATTTGGTGGATATCACTAAAAAAAAGGGCTCCTGGAGCAGTTAGAGTGAAATAAAATAAAAATAAGCACAAAAAAAATTTACCTTTTTTTTTTAATAATTAAAATCTAGTCTGACCGCCCCTGTATATAAACATAAGAATGAAAGGTGTGGCCATTATGACAGCAATGTGACAACACAATTACATGATTACGAACTGCAAACTGACAACATTCTGTCTGGTGAGAGGCAGAGTGTACTTCAGATAACATAATGTGTGTTCAAAGATGTTTATCTTGGACCTTTGAATTTGCCTTGAGGAGGTTTTTAAAATCATCCTCTGCTGCCTGAGGCATAAGGCACAGTGCTGACTTGACCCCAAGCTATCATCAAAAGCTGACTTTCAAGCTAAAAAGCTAGTACGCTTTGAAGTATATAGAAAAGTAATAGCCTGCTGAGACTTTGTCCAAACTGAAACAAACAAACATGGCAGCCAAATTCAACAAGACCACCTTTATTTGAAGTACACCAACAAAGCAAATATGCTTAGCGTGAGAACCGGTAACATCTGCTGCGAACGTGTCTGTACACCATAAATGTCCATTCATTAGAGTCATGTGGTGAAGACGGCAAGGCTCTATTTTTTTCTGTAAAGAAGTCTGTCAATTTCAGGGCTAAGGAGTTTATTTACAGCACCACTGAGGGTCGTTTGAGCACTCCCTCTCTCATTCCCATCCAAAATGACAGTGTTAATGTTTAATAAAAACCTGCTCCTGTCTTTCCATGAGACATAAATGAATTACAAAATCTTTATCAAGGCGGAGGGAATGACCTGAGGTAACCTGCTCTTTCTGCATGCAGGTGGCTCAGTCTTGATGCACCTTGCATCTCTCTCTCTCTCCCTAAAGCCATCTGGATAATTAGCTAGAGTGCTGCGTAGGCTTGTAAATGTGGCATTTTGCGCTGGGGAAAGGACAGACATGTGCTGTCCAGTCACCACTGAAATGTTTACTTGGCAACACCGGAGACCATTAATTTCCAAATACAACTTGTCAATCAAAAAGTACGAGAAACAACCAAAAAAAGAACATCTATGCTACCAATTTTACCCATTTTGGGCATCTTATAAAGAAACAACCAGTTATTGTTTAACTCTTTCCCCACCAGCATTTAAAAAAAAAAAAAAAACATGCCAGCCACCGCCAGTGATTTTGATGATTTTCACTAAAATTTGATGTCCTACAGTATATTTTGCTATATAAATATTTTAAAATGCAATACACCAAAATAAAGATCAAAGCCTCTACTTTAAAACAAAAAATCTGTTTTATTCTAGCTTAAAGCATTCTTTTTTTTTATATCAACAATGGCATATAGGTAGGTAGGTTTAAAAAAAATTATAATTTTGAGCAAAATGGTGAGAAAATCTAATTTTTATCAAAAACTACACCTGGATAATATTCAGTAGGATTATCAAAGCATAAATCCAGTAAATCGCTTCCATCAACACCTCCAAAGCTTGCACAGCCATATACCACTTCCTGGATCATCATTTTACTTTGTAACATTATGCAGTTTTCATTTATATGCTGTCTATTGCTGATCACATTATTTATCAAATGCATCTGTTTACATAAGAGATTGCTAGTTTTTCCATCCTGTTCACATGTTTTTTGTTTGAGAGGTTTTGTACTCGTTCAGAAGATGTGTAATAGCACCCCCTAGTGTATAACAGTGAAAACATGAAAAGCTGTAAAAACTTGTCTTTGGCGGGGAAGCGTTGTCTTCTAAATTACGAGATAACTATCAATGGTGGGGAAAGAGTTAAAGGGACAGTTCAGGCAAAAATGAGAACTCAGTCATCCTTTACTCACCCTCATGTCTTCTCAAATCCGTTTGAGGACATGTTTTGTACTGATCACAATTTTCCATGCAATTACAGTGAATGGAGACAAGCTTTCAAGCTTCAAAAAGATACAAACGTTTCAGAAAAGTGGTACATTATTATGCACTGAATCAGTGAGCGGAACTCCTTTGCTAGATTCAGAAAGGAATCATTCACATGAGCTTTGTGAATCATTTAAAACATACCACTCAAGGACAAACTTGGGCACATTCAAAGATTTTAAGCGAAAACCCATTTTGTTCGGACAAAATTTCATACTTTTTTCCCCCTCATGAGTCTTTTTTAAAACATGTATGAATGGACCTTCTGAATAAAATATTTGCCTAGTGATATAAATGTCTTTACCATCACTTTTGATCAATTTAACACATTTTCTGAGAAAAAATTCAAAAAGCTTTTGAAAGGTAGTGTCCAAACTATTCATGTTTTCTTTTGAAAGTAGGGATTAAAAGAAAAATCTTTCAATTATTAGGATAGACTTTGTTGGATTGACAATTTTTCCTCACATAGACTATTTTAATGGTGCTCATTGGTGTCCTTTCTGGAGCTTCTCGAGGCTCTGGTTATGTAATTGCATGGAAGACAGTGAGGGTGACTCTTCAATTCTGGGGGAGCTATTCCTTTAAACACAGTCACTAGCATTAGTACTGTGGAACACAGTGAAGTTCATTTGTGTGTATTATCTTAGCTGCAGTTGTGTGATGTTTATGGCCACTAGGGAGTCATCACTTGCACTTTTTTCATGCAACAAATTCAGCTAAATGAAACACTGTTAAAAACTCACTTGAGATTAAGAATTTGCAAAAAAACACTAGATTAAAAAACAACCAAACACATCCAACCACTTACCTATTGCCAGCGTCATGACCTTGAGCTTGTTACGCACTAACTTGACCACCATGCTCTTCTGCAGGGGCGTCGAGCGACAGCATAGAACGGACCTGCAACTTCGAGCCACAGCCAGGAAGTCGTCCTCCAAACTCTTGTCCAGTGCGTAGGCCAAGGTTCGACCGTCGATCACAAGCCCTAGCCGGTGCACCAGGAAGGGGCTGGAGTGGCCAGAGGAGGCCGGGGAACACATTGGAGAAGAGAAGTGGATGCCAGCATAGTCTCTAGTTGCTTGAGGATCTGGTCGAGGGTTGCAAAGGAACTTCTTCTGGATGTACTGCAGACTGTTCTTGAGCAATACAGCACAGGCCTCCTAGTAAGAGTTCACAAACAAACAAAAAAAAAATCTGGAAGGTCATAAAAGGACGTCGAGAGTTAAACAACATCTGGCAAACAGAGAAATTACCCCCATTCCCATTAAAAAAAAAAAAAAAAAAAAAAAAGGAAGATGCCTCTGCTCGGAAATGCAACAAAACAGATCACAATTATGGTATAAATTATATAACATTTACTGTACCAAATCACTTTTATTAAAGGGATACTCCACCCAAAAATGAAAATGTTGTCATTGATTAGTCACCCTCATGTGATTCCAAACCTCTATGACTTTAAGTGAAACAAAAATCAATGAGACTGTTATTCTCAAAATGTCTTCAAAAGTAATCCAAACAGCTTGGTTCCCAACATTTTTCGAAATATCTTCTTTTGTTCCACAGAAAGAAAGAAAGTCATACAGCTTTGTAATGATGCAAAGGCGAGACTATGATGATGACCATTTTTATTTTGGGTGAACTATCCCTTTAAGCAAATAAACATTTGTTCTTACTAATACAGCAAGTCGGTGATTAATACATTCCAGTATGACAGCTCTTTGCCAGTGTGGTTTTTCAAAACAAAACTCATGGATGCATCACGTGTTCTCCAAGGAGACAAAATCATGAAACATCATGAGAGCTCATTCAAAACAGTTCAGCTGTTCTGTGAGGGAAACATCAACAGTCTAATAGTGGACATGCAGGGGAATATGCAAACAGTTTGATATATGGGTGTTTTTTTAACTATAGACACTTTTGGTCCTTTAGGTCGAAATAAATTACCTTACAAAATATTTTCATTTGTGGTGGCCAGATATGGACTTTTGATAACTGATATCTTAGAGAACAGGTTAGCTGATAAAAAGCCAATATATGCAATATCACTATTTAAAAAAGTCTATTTAAAGTAATGATTAAAGATCTGTGCATGGGCAAATTATTTATAATAAACACTGCAATATCCCATAAATATAAAAATGGTCATGACTGACTTTAATTTGAAGATAACACAGGTTACACATACTTAATTAGAACTTGAAAATTAATCAACATTAATTTTTTGCATAATTTATTGTGTGCCTGCTGCTTTTGTTCTCAGTGCTGTCAGTGTAAAAACAGAAAATGTTAACAGCAGTTGCCGATAATTAAACTTACTAAAGATGCCATTTGACAAAAAAAATAACAAAGAAGGATAAACAGAGCCATCCCAAGAGAAAAGTGTTGGGATTGGTTAGTTATATTATTATTATTATTATTAATAATAATAATAATAATAATATTTAAAAAATAAGTAACCAGCCCTTGGGAGATTAAAGTGCCCATAAAACACTCATATGGTAGATGGCTGAGGAAAAAAAAAAAAAAGAAAAAAAAAAAAAAAATAGTACAATAGTGGGAGAAATAGAACTACAGTTTGTATTTTAAAGTGGAACAATCAGACCTACAAGTTATGGACAATACCTTCAGACATTTCTGTCATTCCTGGTTGCAAAAAGCAAAACAAGAACAATAATCAAATCAGAGAATGAATTATTAAATACAAGATCAAACAGAATCTACACCAAAGATATAATATAATTATAAAAGGCTTTTTAACCCCTTGTGAGAACTGATATCAAACATCTTCCAAACTCTGTAGTTGCAAGAAAGTTGTCAGCTGGAGTGGGCAGCTTGAGAGTAATAGTTACTGTTTTAATAAGGCATGTGAGAAACAGTTCCCTGTAGTGTTGGGAATTCTGAAACACTTCAAGCAAATCAAATCTTTCAGTTCAGTTCAGTGATTATTTGTGGCCTTCAACTTCATATTGTTTGGAGAAGAGTAATCTGACCAAATGATTAACTGCAGAAGTAATCAACAGATAAATTGTTTATCAAAACAGTCATTAGATGTAGACTGTGTCTTACTCAGTCAGCATTCAGAGGGAGAAGGAAGTGAGGAGAAATAGCAGAGCCCATGAAGAGAGACTGTAGCAGTGCATGCTGGGTATACCTGTGAGTCAGCATTAAGAGTGATTATCTCCTCCTCTGGGTCCAGCAGTTTGCAGGCATAAGCAATGTTGATGGCAGTCTCTTGTTTATCTCCTGTCAGCACCCAGATCTGAAGGCCTGCTTTCCTCAGAGAGGCGATGGTCTCGGGAACCCCATCCTGAAGTCTGTCCTCAACACCAGTTGCTCCTTTTTGAAAAGACAGACAGAAAGATTTTAAGTGTCTGTTCTTAAGAACCTCTAGATATTAATAGGATAGTTCACCCAAAAATGAAAATTCTGTCATTGTTTACTGACTGTCAAGTTGTTTCAAGCTTGCATGACTTGCTTTCTTTTGCTGAACATAAAAGAAAATATCCTGAAGAATGCTGGTAACCAAACAGTTGCTGGTCCCCATTGAATTCCATGGAAAAATTACTATGAAAGTCAATGGGGACTAGCAACTGTTTGGTTACCTACATTCTTCAAAGTATCTTCTCTTGTGTTCAGAAGAAGAAAGAAACTCATACAGGTTTGGAATGACATAAATTATGACAATTTTTATTCTTGGGTGACCATCCCTTTTACACCAGGTGCAAATTAGTCCTTGATGGACTAAGAGTGTTTTAGGAACTATTATTACCCAGAAGTTGGAGGTTGGTCTCTAGTCGTAATGCAGACTCAAAAAGCAGCTCCTCCCTCCTCTGTATGGCTGTCTCGGCTTCCAGGTGGAGTTGTAGCCAACTGGCATACTCCTCCTTACTGAGAACCTGGACCAAACAAATACAATCACATCACTGAGAGAGGTGCAACATCAGTATTATTTGCAATAAATGAGTTTTGATAAGGCACTGGTTGTCACAATATTTCAAAACATTTTTCTAGCTTCAAAGGGATGCGTGAAAAAAGGAAAAAGAGAGAACAATGCAATAAGGTATTCTGGGTGCAGGTGGAGAAAATAAAACTAACACAATAAGAGGCTTGTTAAACTTTAAGCAGCTCCATTTATGTATGAATTCACACTTAGCTGTGTGAAAAATAATTGTATGCAAGCTGTTCAAGGCTTCCCTTCTTTTAAGGTGACTGTTTAGCAACAGTGATAATGAAGCATGCCAAAAAGAAGAAAAGATAGAATTCATACTTTTATTAAAATTACATAGGTAATGTTAGACCACAGCAGCAGAAATCTGTGTCTGAAGATTTAAGGAAGCATGTGAAGGTTTGTTGAAAAATTGGGGGAAAAAAAAACAAGAACAACACATCTTATCACATCATATGGCAACCAGACTCCCATAAGGAGCTCAAGACACTGAGTTAACAAGTCAGAGAAGAACGCGAGAGCATAAATTACTATCCATGAGATGTGGAGAAAGAAGAGAGATGAGAAAAAGATGGACAGAGAGTGAGAGATCTGTCACACAGATCAGCATTCTGGGAAAAATCTCACAGACTTGTAAACCATCGATGCAAAAACACTTGTACATTTTCAACACAAACACTTTGTTTTTATCCAGTAAAGTCCACCCAAAAGTGTAAATGACAAAATAAAAATGAGTGCTGTCAACTGATTAAAGATTCATATTAAATATATATCAGAATGAATGTAATTCAAATACATTAGTTGTGTAAGATTACATTATATCATATATATAAAAAAAATTCTAATTGTTACTGAGAGTCCGTGTTACCTTTTTGGCGATACAGAGTGTCCTGAGACCATCTGCAGCATAAAGATTTAAGTAGTTTTGAGTTTTATACAAGATTTTCCTTTGTCGTTTTCCTTTGCAATCATCTGCAATACAAAAACACAAAGAAAACCAAAAAGATAATTAGACAATCCATCAAAATATTCTAACATTTAGAGAAGGATTTCCTAAACAAGTATTAAACACACACAGTTTGAAAAACACATACTGTTAGCAGACAGCTAAACTAATCACTTCAGCCTCCTTAAGGATGGTTCTCTATGTTGCCATTGGCTTCCTGAACAAGGCCATTAGATTTAATCAAGATGGCAGAGTGTTTTGACAGGTTGACTGGATAAGCTGGCTACGGAGCATTTTGAAGTTTATCGCTCCTGTGTTATTGCTCAGTGCATTGCTTCCTGGCAGGTAGAGCAGAACAAACTGTTTGAGATGATCACTTCCCAACATGGATGACCATCAGCCAAGACGAGGGGACGAGAGTGCCAAACCTCACATTTTCACCGAATGATTCATCACCACCCCTGCAACTGTGGGACGACTGGACGTGTTTTTCCAGAGACTGATGCATAGACTCAGGTATTAAATGTTCTTAATAAACCTATAGATAAAGTAAATCCCCACATCATGCCCTGACATGACCCTTCAAAGAGTGAAAAGGAAAAGTGTATTAAAGTCTTTCATAACATATGCAACATAATTTTTAAACCACTAGCAACACAAAAGGAGTAGTATGAAGTATGTACAAAAGTAAGTAAAAGTATGTCTTGGAATTTAACCAGAGAGGCAGCTACTCACAGAAACAAAAATGATCACAGAAACAGAAATGATTGCCATTCCCTTAGCAAAACATGGTGTCCTTTCCAACATTGGTAATGGAGCACACTTTGGAATATTTTTTGTATATGTGCTTCATTTTAACATGTTACATAATGACTGGAAACACAAAGGTACTGTTTGTTTTTCCAAATCTTTATGGTTGCCCGGTCAAGACCGCTTTATGTCAATGAAGTTGTAACCATTTTCTTGTCAAAGACTCGAAAGCGGTGTGGCTCAGGCTGGCACCTGTAGTCTGTTTTTTGTGCATTGTGTCATTAGACAAGCATGGCAAACATCCCACTGCTTCTGAATGGAGTGACTGTTCCTTCAGTTGGTCTGCTGTGTTAATTGGAAGCCCACACCCAGAGGTGAACAGTGACTCTAGCGCCTAAAGTACGGGAATATACACTTACAACAGTTCATAGTCTGTAGTGAGGCACAGTCTGGGTGTGTGCGTGCAATTTCATGCTAACATAGGTTGGACACTAATAAACCTGGGGTTTTTAAACATATTTCCAGGCTGCCAGCTAAACACATGGCAGAAAGAGGAAATGACATAACTACTCGCAATGGCACTAGCTTATTGTCCATATAGCTGAAAAAGTCTCAATCTCAACTGCACAAATCTTTAATGCACTTTCATTGGAAATCTATGGGGCAAGATATTCGCTATAATCTTAGAAGCAAACAAACAAACAAACAAACAAACAAACATGTATAGCCATTCTTAAACATGTTAAAAATTAGACTCAACCACAGATTTATTTCTGTATTGTGACTATTTTTTTTTTTTTTTTTTTTTTGAAAAAAAAGTAGACTAGAGATTTCAATTCATTGGTTGTTGATTGGATTTTGAGATATGAGCATTGCACCCAAAAATTATTGTGAGCTCTTGGGAGATTGTGGTAAGGCAGGTTTTTAAATGCTGAAAGAAAGTTATGACATTAAAAAAAAAAAAAAAAACATGGATGAATCGCTCACAATAAGATCTAAAACAAGTATCATGCTGACTTTAAGGTTTTAAGTATTTTAATTTTATTATTTACAGGTACCAATGTAAAACTCCTTGAAAGGAAAGGA
This sequence comes from Cyprinus carpio, assembly GCF_018340385.1. Lineage (NCBI taxonomy): Eukaryota > Metazoa > Chordata > Actinopteri > Cypriniformes > Cyprinidae > Cyprinus > Cyprinus carpio. Next base: position 20,705,800 of record NC_056602.1, on the reverse strand, counting down.
ATGTACTTGAGAAACAACATTGTATTTTATTAAGACTTGTACTTGTATACTTTTGCCTGAATATTTGTTTTGTCTTACTCCACTTCTTATTCTACAGTTTTCTTTTCATACAGCAAATACATAACATATTTTAAATATAACAAATTAAACACAAGGGACAAAATCTGTCAGTGCAGTAGTAAGATGAGGTACACTAAATATATTAAATGTGCAATATCCTTATATTTATTTGTTACCCCTCCATCCAAGTACATCTCTGCATCTTACTCTATTCTATTCCATTATCATCTATAGCACAACTGCTCATACAATTTATTTATTTGCAATTTTTTTTTTCTCTGTGTGCTGTTGTTGTACTGGAAGCTTATGTCACTAAAACAAATTCCTTGTATGCGCAAGCATATTTGGCAATAAAGCTCTTTCTGATTCTGATTATGCAATGTTGCTTCAAATAAATTCTTATTTATTCCTCTTTTTTATTTAAATTTTTTGTGGTTTGAAAAATATTAGTCAATCTTTCAAATGCACCAGGAAACTAGAAAATTCCACCCAAGGGAAGGGTGTTGGTAACACAACCATACGTTTGTCTGTTTAGAACAGTAGCCTATGACAGTCAAATATTACTGTTCAAATATACACACTTTTGAACATGAGAATTATGTTCATATTTTACAAAAACTGCTTATAAACCTTTTTCAATTGCTATATTAAGGTAATAAAAACACATTACAACAATGTGATTTTTGTTTTTATGAAACAAGTGACAAATATTTCTCTCTTCTAATCTGTAACATACTGAAAAAAATGCTAAAGAAAGAAATAACACTGAAAAAAATCCATTTACTGATTTATTCTGCTCTTTCCTCCAAAAAGATGAGCAACCAGACCGCATTTGAACTATTCTATGCCATTTAGATATAAAGCACAGGGCTGTGCATGTAGTACTTCTGTTCAGTCATTTATGTACACAGCATTAGAGAAAACTGCCACTGGAGCTGTTCTCGTGCCTGGAATACTAATAAGCCAGTCTACCTATGCCATTAGGATAGTTTATTACCACTAAAACCCTTGGCTATACATCAAGAGCCAAGAACAATCTGGAAGCCATCCAGAAGATGTTTGGGTGAAGGGGGCGTATTGGCCTTACCATGCTGACTATGTCTACCAGCATAGATCAACAGTGTACATCAAAATCCAGAGGCCATTTTAAGCACTCCAAAGACATGAAAAATTCAAAACATTTCCTTGAAAAATCAAACTGTCTCACTGTCTGCTCTTACTAGACGTTGGCTATCTTTCTTTCAATTTCTTGGAAAACAAAAAATATATCCATTCAGTGTTCTGAAGAAATCAGATGACTTTTGGCCATTTGGCCGTGAGCCGTTATTCATTAATTCTGCTGGAATAGGCCTCATGCGCCGTCTAACTAGGGCACGGGAAAAAAACAGACTTCATTAAAACTTTATTATGATCAACAAGCGTTCTAAAGCATAATCAACACTGAACATCAAAATAAACTAACCCAGAATATTTGATTCATTTCATAAGGGGGAAGGTTTGACAGCATGCCAGGCGTTTGTTAATCTGAATTCCAAATATAAAAGAGGAGAGCCATTAAAAATAAAAGGAATAATTCAAAAAGTGAAATTCACAGAAAGTGTCTTTTAGAAGCTACAAGATACAGCTTCAAACTTTCAATAAGATGAACTTTTCAACAAGATGTTATGAGTTATGCTGCTTTTGTCATATCTGTAAAAATAATAAAGAAATAATTGACAATGGGTAGGTGAATTAATGGGAAAAAAATACACCACTCAAGGCAGTTATAAACTATTTTTCTTTTTAAAGAAATACTGGATACTTTTATTAAAGAAAGGATGCTTTAAATTGATCAAAAGTGACAAAAGCATTTCTTAAGTTTTTTTTTTTTTCATCTTAAGATCCTAAAGTAAAAAAAAAACAAAGTATCACAATTTTTTCCAACAAAAATATTAAGCAGCACAGCTGTTTTCAACATTGATATTAATAAAAAATGTTTCTTGACTTAAGCACTAAATTAGCATATTAGAATGATTTCTGAAGGATCATGAGACCTTGAAGACTAGTTTAATGGCTGTTAAAAATTCAGCTGTCATCATAAATATATTAAAACAGAAAACAGTTATTCTAAATTATAGAATTATATTTGTATTTTTTTTTTAAATTATATTTGACATAATATTTCACAAACTTTTTGATCAAATAAATGCATCTTACCGACTCCAATAAGCACAATCTTTTAAATGAAAATACATGTACATATACGTATATAAACATGTACATGTATTTGAAATGGAGGGAGAGAAAGGGGCATTGGGATTGGGACATGACATGAGCCAGACTCAAACCTGCATCACTATAAGCATGTAAACTTCATATTTTAAATATACACTGCAATGCATCCGTATTATGCATCAGAGCAGCTAAAATGTTGAACCCTAGATAAGTGTGGGAACAATGTGCTCATCAATGGTAGCATACCTGTGGCTGGTCTGATCAAATCCATGATGACTGAATCGGCACCCTTGGTGTAAACTGTGATTTGCTCAGTCAGCGGGTGTTTTACCACCACTGACATCCTTTTTCTTGTGGAATCAAACCCCAGTGTGTGCAGAAGCTCGAAGCTCAGCTTGCCCAAGTGTGGAAGCTCCACGGTCACCTGATCCGGTAAACGGCCGACAAGAGCACACTTATAGGCCCGGGCTGCATAAACCAACGCTGCCTCGTCCGGTGACTCTGCCTCATATCTGAGCTCGCATTCATCCTGAGCCAAAGCTTTTGTTTTATCAAAGTTGGGTGGGACGGGGCTGAAGGCATGCTGCAGGTCATGCTCCGGACGCTTCTCCTCCTTCAGCTTTGTGAGTGTGCTCTCGGCCGAGGGGGAGGACAGCATGCTGCAGCCCACTTTATGGGAGGACGAGCGGTTGGTGGCCAGACTGGAGGAGCTGCTGTTGTTGGAGCCAGAGGTCAGGCGGCTCGGAGTGAAGCGCTTGATGAAGTCCTCAATGGTCTTCACTGGAGACTTCAACTCATAGCGACGCACCTTGATAAGATCCAAGGAACATTTGTCAAAACAAAACTCCTTAAATATTTGTGTGCATTTAATACTGCAGCCAACTAGGAGGATGATTTGTAAATCATTCCATAATAGATGGCAAGGCAAAAAAAATTTTAATCGCACATACAATGACCTCAAGAATTTTTTAAATACTTAAGCACACTGCACTTTGAACTCAAATAAAATATCAAACCAAGAGCCGTTTATTTTAAAAGAAAGATTTACAAGACTAAATAAAAAAATATATATTTTTTTAATTAATAAAAACCATATAGACGTATTTAAAAACAACAAAAATAAGATAAAAATGACAAAAACACAAACGTGAGATCAAAATTAACAACAATATTAACTAAAATTAACATTAAACCAGAAAACTAAAATAAAATTTAATTTTCAACTAGACACTAAAAGAACACTGGTGTGAACAGAATCCACTAATAATCACCTTGCGAACAAATGGTTCAAAATAATCTCAAAAATGGTTTAAGAAAAGTGAAATTTGTTCTAAGAAGAGCTATTAATTTGTTTGTAGATGCTATTTGGTTTGATGCATTACATTTTAATTCAAGCTTATTTATATATTTATCTATTTATTTATTAAAGATTTCATTTAGCTTGTGTTTAACAAATTTATGCACAATCACTGTCAGAAGAGAGGTTTAATTAAAATAATTGTGATAGAGAAACTGCAAGTTAATGCAAAAGAATTATGGCAGAACTTCAGGCAGCCATCAATTTAATCAAACACCAAATGCAAATCACTCGGCTCAAGATCAGACTTGTATTATGAAGGGAGGACATATCTTTGATCGCAGTATCTGCTTGATCTCACATACACATGGAATGGAAACAGAAAGGGTGGATTTTGAGGGCATCTCATGCCATAAATTAGTAGAGGGCAACATTACACATTTCAAGGATAGACCATAAACATCTTTTACACAGAAACAGGAAGTTGCCCCAATTCTCATAGCAGAAAACCACCAAAGGAAGTTAACTGCGGCCAAAAAAAAACGACACAACCCACACACAAGACATTAAGAAATTTGTGTGATCAAAATCTGACATGAGACACTTCAGTTGTCCTCAGATTAAAACGAATCTCAATTTTAAACCACTATTTAACCGATATCCATGACCTCAACAGCCGTTAGTGAAGCATGATACCTGAAAAAAAGCCAACAGGATTGAAATGACTATAAAACTATTTACTTTCTGCACTGACTTCTTCTCAAGGGAATGTCCTGAATTGTGTCACATTACTGACGTAAAGTAGGTTGCGAATGTCAGTCTCAGTTAATTCCTGGTGGTCGGTCTGCTTACCTTCTGCCGGGGCTGATTGGGTGAGGACACAACCACAGTGTTGCAGATAGTGAGAGCAATGAAAAAGTCGAAGACGTCACACAGGTCAGGGGGGATCTGGTTCAAGGACTGACTGTGAAAACGCATGAACTCCATCTGACTGCTGCACTCATTGACTTTATCCATGAGCTGGGGATCTGGAGTAATGTCCTTTTCCTGTCAAACCGATAAAATAAAAGAGCAAATATCATTAAGCATTGGGATACTGAGCAATACATGTACAGCTTAAGGTGGAGAAGATACATTTTCTAACCATGGGACTGCTGAAGGCAGTGTGTTTGGACAGAATGCTGGCCCGTTTGGCTTCGGCTCTGCTTCCCGTGCGACGGTGAGATTTGGTGCTCTGTGATCGCAACACCACTTTTCCACTCTGATGGCTGGTGACGCTGTCCCGCCGTGGGAGAGTTCCACCATGAGATGTACATTCCTCCTCCTCTGAATCCATTTCCTGGTACATAGCAAGCCTCCTCGCTGTGGGACAGACATTCTTTGAAACATTTGGGCTGTACATTGAAGAACTAAGGCTTCAGGCACTTTTTCCTCATGCTATTGTTTAATCTGAGCTACCTTACTGGGTCACAGGCTATAGACAAAGTGAACTACATATACATTAATTCATTCACTCTCACTACTAATTGGTTGCTTATTAGCATGTGTAATACTAGTGTATTGGCGGTTTATAATTATTATAAAACACATATTAATTCCTTATTCTGCATGAGTATAATTTAACCCATATCTAAAGTTAACAACTACCTTACTAACTATAAATGAGAATATATTGAGAAAAAGTCATAGTTAATAGTCAGTTAATAGTGAGAATTGGTCCCTGAAATAAAGTGTGACCTAATTCTGCTACATGTATTTGAATGATCTACATTTGCGGGCTTTTTGATATATGCCATTAATTGTGATCACTATGATTAATTACATTAATTGGCATATCATGTAATTAACTCTATTAATATTTTACATGATTGACAGCCCTATTATTTATACAACATATTGCTCATTTACAGAGAATTAATGGTGTGGAACGAACTACACTGGCCCTTGCTTTAGCACTGCAGATGCTGAGAATCCTAACCATTGGCATCATGCGAGTACTCGACTCCTGCCACAGTACAACGGCGAAACACCATCTTGTTTTCCGTGAGCGTGCCGGTCTTATCAGAGAAAATGTACTGCATCTGGCCCAGGTCTTCTGTGATGTTCAGAGCCCTGCACTGGAGGTGAGAGTCTGTTTCCTCATCGTACAGCTCCATGTCCTGATGGATAAAGTACACCTGGCATATCTTCACTATTTCAATGGAAACAAAGAGCGAGATTGGGATCAGCACCTGCATCAGAGAAAAAGAGAAGTAGAGAGGTTTGTTATAAGTTCATCATTTCAACTACTGCTGAGCCTACAAACCAGATGGCAATTAAAGGAAACGTTCATCCAAAATTAAAAAGGAGTCATTATTTAATTCCATGGTGACTTTAAATCTAAAAGAATTAGATTTCTTCTACATACAGAGAATCAATGTTAATCTGAAGCACATGGTAACATTCCCCTTACACCACTTGCTTTTCACCTGCAAAACTATAATCATGGTCAGGAAGAGATAAATGGCTGAGACCACTGGAGATAATTCTGTTCCCTCTGGGCTCAGGACGTCAAAGACAGGCCTCTTATCTCCATACTGGAACATCCACAGGCCATGTCCTAGAGGAGGTTTCAGAGACAAACACTTGACTGTATAAGGCATGGTAAAATAAAATGGAATCTATTTTTTTTTTTTTTTTTTTTTTTACTGAAGATGTAAGGAATCTAAAAATGTTGAATTAAACCAAAACAAATCACTGCTTCCTCTAAAATGCTTCCTCAAATCAGATTCATTCAATCAGACACCGAAGAAGTATTTTTATTGTGGTAAAACGTATAAAAATATAAATCTTTCACTGAAAAAGGAATTAAAAATGGTTTATACATTAAAATAACAAGATTGTTAACAAGATCTCCAAATGCTTCATTAAATAATTTAACTTCATCTTGTTTGATTTTTTTTTGGTTTTAATTTGGGACTTAATACAAAATATAAGATTATTCATAACAAATGAATCAGCAAAAGAGCTTCACATTACGTAACACTTTAGTTAAAAACCGCTACAGAAAAAGAAGAAGAAGAAAGAAAAAAAAAAAAAAAAAAAAAAAACTTAAAACAGTAACTAACACAATAGTAAGTAATATTATATGGATAGTTTGGATGAGCCACATATGACATTTTAAAATAGCCATTATATGCACACCTCACAAAAATTTCAGTTATGACAGCATTAATAACTTTTAAGAAAAACTGCCAAGATGCCAAGCTTTACGTACCGATGGCGGAAAAGAGGCACATGACCAGAAGTATGATGACACACCAGAACACATCTACGTTCATCTGCCGCTCCAGTTTGCTGCGTTTATAACGAGGGCCGTTGTTGTTCAGCATTGCTTTTGTTTCATGACCTAAGAATCAGTGCAAAGCAAAACACTCACTTTTTGTTATATTAACATGAGCTGCACCTGTCAGATGACCAGCCATCAAACAATTTCTATGTAAACATGAAAATCACAAATCACACAAATTTAGCAATTTTGTTCTTTTTGTTTGTCTTAATACTAAGTATTTACCATACCTTTTTGATTCCTTCTAAATGCTATTTGTAAAGTTTTTTTTTTTTTTTAAATTCTTGGAGAAAATGTGAAAAATTTCAAAATAAGGGAAAAATAAAAAATAATTACATACTAATGATAAAATATAGATATTGTGTGAAAATGATTTAACACAAATTACAATTGTCCAACAGTTTTTATTTCCTTCACAATCCATAATCAAAAGTTAGTGTACTTTTAACAAATTTGTCAGTAAACTGCATACTTGAGATGCATGTAAAGAAAAAAAGATGGTAAATAATTTTTAATAGAATATTTACAAGTACGTAATCTCCAATAAAACAGCATCATTTCCCAATCAACCATAACTGTAAATTTATAAAAAAAAATAAAAAAAAAAAATGAATTGCCCTCTTTTGTGATGTGATGAAATTACTAAGATAAAAGAGCACTTTTTGACATAATACATCATTTGAAATGTGATGGAAATGACACTTTAGTGGACAGCATGTCAAATTAAACTACCGTAGTGGACATTTCCAGTCCTGGTTTGAAAAGAAGCAGCGTACCTGCATAAATGATGATTCCTACAGCCTCCTCTGTGTTGCGGATGGTGCAGCCCCTGAGCAGCAGATTGTCTTTGTACAGCCCGTCTCTCTTCCCACTGCGATGGATTCTGTCATATACACCATGCAGGTTTCATTTATCACACTTGTAACACAACATATCTGTGAGGATTACACATAATCTACCTCCAATCTGAATTCCTCATTTGCTAGAACTTCATTAGACTGGAAGCTAACAGCAACCGTATGATGTGGATATTGCCAAGGGATATCCACATAATTCTCCATCCCTTATTGTTGATGACCACATCGATCCATCATATTTGACAGTCCACAGGGCCAACTGGATCTCACATTCAGTCAATGCAGCACTTTTTGTAAAATCCCAAAGCCGTGTCATAAAAGAACCGAGCAAAGTAAAAAGATTCGCAGGATAAATGAGAGCGAAGGAGTTGCGGGGAATGAAATCTTAAATCCAACGAGACCTCCGATCTGAAGGTCAACATCGGGAAAAGGAAAAGGTTCAAAAGGCCCCAGGGCTAAGCTTCCTGATAAAATGCAAATTAACTAGTGATATTGCATGTTTAGCGCTGAATGCTAAACACCTGTGGAGGGAGCTCAATAAGCTTTAATGCAAGCACTAATCCTAGTGCTAAATTCAGGATTACATCTGTTAGTTAAAAAGCTGTTTGCTGTTGCTGAACTTTAGTTAAAAAGCTGTTTGCTGTTGCTGAACTTTTCCTTTGTCAAATTATCTGACAAGGTCTCTGGCAAGTTTCTGGTTTTTTATTCCATAGTAGTGCATTTATCTTTGAGCTTGGCCCTGGTTCATACCCAGACCTGATATATAAGCTGTATGTACACCCCATGCTGTCAATCACAGTTCTGGTTTACCTCAGAGCCATCTGCCTATTTCTTAGCTCAAAGTATAGCCAGTCAAGAATGGTCCAGTTAGGCCTTGATGGTAAATGTAATAACTGTATATCATATGCCTCCAAAAAGCATCTTTCTCTTATATAAATATAATTTATGTATTCTGATGGAATAAAATGTATTGTAATCAAGATCTAAACTGCAAATAATACATCATATTTCATTTTTTTAGGGGGCTCGTACAAGCATAGTTCACTCAAAATTGAAAAAAGTCTTACTATTATATCTTTTAGGCTTTTATTATATATTTGTTATATTTAAAAACACAGTAAAACAGCTAATATTGTGAAATATTATTACAATTTAAAATAACTTTTCGGTTTAAGTTGGTTGTGAAATGTAGTTTGTTCCTGTGATGGCAAAGCTGACTTTTTAACAATATTTGGAATTTTTTATATATTAAAATGGAGAACAGTTGTATTTATTTCGCAATATTAAGTTTTTTTTTTTTTTAAACAAATAAACAACCCTGGTGATTATAAGAAACTGGTTATAACATTTTAATATTAAAAAGACAGACAGACAGATAGACAGATAGACAGACAGACAGACAGACAGATAGATAGACAGATAGATAGATAGACAGATAGATAGATAGATAGATAGATAGATAGATAGATAGATAGATAGATAGATCTTGAATGCAAGTCACTGGGGCCAGCATTCACAATTCTTTAAAACATCTTCTATTCTGTTTTACAGAAGAAAGTCATCAAGTATCTCAGGCATTCATTATATTACGGTATGTCATGCATTCAAGACACGTAACACAGAAGTAGCCTAAACAAAACAAAAGAAATATATTGTGAACAAGACAACAAAATAACTGCAACTAAATTAAAAATTTAAATCAAAATTACAATATTTTTTACTCCACTTGAAGGGCATATTAGTTACATAATATTTACCATTAAGGTGACTGGACCAAAACAACATGCCCATGCCCTTTAGGTATCATCTCCTAAGCATGCACTGCAAATATTCGCCAGCTGGGATGATATTTTAACGCAATAAGCTGTCGCTCCAACAAGACACAGTCCTTGGCGCCCACCATGCATTATGTACCCCCTTTTGCTCCGGTAAGCCACTTTGACAAAAACAAATTCTGGCAGCACACCAGAAGCATCTGTTCTCCATCATCCAGGGAAATAAATGTCATAATCCTTCTTGTTCCTGTCAGCTGACTCACTGGCCCGGGTGTCATTACCATACCATGTGCAGCAGGTTTTCATCTAAACACGGGACATATACTTCAACCTACACAGCCCTGGCTAAGGCACTTGTTTTACTACTGCTACAGCAGTCTGCTCAAATATATTATGTATGCTAATCTCAAGCCTTTGACCTGTATGCATTAGCCACAATTTAAGACTTTAAGACAATACAATCACTTTGAAAGTCTAAATACCAGATTAACAAGCCTTTTTAAAAAGTGAGAATACAAGGATTCCTGGCACCACTTTATGAAACAGGGGCATTTTCCAGTTTGAAAAAGTGATTTAAAGAAGATTTTGGAGGATTTTAAATATCCCATCAGATAAATTGACCTATACTGTCAGATACAGACTTGATGGTAAAATGACTGACAGTTTTAGAATGTAATTTGACATTATAAACCTTAAAGGTCAAGAAATTAGAAGGTGCTTCTTAGAATTTAATGAGGCTACTTCTATAAATATCCACTTTCAATTATCATATTGCATATACTATAGCTTGGTAATTGACCAATATCAAGACCACCCCATACTCTAAATCAGAACACAACTTAAAAAATACAGCAAAACTTATCCTTGAAGAGTTCACTTTTTAAAAATATAATAATTTTATCTCTCAGCTTTGTACTTTGTTAAATTTATAGAATTGTACTTTAAAATAATGCTTTTAAAAGAGAAAAAAAACTAGTGTTAGTGTTGTAACTAGTGTTGCTTTTGTCAATGAAAATGATGACTAAATATCGTGGTCAACGATCTTTTATCACGTGACAAAAACAAGACGAGACGCAACGTAAATGCTGGTCATGTGACGATGACTATAATTAAATGTATAATGCAATATTTTTGATGAATAAAAACGTGACTAAATGTGGTTTACAAAGTAAAAACTATGCTAAAATGTCTCTTCATTTTTGTTGACGAAAACGAGATGAAACAAAATGTTATAACATTATTTTGTCTCGTTTAGTTGCGTTATTATTATTTTCCAGTATTTCTGTTTCCTGCATCTCACTTCAGGGCTGCATCAGGTCGCACTGCCAAGACGCGACCGACGTCACTTCCTCGCGGCATTATTAAGAAGATGACAACAAACAAAGTTAAGCAGGATTTATACTTTCGCCTGGCTCCGCTGACTGCAAACGCTGCTTCCCAAATGGACGAGGCTTTTATACTTGTTGCGTTCGCCGTTGTACTATTCTTTGAAACGACAGGGGAGTGACGAGGAGTAACTGTCCTCTAAAACCATCGGGAATCACCGGTGAGAAGTCATTTGCCAGTATGGCCAGTACAAGTCTTGTGCTGAATGAGTTGATGAATTAATAATTTCTTTATGTACAAACTTAAAACAATCTTAAACTATTGGCTGTATTTCGCATCAAACACAAGACAACTTTAAGCAAATAGTGTATGATTAATGCTAAATTAATTCTAATTCTATTTTATACTATAAAAATAAAACGTACTTCAAATAAGAAGTCTTGGACAAACTATGCAACAAAAAAAATGTCCCCTTCACCTTATCGAGTTTGAACTTCATATTAAACTGCTTCTGTTTCACACAAACGCCGGAACAGATGTGCATGTTCGGCTAGAATTGCCCTGAACTCGTGCATGTTTGGATGCGGCGTTATGCGGAAAGTTACAAAAAATGCTGTGCACTCCGCCACAAGAAATTAGTTAGCATGCACTCAAAGCGAACTTCCGGCAACACCGCGATGACGTCATATTTTCCGCGCTCACCCAAGCAAACTTGCGGACGCGTTGAGTATAAATCAGCCTTGACACAGAGAAAGGGACCAATGGCCAGCCAGCCGGGGTTCATCTTTGGGAGAAAAATTAGCAGATTTTATTTTATTTATTGTTTTTATTTATTTTATTTAAATTTATGTGTGTGTACTTCTAACATGTTTGGTTGGTAAAATAAATGTTGTAAATTCAAATCAGAGCGTCTTCCGTGTCTGGAATGGATGTATTCTTGAGTCTATAAGGTAACAATAATATAATAAGATAACTTTGTTTGAAATGGGTTTGGCTAAAATAAAATGTTGGTTTCGTCTATACTTCTAGGTACTTGTACTATATTGACTGGGTAAAATAGAATGGCATTACTAAAATGTCATCAGTTTTCGTTGACTAAAACTAGACTAGACTAAAAAGAGTATGAACGTGACTAAAACTAATAAAAACTAAAATGACAGCTTCACACAAAGACTAGACTAAAACTAAAATTAAAACAGGCCGCCAAAAACAACACTAATTGTAACAGTGTAAATGCATAACCTAGGGAACATAACTTCATGTCTTTTTAATAACACGCATCTACTGAAATATAAAATATACAGGGAGAACAAAGACTATATGCTTGCTTTTATTTCATACATGGAGTTTCGCGCTCAAGTTCAAAGAGACCGAGACGGCAGAAAGCGCATCCTGTTTGCTTTCATTATTTTACAAAAGCGCGTTTTGTTGTTATTGTGAGTGCACACAATTAAATGTAGAAAAAAGTCTTTACAGATTCGAAAGCTGCATTACTCTTATCTGTGTGACCAAAAATGAGGTAGTATTTCAGGAGTAAGTGAGCGTAAGTGAACGATTAGTTGACTATTAGGGGCAGCCCTAATATTTACTAATATAGCAAGGAGATGTTAGAAACAGTGGTGAGGGGAAATTGTTACTGTATTGTACTCTATTTTTGTTGATATATTTAGAAAAGTGTCTATAGTAACACCTAGTAAAATATGGCATCAATTATTGTTACAGTCAATTATATGAAAAATAATAATATAAGAAAGGATCACACATTTTTGCCCTTAGAAAATAAATTTTGCATCTAAACACATCAGTTTACAACAAAAGTGGAAAAACATTCCACTTCAGCAGCAGCATGAAAGCATTATTTATAGCCTCTTTCCATCTACCCTAACACTTACAAACAAAGACTCATTCCTGTAGTACTCCAGCAGAGAACGCTGCTGGTGAGAGGTGGTATAAGGTACAGTAGAATAATTAGGTAGAATAACAAGGTTGAAAAGTCCCCAGAATAATGCTGGAGTAAGGGAAATACACACTGCCTCTCCATTACAACTATATTAAACTGGATCTATGTGGGTCACAAAATAACCATCCAGCCCGTTATTTGAATCTCGGCAGCTAATGGAATTTTAATCACTGCCGGCAAAACAAAACAGTGGAAAGATCTAAATGGTTTATAGTAATGATGATCATTGAATATAATGAAGGCGTACAATTTTCCAGATGGGTTATTACGTTATTAGCAATATATACAGGGTCAAACTAATTCACAATACAATCATTTGATCAAGTGAAGATTTTAGAGTGAAGAGCTATGAAGTTTAATTGGTTTTGGTTGGTTGGGCCATAAACTAAGCAATAATGTAAATACACTTAAAATACATAAATGCATTATACTTACATGTATCCACGAAATCTGTTGAGGTCATTGTTGGGCTTCTCACATTCAATAACACTGTTGTATTTTAATGGGTCAAACTCACAGTCCTGCAAATGAAAAACAGATTTGCAATTTGGGATCTGAACATATAAATATTTAAAATTAAATGATTAATGGACAGTTCACCCAAAAATGAAAAGCCTGACATCTAATCAATCTCATGTTGCAAAATTTCAGTTTATTCCTCATACAAATCTTTTGGAAGACTCTGAATATACAGGACACATGTAGGGCTGGGCGATATAATAAATTATTTAATTAAAAAATTATTTTTATTAAAAAATAAAAAAAGTATCAACAATATAATGTTTCATATCATTCGGTATCGATAATTATTGACATTTTTTATAACCTTTTTTAAAACAAAGAGCATTAGAAAAAAAATGGTTTACATTAAACCACTGTATTTTAAAATTAACTCAATTTGAGACTAACAACAATTTTTTTTTTTGTTTTAACAGTCAAACACAAAATAAACATTTAATAAATATCCCATTTCTAATGTTTTATTTGCAGATTAAATAGGTAAAAAAATTTGGCTTGTTTCCCGAGGCCACAGAAGGGCGCAGTGAGCAAAATGCAGTACATTACATTGTCAATGCAAGGGAATAACTGTCTATAAAAAAACTCTATAAAAAATTAACTCCTATAAATCAAATATAATTTTGTAAATTGCATAAACAATTATGAACAAAACAGCATCACATATTTATGCATTGCTTAATACAAGACGAAAGAGATGAATCGCCCATCACACAGATTGCCTTAAAATTGGCTTGTTAAAAGCATATGATACGCAGTGAAAAGGAATAAAACTCCACAAATTCGTGACGTGTTCTCTAAAAGTTTCAACTGTTTTAACTTTGCATGGCTTTCTATACATCTCTTGTGTGACACGCGAGTGCAGTAGTCATATTTGTCTGTCTAGAAAATGTGTTCCGTGTGAATGGCTTGGTTTCGATTTTAACCTAATCAAGATCTTCTACGCATTGAGCTACTATATTTCTCTAATATTTTGAATGAATAACACAGCAACTGCGCATCTCGTGGGCTAGCTAGACTAACAAAACATTAAACTATAACGTCACTTACATCATCATCACCGCATCTCGTGCTCCACTGATGACGCTCCCTGACGCACACCTAACATTCGATTGTACTATTTTTATATTCAAATGCAAATGTTTATTTTAAATTCGACTAATATTCATTTTTTTATTCACAATCTCCTCAGCACAGGCAGGCACAGAACTCATGTTCGTGTTTGTGTGTGCTGTCTGTGTCCCTCATAGCACGTGCCTATATCGTGCACTATATCGAACATTTTATATATCGTTTTTGAAGAAGGTGTAACGTCAATAAATATCGATACTGTTTTATTGCCCAGGCTTAGGCACAAGATTTATTAACTAATATTTTTGTATGAAGCAATAGCAGAAGGAACTTTTTCCACGATTCACTATTTTTCGGCTGCACCACTCTTTAAAATTTGGTTTCTGTTGTCAAACTATTCAGATTAACTCTCTTATTGACATCTTGAGACGTAACACATAAAGGGTAAACAGCAGTAAGGGAAATGAATATTTGACTTTGGTGAGTGGTGTGAAATGACTAAAGTTATCTCAGTGGGCAAGTACAGACCATCTGAATACACACACCCTCACATTAACTGTTCTTGACACCAGCATGTTTCTATTCATTTCTTTACTCAACTTATGGGATTTCACAACAAACACACCACAGTTCTGAACACTCACCAGGTCGATAAAGCTGCGCACCACCTGCCTCTGCTTGAGGTTGGTTTCACCGTCCAGTGTGGCCGTCTCAATGTGACACAGGCGGTCAGGGTCGCTGCTGCTGAGCAGCAGAACATCCGCGGGGAGAATCTCGTTGCAGCGTAAACGAATGAAGTCTCCGACCCGCACCTCTTTCCAGTATTTCTCCACATACCGTTTCTCACTCCTACAAACGGCACAAGAAAACAAATGTAACTTACCCTTAATCATGTTGCAAAGAAAAGAGGCTTTGTTACTTCACAGAAGCCATTGTATCCTAATGCCTTCTAACACTGAATATTCAAATCATTAAATCATTAATTTAATTTTAATGTTCAAGTTTAGTTGCAATTGAAAGATGGATGGAAATTTTCCAGAAATCTAGAAAACCTCAGATTCACTGATTGAGATAATAACACAGAAACAAAACAGAGTCAGACGTTGGTGAAAACATTTCGGAACTTCAACAGCACAGACTAAACAACACACATGAATCTGATTTTCTTACCCACTGGAGAACTGTGCTCTTAAAAATAACTGTCTAGAAAAATGTTCAATTTTCTCAATTTGCTTTATTTACCATAAATGTATTTTGACACTTGCCTCTACTGATCGTGTTGTTTTCTGCATTAGCAGTGAATGGATCCATAAGCAGTCAAAGTGAAAAACAACAAGACCAAACAAACTCCACACAGGACTGAACAATAAACAAACCACATCTGTGCTGTGTTCAAAACTGGGAGGTTAGTGTTCATGGTGCTGGCCTAACATGATGGGCAACATGACGCCTATTTCAGGAGGACAAAAATAATATTACAGGGCTTTGGCAAACATGGCTGCAGGGACTCTGGCTCTTCGAGCGCCGCTGCTGAACAAACCTTCCTTCTGTTTCTTTTCCCGCCCTTCTACACATAAGAGCACTCTTTTACTGCCATGCGGGAATGTAGGGTGACCTCTTACACAAACTTGGCTTCAAGAGTTGTACAAAGTATAGGAAGAACTAATTCTCCATGGTTTAAGAGGAAGGAGAAGGATTCACCTGATGGCAAAGGAGGAGAGGTGAAACGATGGCCACCAGTAGGTTTCTTTGAGTCTCTTGGCAGACAATAGAGTGCTGCAGGAATGTATTTTTTTAAGCCGGTTTTATCAATGGGTCTTTTGAATGGTTTTTGGGTTAAATGTCTGAAATAAGGTATGTGGTTAACACAAGCTCAAGATATTTTACATTTTTTTTCTATGAAAAAATACATCCATCTTGTGATTTTTAGAGCTTGTATTTGGCTTGAAAAATGTGGTTGCTAAAAAGTGGCTAAATGGGACTATAAAGGCTGTTGGGAGCATTAAACTTAGATAGTCACTTAACACAGGTCATCTACTCACTTTTTTTTTTTTTTAATAAAGCATTTATCAGAGGCTAGGTGGTGACACTGAAGTAATTTGATTATGGTGAACTTGGTGTACTTCTGATGATTGTAGGCTTCAAAATTCATTAACGTGGTGTTCATTTGTCAAGATAACCATAATGAACAAAACGTTTGAGAATCATAAACTTTTGTTGGTCACCGAGCTTACTTACAAGCCAATGGAAAAATCCTATAAGGGTTGTTGTCAAAGGCAAAAGGGTGATATGTCCCTCACTGCAGTGCTTTTGAGGAAGTCGCATAAATGACAAAATAACAAAAACTGCCAAAACCACTCATATTTTCACCTGTTATTTTGAGGTATGTGAATTACACACTTCACCTTAAAATCAACTCTGAACCTATGTTTAACTGTACTGCTGATTACAGGCACATGACTTTGAGGGTCAAACAGGTCGGACAACATCCAGCTGTAAGTATATAAACATGTCATTGAGAGGAAGCAGGGGCAGACCAGAGTGGACATGAGGATGTTACACTGATAATGCAATTCACAATCTAGCTAATTTTATCAATTATTCTGGTTACTGTAAAAACTGTTGAAAGTTAAGGATTTGGAGGAGGCAGCGGCTTGTAAACATACATAACTCAGATAATGATACATGGATGGAAAAAAGAGCGGCGAGAGAGAGAGAAAATTAAGTTTAGTGAGATAATAAATTTGTAAACAAGGATGACCATGAGCACACAAGCTACAGGAATATGAACTAAAAGTCACCAAACTCCAATTTTAAATTCTTTGATGTGACATCATGAAACCATAAGCATTCAAATAATATAGGTGACTTTTTTCATCAAGCGAAATAGATCTGTACCAGTAACTTGCTCTTCATAAATATAATGACAAATCTAGTTTTAAAGTCACAATAAAAAAAAAAAAAGAAGTAGTGACAGACCTTTTCTGTATTGTGATGTAGGTTCAGGTGTAGGTTTGGATTATTGAGAGAGAAAAATAGGTGGTGATCAGGGTGATTTTCACCAGTTGGCATTTTTTTTAAATGTAATGCACAAAATAAAGTTAAAAAGAAACATATTAATGGATGGATCCCAATAAGATCTGTAACATGCATTTATATGCATAATGAAATTTAAATTCTTTCTTTAACCCTCCAAGCCACATATTTTCAATACACTTGGCTGCATAGGTTAATTTGAGCATTCTGGAGAATATGGCCTTTATCGTGTCTCTGATGTCTTGAAAGGCTTTGCTTTGTTTCCAGCGTGTTACAGCACATTCAGCCCTGAGGATGAACTCTACTATGTGCTCTTTTAAGAGGAGATTGTGTTATTTATAAACCTGTAACAAAGCTACAATATAGAACATGATTTAACCCTTATACCCTAGTCATTTAGAGAAAAGGTCAACCAATAATCATTTTTATTAACACCCAAAAATGAAAATTCTGTCATCATTTACTCACCCTCATGTCATTCCAAACCTGTATGAGTTGCTTTCTTATGTTGAACATAAAAGAAGATATTTTGAAGATTGCTGGTAATCAAACAGTTGGTGGTTCCCATTGACTTCCATAGTATTTATTTTCCTACTATGGAAGTCAATGGTAACCACCAACTGGGTGAGTAAATGATGACAGAATTTTCATTTTTGGGTGAACTATCCCTTTAAAGTAATTTCCTCCAGAGACGCAATGTGGAAACGGTCCGCCAACAAGACTTCCGAGAGAAAACAAACTGCTCACCAGAATACAGGCTTCTATGGGTGTATCTAGTCAACAGAAAGCAAAGGTTGGTCTCTGAAAGGCAGATCAGATTTTGGATGATCTTTGTCTACACAGTTCCTACAAATCCAAACTGTCCCATGCATACAAGCCAATAATGCATCACAGCCAATGCTGAAGATCCAATATCAAAGAAAACAATTATTGAACAGAGTCAGACTACCCAAAGCAAGCCTTCGAACCACTGACAGAAACTAGTGTGCATGGAAAAACTGAGTGGGACAGAAGTCTCATGGGAGCCGATGAAGAGAATTCAATGGCAAACTGTGGTTGCCAAATTGCTGCTGTAACAAAAGCAATCATTATTTGACAAGTTTTAATTTTTTACACATTTTCAGTTCAAAATGTTCTTCAGAATGTTGTCAAGATTTCATCATATCATATATATTGATTTTAGTCAATGCTAAAATGTGACAAGCTGCAGAAAGACCATATTTTAACCAAATTATCAAACATATATAAACATAAAAAGTAGTGGTCAAATGATATATATCGCCAAGGTCGATATATCGGCCGATATTTGGCATTTTTCAAATCGATCTTATCAATACGTTTTTCTGCTTGGCCGATTTGTTCGAGGCGGGACTTTTATTTTCACACAGTGCTCACATTCTCCCTCGTTTCCTGTCGTTGTTAACGGTTCTGTCTAATACGGATAAAAGTCTGTCTAATAATCCAATAGAACGGTTAAACAAAGGAATTAATGTATACAGAAAGTATTATAATGATTGCTTTTATATTATTAGTAATAGGAAGGGATACATTTTAATACTTTCTCGTTTTCCGTCAGCATTAGGCAGATACACATTTATATAATTTAAACAAATCTTTGAATAACTAATGAACATTTAATTTCACAAACCTTGCAAACTTAGTCGAATCCAGCTGTGAGATCTTGTGAAATGCGCATTTTTATCCAGCATGATCGCGTGTTCTCTGTGTGACAGTCGAACTTTAAACTCGTGATTTCAAATTATGCTGCACTTTATGCATTTGCCCATTGTCATATTCATGTCATTTTCACTGTGTGCTGTATGTAAAATGAGTGTTACCCTTTCTTTATTTGAAAAATTTGATTCCCAATGCACACAAACATCCCAGAATACTGAATACTGAGTTACAGTGTTTACTACCCTTTTAATTATACAGTATTTTTATAAAAACTGTGTTTATTTTACACATTTATTTTTTATTCCATTGTCAAATGATTTCAAATTTCTTAAATAATAATAATAATAATAATATATTGGTCCCGCTGCTTTCCAAGATATCGGCATTGGCAGTCAAAAAAACAATATCGGTCGACCACTAATAAAAACATACATTAAAATGTCATGTAACAGTTAACATGCACTGTTCATAAGTAACTAATATATTAACTATAAAAATCCAGACATCATTGGTAATGTTTTTATCTTAGTGATTACGTAAAGTCATTTTATTTGTTGTTTGTTGATTTTAATTTAAATATAACATTTGGTGAAACGATTTGTGTGTCAGTAGTTTTTGAACATTTCCAGCAGCACATATACCGTGATCACTGATAACCATGATAATTTTGGTCACTATAATCAAGATAAGAAATTAATATGGTTACATCCCTAATTTTATGACTAATAATACTTAATCTCGGGAAATTAAACAAAAACAGCAACCTTCATACTACAGTCGAGGTCTTCGTTGAGGGCTTCTATGATACAGATATCCATGTTAAACCTGAACCAGAGATTTTCAAGTATTCAAGGTGAACCTGAGCCATTTGAAAGAGCGTGAATCATCTCACCCTGCAAAAGCTCAAAATTCCTTGAATCCCTGCCTCCTGTCCTCTAACAACTCTCGCAGGAAAAAAACAAGCATTGATATCAAAATCCCCCAGGAAACCATGTCACAATGTAAACAGATTTTCATAAAAACAGTGCGATATTTTTGTTGTAAGCATTTGAAAAGAGCAGCAGGAAACACAATAGAAAGTCTTTTGATCCCGCTGCTGCCCGCCGAACACAGGAAAGGAGGGGACGCACTCGCTTTCTAGACATTTCTATTGTTTTCCTGATCCCTCTGTCTCTCTTGAAAAATTACTTGCATTATTTTACGCGTTACACTTGATAGTGCTCTCAAACACACAATAGGCCACGTCAAAATGTTGGAAAGGCAGGTTATGAAGGTTTTAGTAATTTTCATGAATAAAAGGAAAACAGCACTGATTCAAGATGTCCCTATCACAATGCTCACAATTGGTCTTTGCTGTAACATAAAAAACATTTTCAGGCATTTCAGTGCATCATCCACACTATGTGTCTCCTGAGCTTACATAACCCTTTCTCTTGTCGTCCTACATGAGCATCTACCTTGAGTGCTGACATCTCAGAGACCCTGCAATGTTAACAAATCATCCATATGTCTCCAAGTAGTGTTTACCCTCAAGCTAAACAGGAACTTAATTTGTGCAGGTCTCCCCCAAAATAGCCCTTTCTGTCCGAACAGGATGACCGTCAGAATGAAATGCACGTTCTTTCATGTGCACAGCCGATTAGCAAAAGGATAAATGTTATGGCTTGGCAGACAAGGCTCTAATTTATATTTAAGATGGTGAAAATATGAACATAAACATGTCAAAACAGAAAAGCAACTCATAACAAGAAATCACAGACAGTGCCTGCATCCTCTGCGCTTCATAAATATGTCTAAGGCCAAAGGTGGAGGTTTTCCTACACACAGACTCACACGCACACACAAAACAATCGGCATATTGATTGTACTAGCATACAATACATATCCTACCATATACAGAAGAGTTTTTGCTGACCTTGCAGGATTCATTCAGGCCAAACAGCCTTCTGTGAGTCTCATGCAACAGTAAAATGTCAAGGCCCTCAGAGACTAGAGTCTAAACCTTGAGCCTGAACTTATAAAAATGAGCAATCAGGGATCAGATTCAGTGACATTTGGCCATTTGGCCTTCCTAACCAACAGACTCCTTACGAAAATGAAACCAAGGACTTTTAAGATGCTGCTGCTGATACAATATTACACTGGAAGATATTGTAGAAATGGCCTGTTAGCAGTTGATTAATTTAATCTACAAAATATAAAAATAAAAAAAAGTGTATGATTACTGGAAAAAGATAAAGAGAGTATCAGATGGCTGGTCATGTAATCTTAACATGGAGGTGACCATGAAGGGAGACCATAAGAAGAAAAAATACTTTTTCTATAGGCCACTTATGATTTTCTTATAAGTTTGAGGGTTTTGGAAATCACACTGCAAGGGAGAACTGAAACTAGAATAAAACTGACATTATAAGAAGCATGAGACACACAGTATTAGGTAATGCACTTCCATTTAGGCTTTTAGATTTGATATTTTTTAAAGGAATTTAGAACAAGGATTCATTAAATTGATCATGTCATAGTAAAGACTTTGACATTGTTACAAAATATTTGTTTCAAATAAATGCTATCCTTTAAATCGGCACATTATGATTTCTGAAGGATCATGTTACACTGAAGACAGGAGTAACGGCTGTTGAAAATTCAGCCTTTCCATCACAAAAATAAATTACATTTTAAATAGAAAACAGCTATTTTGAATTGTAATAATATTTCACATTTTTGATCAAATAAATGTAGACTTTCTAAACATAAGAGAAGATTTTAACAAAACATTAACAAATATTACAGACCTCAAACTTTTGAACGATAGTGTATATGTACAAACGCACACACACACACACACACACACACAACTCATAGGTCAAACACAATGACAAATCAACAACCTAGAAAGCTTGAGAAAATATTTTTAAAACAATCCATAATATTATCCACATGACTTAAAATAAATGACTTCTATAATTTCTCAGCTGTTTTGAAGTTGTGTAGTCAAACATTTAATCCATGGATGATGCAAGATGCAAGGCACGATGAAAGACAGAAGAAATTCTGTAATGTCCACATTCCTTTATCATTTTATCCACTTTTACATCATTGTGCAATAACATAATACAAAATGGAAAAATGTTGAACAAATATTTTCATAGGCACACAACGCTGCAATGTCAAACATCAAAACGTTTTATATTCAGAAATTATATCAATTCTCTCTTATATCAAGCTATTAAAACGCTTGGTTATTTCCATTACATCAGGTAACATGACACTTGCACCAGATGTCTGTAGTTAGAGTGTAGTGCCTGGATACCACGCACACGTGGAAAACATTTTTCAGACACAAAAACATCCTGTCAACCCAGAGGAGTTGCTAGAGAAAGAAAAGTGTCTGGTCACATTGTACAAATCACACTTGGAATGATTAAGACTCATTAGCACTAAATGGAAATGTGTCCTTTACAGTCCAACCAGTGACTAGTAATTCATATGTGAGTTCCCATGACAAACTTTGCAATCACATTAAAAGGTCAAATCAGGTTCAGCTGGGATGACATCATACTGCGAATTCAATCTGCAGTAATTCAGTGTGGCTTTGTTAGCAACAGGAACAGTTTTCAAAATAGTCATTTGCTTGAGAAAATTCAATCAAGCCCAGCCTTGAGAGCAACACTGATACAGCACAAGCTCAGCTTGTGGAGTCTGAGAAACACTGTGGCTTTTGACAGAGCTGATACATGGCCTTAGCATGGCTGACAGAGACGCTTTTCATCAAGAAATACAGTCCCCAGACTGACTCTCTGACTCCAAAAAACAAACAAACAAGTGGAAGCCCTCAAAAACACAGATGAGAGGCAGGCTGATCTCCAAACAAGGCCATTTATTTTTTTTTTACTGGCAATACAGGAGAATGCATGACAACGTCCTTCATTTCTGTACAAAATGAAATTTCCTGACAAGTTTTATCTGCTAAAGGACCTGTAGCTCATGTTGATGGAGGTGAACACTATGAGCACACTGTGTTTATCACCAAGGACAAAGCTGAACTTGAACAGCATGCAAAAAGTATCTAACTTAATCAGAAACTAAGCTAATCTTCAGGGCTAGATAATCTGACACACACTTTCACAATTAGGGGTAATGTTTTTGACACATAACGCCAACAAGGTAAAAGGACTGAACTTCATTCACTCAAGGTTTGAAAGTTTGAATCCTTGACTTAATTGACCGAATGAGCAAATTAGCAAACCCTCACTCAGTGTTGTTATAGTATTATAATTGAGATACTACTATAGATCTTACTTATATTTTAAATTTGATATTTTTCTTTTTCCATTTTAAATGAAAATAAAACAAGTCCTCTTAAAACAACCCTGCACTCAACACAACAAGTGAATAAAAGACCTTATCCGAGGTGATCAGCTACACTTAATAACATGCCTAATACCAACAAGCCTATACTTCTTTCCAAAGACAATCGTGGATGAATATTCAAGGAACTCGTTGGAATTCAGAGAAGACATACATGAGTGACACTGAGGCCTGAAATGAACAACCACATCAGCCACTATGAGAGCAATCATTTACCCAGAGTGTGAAACTTCAATCACTGTTGCTTCTCTTTTGCTTGTAACATACTATGTGCGTATGGGTGTTTTGTGGTGTGAGAGGTTTCACACAACAAAATGTACCAAAATATAAAATAGAGGCAGCACACTAATACCACAACCCAAACTCCCCAACCTAAGCCCCCACTACATCAAGTGAGTTGCCAACCTAGACCGCATTTTTGGACCCAAGGGTTTTTCTTACAGCATTTAACCCAGGACTAAACTCCCTCCCGCCTAGGTAAACCGTTCCACACTTGTCATTTTCAAGGGGGTGAGCATCACTTTAACCCTGGACTAAACTCCCCCTCGCCTAGGTAAACCGTTCCACACTTGTCATTTTCAAGGGGGTGAGCATCACTTTAACCCTGGGTTAATTAAACCCGGGGTCTAAATTGAGTGGCCAAAGGCACACAAACAGTAAGCTAGAAAGTAACTCAAAGTTGTTTAGCAACACACAACCAATCAGAAACTGACTCAATGCTTCATTCAGTAAATATTTACGCAATTTACGCATAATAGTGAAAAGTTTTATATGTTGCTTTAATCAAAGTACGATGGGAAATACATGTCAAACGCCTAAAGCAGCAGACTTACGTGGCAACACGTCCACAAATGGACAAGCAGGTATTAAGCAGGTGGTCCAGTGCTGTATTTGTCCATATAGCTAACATCCTAAATATGCAAATAAGAACGATAAACCCGCGTTTCAGAGTGAAATCTCAGAAGAACCACACAGAGACGAAAAAGAGACGAAATAACCCAGGAATTACAACTTTATAGTGCGGAAACCCCCCAACAGGTGCCTGTTCAAAATGTTGTCGCTTAGGTAGGCAAAGCATTAACTATATGAGACACATCCGAGACTCCTCGTTCAACAGGTAGGCAGGCCCAGAGGTCCTTAGCAGCAGGGCAAAATCATGTCATAGAAGTGCATTTGTGTTTCTCGATGAGGAAAACTAAACAAACATACACACGGTTTTATGGCACTTTGTATCGAGTCTGTTTTCAAGCACGTGCTTACCTGCAGTAAACGAGACAGTCCAAATGATTGATTTCTTTATCCGAGCGGTGTCGTCTGTAATCTTCCCATAAATCCTTAATAGCGGTAACGGACAAAATAAAAACCACAGGGGCAAGAGCCAACTCTGGTTGAAAAGCATTGACCACAGGCACGAAATTGAGTAAGGCTATGAAAACAAAATACACGTTGGCAAATCGGTGGAATTGCTCGAAGAGGTTCTTCGGTAGGAAAGAGAGCAGAGTGTATTTTGTGGTTTTTATCTTATTGTTTGCATAGTGTCTGTTGGGGTTATCCCCCCCTTTGGTAAGATCATACAAAATGTTGGCGTGTACAATCCTGGTTTTGCTCTCCTTTTTGCTTTTCCTTCTTTTATGCTTTTTCACTTTGGTACTTTTCGTTTCTCCAGACTCTCCGGTCTCTCGCGCCATACTTCGCCCAGAACTTTTGTCTCTTTTCCTTGAACCAATAAAAGATGGTTTCTATGTAATCATGCTGGTCCTCCTTGATGACGAAGGCCCCGTAAGAAAAGTTCTTCACTCTGTTTTATCGTCCTCACCCATCGTGTCAATTCTCTCCCTTTCTCTCGTAGCACTGAAAAGTTTTACAGCGGCATCTTTTTTTTTTCCCCCTCAGTAGCTGAAGATGCTTTGAGGCAGGGCCGAGCGAGTATACATAGACATTTTAGCTCTATAAATCATTAGGAAAAACCTACAGACAAGTAGTTCTTGTTTAAAGTCCATCCATATGATTGTACACGCCGTGTTTTACGCAGGCCGTGGTGAAAAAAACAAGCCAATCACAGGAGGTCCAAAAAAAAACGTCACCGCCGACGCAAATAAAGCTCCTCCCACCTACCAATGAAACATCTTAACTGGAAGTGCCACGCGTTACCATTGAGAAAAAGTGTTTCCCCTTGTAAATTCACCAAAACCTGTAAGAATGACAGCGTCAGTCACTACTTTCATTGTACAGATAAAAATATGCTCTCATTCACTCAGTTAGTATCAGTTTGCCTAACATTTCCTTTTGAATAAGGCAAACCACAATTTAATTTAGTAGACATCTGTATAAACAGCAGAAGGGTCAGAAATGAACTAGACACTAGATAGTCTGGCTTTAAAGATCTGACCTTTAGCAGTCAGATTTCTGCATTCATTGTTGCTTAGGCAAGTGATGTTGAAATTTACCTATTATGAAACTGAAAATAAGAAACAGCAACAATTTGAAACAGAGATTTGCATAAAAACTACTGTGTGAGGAAGACAACACAGAGCTGTGGAACCTAACAAATATGGCAATAACAATATCATTATGTTTTATTTGTGTCATCTTCCCTGTCATCTGCTTGCGCTGTCATCTCTGTTTAGTTTCTTCCTAAAACTCTGAATATGACAAAGCTTAAATATAAAACCTAAGGACTACAGTTTTATTAAAGTGTATAGAAAAAAAAAAACATAAACACATCTGAAAAGTTTGAGAAAACTCATTACTGAGAAAATATCTAAACATTGTATTTGTTTACCTGTCCTCATATCTGTTATATGTATTGCAGAAGGTTCACTGTGAACATTAAGTTATAAAGCATAAAATCGAGCTGAATGCAAGTCAGGGAAGACGACACAGATAAAACAACAGCAATAACAGCAGACAAAGACAAATGTATTGTACAAAGCAGTTAAGACTTTTTTTTGGCACAAACTGAATGCCATAATTTTTTGAAAAAGCCTTCCATAAATGACAGAACAAGACGAGAAACAAAGAGCATACACATGACATCGACTAATGTCTGAGATAAGGACAAATATAGAATACAAAGCACAAATGGAACCTCAAAAACACAGGGACCAGACAATATTAGTTGTATTGTGTTCTGTATGTGGTACTGCATGATGTCTTGTGCACTATTTACAGTTACTCTTGTGCTTTTGTCATCCATTCATTTTCTAAAGAGCCATAATTGTTCAAATTAATATTTTTTTCAAAGTAATTATAAGAACAAATTGGCAACATTTGTTTATGTGGTTGAAAAATGTACTTATAGAAATAAAAAGCTCAAAATAGAGAGATTGATATATTGTTTACTATTGCAAATTCTTGGTAGTAGTAGAGTAGGTTTTATGATGGTTGCCTCCCCACAGGACTATTAAACAGACCACACCAAAAATGTGGATATTTCAGTACAATTAAAAATAGCACATGAACGTTTCATGACATATAGTGACCACACCAAATCCACGCCCTTGTTTGGTGGAGATCCCTGTAGCCATGAAACTATTAACAATTCGTTGTGTTTATATTAACGTTGCACAAACAAGTTAATCAGCTTCCCTGTGACTCAGGAGCCTGCAGTGAGACGAAAGTGAACGTGATTCCCAGTGCAGTTTAATAAACTCTCTGATCTGTTTATCCCTTGTTATCTTCTGACTGAATAAGACCATCTGTCTTAAGAATGCAGAAAAACAACTTTGCAATAACACTGTATGTTGAGGCCTGAATTTTCTTGCACATTGCAAACTGACAGACAAACTGGGGATTATTATAGCTGTTTAATGTGAGTGGATATAAGACGGTTGCAAATGCGTAAGCAGATTGGCAAAGTTTGATTACGGGAAAAGGTAGGTTAATAATGGGACAAGCTCTGCACCACGAACGGGAAGAACTGGTTCAAATTCCATTCAGGATATTTCAACTTTTTTCTACTAATACCCTTGAGCAGAGAAGGGAACAAAACAAGTTGTCCCTGTGTTCTGACATCTGTCTGCGGCATACACTATTGAATTTCTAGTTATCTATAAAATCTAAGCGATAAATCAAGAGGTAACATCTAGGTTTAAATAGATAAACCAGTTGCTATCACTATTGATCAGGTGGA